>NW_028274807.1:121605580-121929955 GCF_037043125.1 Eumetopias jubatus | reverse complement strand
CCAAACTAAAGTCTTCCTGGACAACCTCCCCATCTGAATATACAGCTTTGTATCCATGTATCTTATTTACTCCTCACGCCCCCGTATGATTTAAGTATTACTATGATCTCCATTTTCCAGACAAGGAAACTGAACTGGAGAGAAGTTAGGGATCTTTCCCAGAGCCAGGAAGTGCTCGAGTCTAGATTTAAACTCAGGCAAATGGAGGAAAAGGCCAGGCTCTCACCCAGTGCCCTCTCGGCCTCCTGCATGTCCAACTGCGCTGGACACGGAGGACATAAGGGACTCCCAGTCCAACGGAGTGGGCAGACGCAAAGGAAATTAGCCCCACACAGAGATGCAAAAGTAAAACTGATGACATCTACACAGCAGAGGCTATGTATCTTTCTGTCCCGAAGGATAGGTGCTTTTATGAGATGTTACATTTTTTAAAAAGATGAAATCGTAGGTACACCTTTAGCCTTCTTTGTTATTTAGGTCTCAGCACAAATGTCTTCTTCTCAGAGAGCCCTTTCCAACTCACCCCGGCGAAAACTGCCCTCCGCCCTCCACCAGTCACCCTCACCCCCCTCACTGCATTGTCTTCATTGTGCATTTCCTTACCTGCTCTTCTCCTGTTCTTTGTCTGTCTTCTTTCACTAGAATGTCAGCTCTCTAGGAGCAGGGAGCCTATCGAGTCTGTTCACCGTGAATCTCCTGGGCCTAGAACAGTACCTGGCACTTGGTAGTTGGCTGTGTTAGTTTCCAAGGGCGGCCATAACAACATACCACAAACTGGAGGGCTTAAAACAACAGACATTTTTTCTTTTTCACTGCCCTGGGACTAGCAATCCGAAATCACGGTGTGGGCAGGACCGAGCTCTCTCTGAGGGTTCTGGGGAAGACTCCTTCCTTGTCTCATTCTTTCTCCCTGGTTTGTAGCTGCATCTCTCTGGTTTCTACTACTGTCGTCCCATGACCTTCTTCCTCTGCGTCTCTGTTTCGGAATCTCCATTTTCATAAGGACCAGTCATTAGATTTAGAGTCCATCCTAATCCAGTATGATCTCCTCTCAGCTTGATTACAACTACCAAGACCCCCCTTGAAAATAAAATAACATTCACAGATACCAAGGATTAGGACTTCAACACATTTTTGGGGGGGGACACCATTTGACCCACAAGAGTAGCTGATAAATATACTGAACATATTGAAATGATTTAGTGTTCTCTGAAAAACTGCTATAATATTATGAACTGTCAAATGAGTTCAGGCAAAGGCTTTGGAAGATACCATTCTGCCCAGGTTTTGTGATGATCCAACATTACATAAAATGTCTTTTACTGGCTATAGTAACTAGAGTGTCCAGGTCAAGGGAAATAATGGCTCCAATGTTCTAGGCACAGATTCAGCCTCAGGTGGGATATGAAATTTTAGGTGCCACATTCTCAGTGTTCTTACATATTTAGTTTATGAGAGCAATTTAATGGCATTATAAAGTTTGGACAAGAAAATCAACCATAATCCCACCACCCTAACGTACTTTGGGGAAAATTCAAGAGGGGAACTTTCCAGGTAGAAGAAACAGCAAATACAAAAGCCTTGAGGCATCCATGAGCTTGGTGTGTTCAAGGAGCAGAGAAGGCAGTGCAGCTGGGGGGTAGCAGTGGTCCACAGGATGATCCAAGCCTCTTACTGGACATCTTTGTGGGTGTCCATCCAGCTCACAAGTCAGCAACCTTCCATTATCTGCTAATTGTCCTCCAAACACCTTACCCTCCACAGCCCCTCTGTAAGCACACTAACAGGAGGAGGATGTGGTGTGGACCTGGTGTGCATGAAGAGGGGAGGGGATGATGGATACAATTGGATCCTCTCTCCGGAGCATTTGGAATTGGGACAGGATAAGGGTCGAGCAGTCTCTGGAAAGTTCTGTGACCCTGGAAGCTGTGAGAAAGGCGCTGGGCTCTCCACTTCAGCCAGACGCAGAGGAGGGAGGTCAATTGGAAGAGTAACAGGGAATCAGGGCTGAGTCAACAGTCAGCTTCCTGGTGCATCCATCCTGACATCCAGCAGCATTCCTGCCTCAAGTTTCAGGGCACTTGCCGATATTCCTATCATACATTCTCAGTTCTTTAGCATAAGTTGATTTGGGTCAACCAATAAGAGAAGCGTTTTGAGTAAAAGAATTCTGTGGTCAAATAATTTGGGTAACAGTGAGTTAAATAAAATTGAACAGTTTTCTATCTGCAGGACTTCTCAGAGCCTTTAATAGGATTGTGTACAACCAAAAAGGAGCTCTCCAAAAACAAAACAAAACAAAACAAAAACCCTCAAGTGAGTCGCATTTCCTACATTGATTTCCCAGGTTACACTGGGAAAGACTGTAACAGTGTTTAAGCTGGGAGGTTTTCAGCTTCCATTTTGGTTGAGTCCTGGAAGGTTGAGAATGATGGAGGGCCCAACTATTCTGACCACCAGGAACAAGCCTGTTATTGAAAACACTCATTGCAGCGAGTAATTTTATCCAATAGAGAAGGATAAGGCCAGAGAAGAGCAACACCTGAAGGGACAGAGAGAAAGAATATAGTTATCTTCTGGTTGTTGTCCATTGGGTCCACCCTTTCAGTGAAATTCCTGAAAGCTCAGAATCATTCCAGTACATTTGTCAACTCCAGAATCACATTCCAGTAATGGATGCGCTCACTCATGCAAGCCGCCTAAAATGTATGCCCATCCACAAGATGATTTATGTCTGAATGTGGAGACCGAGACTCCCCTGCTCGGATAATTCAGAAAAGGGTTAGATAGAAACTATAGGCTTCACAACTGACCCCCAAGCACCCTAGGGCTTGCCCTTCATCTCTCTTGTGTCCACCTGTCACCTGCTGTGTTGGGCACCCCAGAGACTAGCAGGACGGCCTGGCCACCCCCACCTGGGAACTCGGAGTCCGATGATGCAGGGAATTAAGATCCAAACTGACACCCGACAGAGAGTGGGGAATGCGGGGCAGAGGGCATCGCGGGACACAAAAGGAACGCTGGGCTTGGCTAGGTTGGGTTGGGGGCCAGGTCTAAGCTTTACGAGATGCCAGAGGAGGGGGCAGAGATGCCCGGCTCTAGGGGCCAGTCAGGCCCACCCTTGGGTGGGGAGGCCCGGCGAGCTGGTCCGTGGAGGGCCTCGAACGCCCAGCTAACAACCCATACTAGACTGCCTATTGTAGACTGGGTGTAGGAAACAGGTTTTATGTGATGTTTATCCATGACAAGCCATTTGTCCACATGCCTCGCTGAGTCATACACCGCCCGGGGCGGCACGTAATCCAACCAGGGCTCTACCGGGGCGTTGCAGCTGCGCCCTCCTCTGACGCCTGCGCGCGACGTTGGGGTCGAAGGGCACCCACGCCCGCTTGCTCCTCTGCAGAAACCCCGCAGCCGCCCCGCCCACGACCTGACCCCGCCCCCTTCCCTGGACCCAAGCCCTGGGGGCGGAGACGTCGGCAGCGGCGAGCCTGGCCAGGGGAGCAGCGCGGCACCAGCGCCCAGCGTCTGTAGACTACGCGCCCTAGTGCGAGGCGCTCCTACAGCTGAGCGCCTAGACCGCACGGGCGAGTCCCGCAGGGCAGGGGCGGCGCGGTGCCCGGGTTCTCGCACTTGGAGGACCGATGTGCCTGGGTGTCGGGGCGCGTGGACCTGGGCTCGGGTGAAGCTCTGGGAAAGGGCAACACGGCGGCGACGAGATGCAAGCGGAGGAGCCCTGCGCCCCCGGCGCCCCTGGTGCCCCGAGAAGCCAGCGCGCACCCAGTCCCGAGCCGCGCCTGTCCAGCCAGCTGCTGCCCGAACTCTACACCTTCGTGGCGCGAGTGCTGTTCTACCTGGCTCCCGTCTACCTGGCCGGCTACCTGGGGCTCAGCATAACCTGGCTGCTGCTCGGCGCTCTGCTGTGGATGTGGTGGCGCAGGAACCGCCGCGGGAAGCTTGGGCGCCTGGCGGCCGCCTTCGAATTCCTAGACAACGAACGCCAGTTCATTAGCCGCGAGCTGCGGGACCAGCACCTGCCGGCCTGGGTGAGCTGGGCCGAGCCGGGCAGCGGTCGGAGGTGGGGCGGATGCTCTTAGAGGTTTGGAAAGAACCTGCGGTCGGCCAGGGAGCTGGGGGCGGCAGCTCCGCGATCCGCACACCTGATGCCCCACTAGTCCCGGAGCACAGACCCCTGGCCGCGGCGTCCCTCAGTCTCCCCACCACCGCCGGTCCGGGTCGGGGGGACTTAGGTTTCACTTAAGGGCCCAGAGCCTGGGAGAAAAGTCACGGGCGGGCCACACCCAGGAAAAAAAAAAAAGGGCATCTGGGACTTTGCAGAGTTACTCAGGAGGGAAGCAGAAGGCCTTCCACCCGCCTGTTGATTCAAAGAAAGAACGCTGGGTGCAAAATTGATCCGCAAATGCAGCAATGACAGAAACTGCAGACCAGTTGCCTCAGCAGAGGTCCGGACAGACAGAGGAGGGCCAAGAGGGGGCCGGGATTGAAGGGATGGGGTGGGAGGCTGGGTCACCAGCTTCTCTCCCTCCCTCTGCCTGGTAGGGATGCTCAGACGTGCCCAGACACATTCACACTCCACAACTACAGACCCATCTCCTGGTGTGGAATGGCCTGGACTAGGGTTTCTCAAATGCTTCCGGTCCTGAGAATCACCTGGCCCACTTAACAAAAACAAGTTCTGAGCCCACCCCACAACTCCCAGGTGGGGCTGAGGCACCTGGGTGAATTTGGGGAACACCGGCAACAGGGGCATTGGGTCCAAGCTTTGGTCTGGTCTGTGGCAAAACTACACTTCTGGGTGCTTCTCTGATTCTTCCAGATAGGCTCAGGCCCACAGGGAGAGATGACCAGAAGCCACCAGACCCCTCATTTCCTCTGGCCTGGGGCCTTTATTCTAAAATTCAGCCCCACCCTGACAGTAGCCAGCAAAATGAGATGTGCGAGGAACATATTAGAAAGTCCTATTTATATTTGTCTTTAAAACGAGAGAAATTAAGCCTTACTATATTAGTTAGCTATGGTGGCTATAACAAAATACCACAGACACAGACAACAGAAGTTCATCAAGATTGAGGTGTCAGCACGGTTTGCTTCTTCTGAGGCTTCTCTTTGGTTTGTAGATGGCTGTCTCCACCATGTCTTCTTATGGTCTTCCCTCTGTAGATATCTGTGTCCAAATTTCCCCCTTTTGTAAGGTCACCAGATTGGGTTAGGGCCCATCCTAATGACCTTATTTTAACTTAATCACCTACTTAAAGGCCTTGTTTCTAAAAACAGTCACATTCTGGGTTACTGGGGGGTTAGGATTTCAACAAACCAGTTTGGGGACTATGGTTCACTTCGTAACACTGATATTTAATATATGGATTGACAGTACAGTTTTGTAAATTGGTTTACATATATTGAGGATGAGGGGGCCCAAACTTTCTGCTAAGGGTGCACAATAAAAAAGCACAGTGACAACTTTCCTCGGATAGCAGCCATGGGAACAGTATTTAGGGCCCATCTCCCAAACTTGGTTATCCTGATTATTCTTTGGGGGCTTGTGATCCTGAAAGATCTGGATCCAGAGAGCAGGCCTGGACCTATCCACACTCCTTGCTCATTGTTGAAGGAGTCTTGGATGCCTGTCAAACCTCTGTTGGGACCCCATGGTGGCTTCAACCCATGAGGGTGAACTTGTAAGGCCTCACCAAGTGACAGGCCTCCCTTTCTGCCCTTTCTTGGATTAGGGAACACCTCTAGACACTTAGTTGTGTACAAAAGGCAGTGTTTCTGAAATTGAGGCAAGGATCAGATCCTGTAGGAGCTTTGACATGCCCCAACCATCACCACCTGCCCCCATGCACATAAACACCAGAAGCAATGTGAAACTAGCCAACAGGGAGCTCAGCCTGATGGGTGAGACAACACAAGAAGCTATCTCACCTCATAAGACAGACCCCAGGCCTGACCCAGCTGGGCATAGGGACACACAGAGGAAGGTGATGGTGTCTCTCCTACCAAGAGGGCAGTCTGGGGCAGGAAGTAGATGCATATAGGTAGGTAATTGCCATGGAGGTCTCAGAGAAGCCAGAGTTAGGAGTCTGGACAGAGTCCAGGCAAGGGTCAAAAGTGTGAAGGACATCCCACTTGACTTCCATAGCAGAGTGTCCCAGGCCACAGCCTCCTTCTTCCTTGCCAGAGTTCTGGGAGGGGCCTGGCCTCAGCTCGCATTCTCCAGACTCTCCTGGCTGGTGGGCCGGGCCTGGATTGCCTTTTGGGTTGAGGCAGTGGTGCTGCAAAGGGCATTCCGAGCTGGGGGTGGCTTTTGAGCACAGCGTGGCCAGTGTACGAGGGAGCCCACGTGGTTTGATTTGGTTTGGCCGAAGTGTGTAGTAGGAGCTGGTGGACAGGGGCCACACTGAGGCGGGCTTGGTGGAGGTTGGGCCTGATTCTGAAGGCCACAAGGAGCCTGTGGAAGGCTTTGGAAAGACCCTGTAAAAAGCAGCGTGGGTGGGGGGTGGGGGGAGGAATGAAGCTGGAGAAGAGAGACCAGATGAGAAATTGATTTAAGCCAAGACGATGATAGCGGGGCCGGAGGAGAGGGACGAGAGACGGGCAGGAGTGGGACTCTGGAGACTTGGTGGCCCCTAGTTAGTGCGAGGGAGGGATCCAGGGATCTTCCAGGGTGTTTTCTGATCTGGGTCGCTGGGCATCCAGAATGAGAAGCAGGTCTAGGAGATGGGTGGTGGGAACGCCTGCGTAGAGTGAGTAACTAGATGCAAGTGTGGGCTTTTCGCCCTGCCTCATGGAAGTTGCCGAGCCTGGGGATGATGTAGAAAACCTGGAAGCTACTTGTTTGAATATTCTCCCGTCTTGTCCCTGTCTTCCGAGGAACACATTCGGAGCCATGGCTCTGGGTATGGCGGGGGCAGCGTGCCCCTTGCCCACGACTTTAGAGCATGGTGTCTTTATCCCTATACGTGGGCCTTTCAGTCATGCCTATTTCCCTGTTTGAGAACTGCTTTCCTTGCAAGGAAGTGGGGTCGATGACTTATGACCTCCTTGGTCTCAAGAAATATTTTTACAAAATAACAGATCGCAAACCCATAGTTGGGGCAGGGGTTGAAGAAGAGTTGAGGGTCTTGGCTACAGCACTCAGGCACGGTCCCACAAGTCATCCCTTGCACGGCAGCACCCAGTGAGGGGGAGGGGAACGCAGTCCGCATGCTGCTTGGAAAGGTCATCTTGTTCTACTTTGCACCAAGCCCCCGTGCCGGGGTGGAGGCCCAGGCCAGGCTGAGCTGGAACAAGCCTCCCCTGCCAGGCCATGGTGGCCACGGCTAGTTCTCAATGAAGCCAAGGCTCCTTCTCAACACATTGCTCCAAGCTGCTGCCCCCAGGTGATCTTAGAGAGTCCTTTCCCTCGCTGGGCCTCAGTGTCCCCACCTGTGAAAGGCAGTTGTTTCTGGTCAAACCTCACACAGCCCTGCCCCTCCTCTGGTTCCCTTCTGTGCAAGAGCTAGCTGGAAGAAAGGATGCCTCTGCTTTAAAAGGGGTCAGGAGTATAGAAGCCGTGGATTCTCCTGCGGTGTGAACGTGGCCTGGCCACTTGGCGAGAGCGGGCCACACTGCCTCCACTGCTCGTGCTCTGAGCAAGGAGCCACTGCCACTCGCTGTTCATGTGCAAATGTGTGTGTGTGTGAATGGTTTGTGGTAGACTTTTACATAGATCTTGCACACGGTTTTTAGATCTATTTTTTCAAGGAACGAAGAGCCTTTTCCATGAGCCCACCCTGCCGGGGCTGGGGACTGGGGACAGCACAGTGCCGAAAGTGGAGTCCTTGCTGCCGCCGAGCTGGAGAAAGCCCAGCTCCGCCATCCCATCTCGCCACAGGCCCGGCAGGGTCGGTTCTGCAGGCAGTGGCGGCCGCGGCCGCAGAGCTGTCCACAGAGAGGAGGCGCGGGTGCGCTCAGGGGGCCTGGATTCTCAGTCTCCCAGGCCTCCTAACACTACCTTTCCCCAGTATGACACTCATCACCAAGGGTCTCGCCAGCAGACACATCTGTCCGTGGCCCCAGCTCTAGCTGGGCTTGCTCTCCTGCCCGCTGATAGCAATCATTTGGCAGCGTTGTTGGGGACAATTAACCCCGTGTATCTGCTGGGATGGGGGTGGGGGCTGATGTGATGTGGTGGCAGGTACAGACTTGGAGTCTGATGCTCAGTCACGGGTGGGGGGGGGCCCTTGAGAAGGGCCCCTGTGTCCCCTGGGCCCCTGATTCCCCTCTGAAAATGGCGAGGCTTTAGGAGATGCTCTGTGGAGTCATTTTAGCTTTTGGTCTGCCATCATGTGTCGGTCCCAAGTTGGCTTTTCTGTAGTGCCGCGGGCCCACAGGACCCTGTTCGGCAGCGTTTCTTGCCTACCTGTCATCTAACTGGGTGCACCTTGGGGTAATCAGCTAGGCAAGCACCAGGGAGAAATGAACTGTTCACACAAAGCAGGGAGCACTCCTGGGCTCCCAGTGGTGTCCCTGGGATGGTCCCCTCCAAGCCTCCCTGCCAGCATTCAGGCCGAGGACCAGGGTTGAGTACGTTGCTTTCCTGGGGCCGAGTTTGACATTCCTTCTGTGGGTGGAGCAGTAGTCTGTCAGGGCCCAGGCTCTCCTGATCTGTCCGGTACTGACACTTTTGTTAATTAGAGGAAGTAACTGCAATGACAGCTCTGAGCTGGGCTGGCCACTCCCATTAGCTCAGTTCTCGATGCCCGTGCTGTGGGACCTGGTCTTAAACATCTGCTTGGAGTGAGGGGACTTCTTACTTGTGAGGTCGCTGCAGCCCTGTGAGGTCATGCGTATGGCTTGGAGTCAGGCTTGTCCTTGGGAAGGAAGAGGCACAGCATGTTTTAGTCATGTCCCTTGGGTCTCTGCCCCGCATCTTAGTGATGCTTCATGGACTGATCCTGTCTTGGGCCAGGATTGGGCAAGAAGAGGGACAGAATGTGGGCGTCCGCCCCTCCAGGCCCAACGCAGGGATCTTAGGCATCCGTGCGTTCATTGCTATACTCTCAGTCAGCAAACATCTCTCCAGGGCTTGCAATGTGTCAGGCCCAGTGCTGCAGGCTGGCCGATGATAGGAGGGACACGTGGTCCCCGCCCGCAAGGAATCCCTGGTCTGGATGGGGATTCAGACCTGCTAGAACCGCCTTTCCTGATTCAGTGTGATCAGTCCTACGAGGTGGCTATGCAAGGCTCCGAGAAAGCCTGGGGGAGGGGAGCTAATCCAGGCTCTGAAGGGGCCCACGAAGCGACACTTTGGTGTTGCTGGCTGTGGTAGGGGGTAGCGTCTCCAGAGGGACTCTGGGCAGGTTTGGTCACTTGAGCTCATAATCTCATTCTGGGGTGAGCAGATTTTGGGACAGCAATTTAGGATACCCAAACTCACATGATACAGTGGTTTAACAGAAAAAGTAAGAGCTTTAGAATACAACAGATTTAGCAAGGCAGTTAACCTTCTTGCTTTAGGTACAAGGGGCTGAAGTTTTCTGTAACAGAAGTGTCCACAGCAGGGGCGCCTGGGTGGCTCAGTGGTTAAGCTCAGGTCATGATCCCAGGGTCCTGGGATGGAGCCCCTGCATCGGGCTCCCTGCTCGGCGGGAAGCCTGCTTCTCCCTCTCCCACTCCCCCTGCTTGTGTTCCCTCTCTCGCTGTGCCTCTCTCTGTCAGATAAATAAAATCTTAAAAAAAAAAAAAGTGTCCACAGCAACCTTTTCTCCAAGCCAAGTACCTGAGGGCCTTAGTAATGGGGAGGTCACGTGGTGGATAAGCTCAGGGCCACGGCAGGCGACAACCATTGTCCTCCTCTTCCGTCGTGGCCCCCTGTCCCATGGGCGGGAAGTGTGGTGAGCTGGCCACCAGCTTCCATTGGCCTCCTAGCCCGGTCTTGACAGCAGGTTGAGCTGGCACTTCAATGGGAATGTCCCCAGTCACTCCGGCGGGACTGCTGGGGGCTGTACACTGTCCCCTGAAGGCCACAACCCAGCTACACAGAGGAGCAGGGGACTGGGACCCAGGCTTCCCTGCCCCCCTTCCTGACCCTCCCACCCCTCCATTCAGAGTTACTCCTCCTGGGAGACTTGCAGGGGTTTTTAATTGAGGGAAACCTAGAGCTTAAAGCCCCAACGTATTCACACGCGCTTGAGAAAAGTGCTTTCTCTCTCCCTCCTTTCCTGCAAATAGTGAAGAGGGAAAATGTTCTGCCCCAGTGGGGACTAGTAAGGGGGAAAGTCCTGTTCTCTTTCCCCTGCCTTTCAAGCCAAGGGAATGAGAGTTCACCCCCTCAGGCCACAGGGGGAGTCAGGGCTGGAGGCGGGGTGGCTGCTTCTGCTCAAGAAGCCCCATGGCGGCGCACCAGGAGTCCCCCAGACGCTCAGAGTAAAGAGCCAGGGGGCTTCTCAAGGATGCGGGATGTTTCAAAACCTCAGAGTCACCCACTCCATTCTTTTACCCTTGTTGTGTTTACTTTTTTAAGTCGTTGGTTGTAAATTGGTTAAAAATCTGGTTTTTCTGGTTATAAAAGTGAAAGTATTCCCATTGTAGAATATTTGGAAATGGCCTAAAAGGATTAGAACAAGTGTTTACAGTCCCTCCACCCAGAACACTGTTCTATCTGTGTGTACTTCTTCTGTATGGAAGGTGTGTGAAAACAGTTTTTAAAAATACTTGTACCCTTTTTTCCTTTTTCCTATTTCTTTCTGTTCTTAACATTAGATTACCAACATTCTCCAAAAAAACATGTTTAAGGATTATGATATCCTTCATACGTACCCCGCGGCTGCTGAACCGTTTCTAGCATTGATTAGCTATTATTTCCCAGCATGTCCTCCTCATGTGGCTAGCTGAGGTGGGTGGCGTGTCCTAGATCTGTTTGGATTTTCTGCCTCTGACCTGCCAGTCTGGCTCCCTTGACCTTTCCTTCAAGTCCAAGCCCGCCCCCCCCCGGCCCCGCCCCAGATCCTACTCGCCGGGTCCTCACAGTACCTGGAGCCTGTGTCACCCCACTTCCTTTCTGGACCTGCACCTGCCGATCTTCCTGACTTTTCCTCCCGACTGAACATTCTTCTAGGGCAAAGGTGTGTTCCCTGCTCACGTCTGTGCCCTCAGTTCCTCGCTCGGTGCCCAGTGCATAGTAGGCTCTCAGGAAAAGTCTGTCCCACAGGTGCTATAGTTGAGTGCTGCGGGAATCTTAGCCCGTGTTTCTCAAGTTCCTTACCATGGATTCCTGCATGTTTAACTCATGTCAAAGCTTAGGAACACCTGGGGGCACCTGGATGGCTCAGTCGGTTAAGCGTCTGCCTTCAGCTCCCAGAGTCCTGGAAATGAGCCCTGCATCGAGCTCCCTGCTCAGCGGGGAGCCTGCTTCTTCTCCCTCTGCCCCTCTCCCTGCTCATGCTCATGCTCTCTCTTTCTCCCAAATAAATAAAATCTTAAAAAAAAAAAAAAGCGTAGGAACACCTTAAAGATTCTCATTCCCCCACTTCACTGTGGCCTCATCAGCATCGAGTATTACATTTTTTGGTCTTTTTTTTTTTAAGATTTTATTTGTTTATTTGACAGAGAGAGACACAGCGAGAGAGGGAACCCAAGCAGGGGGAGTGGGAGAGGGAGAAGCAGGCTTCCCGCCAAGCAGGGAGCCCAATGCGGGGCTCGATCCCAGGACCCTGGGATCACGACCTGAGCCGAAGGCAGCCGTCCAACCGACTGAGCCACCCAGGTGCCCCTGTTTTTTGGTTTTTTAAGGCATACGTCATTCTATTACACTTTGCAGATAATTGCTGCCTTTTTTTTTTTTAACAAATTGAAGGTTTGTGGCAACCCTGCATTGAGCAAGTCTATCAGTGCATTTTCCCAATAGCATTTGGTCACTTTATGTCCCTGTGTCACATTTTCATTATCCTTGCAGTATTTCAGACTTTTTCATCATTATTATATTTGGTGATCTGTGATTAGTGAGTATGACTTCCTGAAAGCTCAGGGGATGGTTAGCATTTTTTAGCAATAAAGTATTTTTTGATTAAGGTGTGTACATTTTTTAAACATAATACTATTGCACACTTAATAGACTACAGTGTAGTGTAAACATAGCTTTTATATGGGAACCTGAAAAATTCGTTTGACTCGTTTTATTGTAATATTCACTTCATCACAGTGATCTAGAACCAAACCTGCCTATACTAGTTTGATAAGCAAAAAATACGTTTTTTAACCTCGGGCATTACCAAACCTAACTGCCTGAACTCTGGTGACTCACCATTATACTCAGGTCTCCATGAAAAAAACGCGTCTGTGCACGGCTCAGGGCAGCCCCTCTGTGCTCCAAGCCCTTATTCCTCAGCAAAGGGGAATTCCTCAGCTCCTGGCACCAGTATTCTCGTCCCCAGTGACTGCCTCTGCAGTTTTACCTGCACGGTGTCCTCCCCCCGCTGGGTCCAGTTGACTTAGGCCGGTCTGCAGGCTGGGTGTATTGTTAAAGAGCCTATGGAGTTTAGAACAGCATTAGACGAATTTCAAGTTGGCAAAATAATGTTTTCCTTTAAAGCAACTTTTGGCCGGGTAATTTTAAACAGAATGGTAGGCAGATTTAGAAGCAGTTTTTGTGGTTAAATGTTTACCTCTCAAGAACAGAGAGAAAATGGGTCAAAGGCTGTGCTTCACCAGGAAAAAAAGTGTATGAAATGAGGGACCGTTTTCTAGTAGAGGAGGAACCACCAAATAGGCACCACGGGGCAGGGGCCTATCTTGAAAGACCAGAGCCACAGGCCTCCCTGTGTAGGACCTCCCTGGGGGACACCCGGAATGAGGGGGCTCCTCTCTTCTTTGAGCGTGGGAGGGAGTTGGCAGCATCGGTTTGAGTCTGCGGGTGTGTGAGTGTAAGAATATGCACGCTGGTGCAAAGAACCCTTCCCAGCAGAGAGGGTGTGTCCTTGTGTGGGCATGTGGCTGTGGCTGCGTTGTTCTGAGGGCGCGAGTCTCAGGTCTTCAGGGTACAAAGAGACCTTCTCTGTACCTCTCCACGTCTGTGTGTGTGTTCAAGGTTGCTCCCATGGGAGGAGCCACCATCCCTGGGACAGGGAGTGAGCCAGGTTGGCCTGGTGGCAGGCAGGCCCTTTAAGTGCAGCCGTCTGATCCCCCTGCCTCCTGAGAGGGTCTGGTGGCCCAAAGCTGCTGCCCGGGCCCCCTAGCCCATCTGTGGCCCCCGGAGCCCTCCTTGGGCTCTGGCGCTGCTGGCTGCGGGCCATCACTCTGGCTCCATTCCCTCGCTGCTGTGGGATCATTTTTCCTAAAGGGTTTAAGAAATAAAGCACACGACACCTAGAGATGAAGCACTGATGTGCAGCGCCGTTGTGGTGGCCTCTGTGAGCCTGGAATTCTGACTTAGACTTGAGTTTGCTTTACAGTCTGTCTCTCTTCTCTGAGCTCTCATTACCTCCACTGCCTAAAAACTGCTGTCATTAAACTATGAGTGCACTCTGCCTGGGAGGCTTGGGCCCAAGCACAATCACAGCAGGAGAGGTGAGTTAGCATTAGGGAGGCCTCAGGGGCCGGCCGGGCCCCCCATCTTTTAAAGCTTCTCTGAGGGGCACTGCAGGGGCAAGGGCAGGCATCCGGGGTCCTGGTGACTTGACCACGGGCCCAGGCAACTTTGAGATTTTCCAGGCCTGCTTTGGGGAGGTGCTCATCCCTGTAATACATCGGTCAGGGTACTGTTCATGTTCTGGAGGATGAACCGTGCTAGGGCTCTGAATGTGTCTCCGTTGGGAGGAGAGTCGCATTCATCATCTCCTGATTGTAGACCTGGCCAGCGGAGGCATTGCAACCCCACTTCCCTCAGTCAGGAGAAACCTGAGGCAGCAGAGAGGGGCTCAGGACCAGACCCTGCTTCTCCTGCCCGCCCCCACCCCCACCCCCACCCCCCACCTCCAGGAGCGCTTCCTACTCCTGCCGCCTGGCTGTAGAAAGCAGATGGGGGGTGGGAGTGGCTCACATTTTAGCGGCAGTGGCAGTGCCCAAAGCCAGGCAGACTCATAATATGGTGTTTCTCATCTGCTGGCTCTTGCCTCCCCTTGCTCTTTGTGGCACAAAAGATACTCCCTTTGTAAAAGAATCGAGGTCCATAGCTGCTGGTAAGAACTGGATGACAAAGCAGTATTCTCTCAGGAGTGACAGCTGGAGACACAGACAGTGACTTTGGAGCCCTAGTCAGGAGGCCCAGTGGGCGGAGGAGTCACCTTCTTCCAGGGCCTGAGCCGGTCCTTCAGCCTAGGGAGCCCTGAGCACTCACTCTCACACACTCTCCACCACCATGATCAGAACGACCTGGGAGCTCGTTAAAGATACACGTTTCCAGGCCCCTGCCCAAAGGCTTCAGGCTCCTGAATCAAAATCTCTGAGGGCCCTTACCAAGAACCCACGTTTGAAGGAGCTCTCCAGGTGGTGGTCTTGTGGACAAAAGGTTGAGACCCCCCTGCCTGAGTCTGGCCCTTTGCATTGCCAGGAGGTGTGGGTGTCTCCCTCCTGGCTGGTCTCAGGGACTCCCAGCCTTGTGAGGTATTGGGACAAAAGTTCAGTGACCTTAGTGACTGACAGAACTTTAGACTTCAGTGACTGACAGAACTCAGTCTGAGTGGCCCTCCAGTCTTTTTCTGCCTTCCCCTCGTCTACCTACCTACAGAGGAAAGACATGCACAGAGGCTCCGATTGGGTCCCTCTGCCACGCCTCCCTGTGGAGCCCCCACCCCCCACCCCCCATGGGGCAGTTTCACGCAGGCGCCTCACAGGGGCGGGGCGCACCCCTCAGCCAATCAGCAGAGGACACTCCGCTGCGGTCCTTCTCCTTCAGCCTCAGCCACCTTCGCTGTGTTCTCCTCTCCTCATTTTCTCTTCTCCCTTCTCTGTGGTTTCCCAAAGCGCGGAGCCGCAGGCACCTGGAGATCTCGCAGAGAATTTCTGGGACTTTGGGTCAGACAGAGCTGGACACATAGCCCAGGTGGCATTGTTCTTGGCACGTACCTGAGGACAGAGGTGCCAGAGTGCACCTCCAGCATCTATACAACTGCCGTCGACAGTCACCGCTTCTGGAGCATTTACCCTGAGCCAGGGAGGGTACCAAGCACGTCACATGCATTGTCTCATTTACTCATCTCAGGGACTCTGTGAAATTGGCAGCATTGTACCCATCTTGTGGATGAGAAAACCGAGGCTGACAGAGGTGAAATTTTAAATGCACGAGGAATACTTCGACACTAAGATATGGACTTCACAGGCTGACACTTAAAGTGGGGAGGAAAAGGCTTAAAACTGGGCTCAAATTATATGCAGGTGAAATGTGAGTTCTGGTCACCTGGGTGATCAGGGCAGGTACCAACTTGTCTCTGAGCCTCTCCTCATCTGTAAAATGAGGATGATTGTGGCTTTGCTGTGTACTTTATGGAGTATTAGGAGGATGAAATGAAAGTACCTGCAGAATGTCCTTTGTAAACTATAAAGCATGGTCTACCAGTGAAGACTCAGGTCCCTTGAGGGCAATCCTCTACTAAACTAGACTTTCTGTAAAAGAGGAAAACCTAGTAGTATGTAAGGTTTTCTTAAGAGGAGTAAGAGGGGGGCACCTGGGTGGCTCAGTGGTTAAGTGTCTGCCTTTGGCTCAGGTCATGATCCCGGAGTCCCAGGATCAAGTCCCGCATCTGGCTCCCTGCCCAGTGGGGAGTCTGCTTCTCTCTCTGCCCTTCACCCTGCTTGTGCTCTCTCTCGCTCTCTCTCAAATAAATAAACTATTTTTAAAAAAAAAAAAGTGAGGGGGTGCGGGGGAGAAGTACAGACTTGGTGGTGAGACATACCTGGGTCTCTGTCTCAGCTCTGGCACTCCATAGCTGGTGACTGTGAGCAACCTTTCTGAGCCTTACTTTCCTCATCTGTACAATGGGGCTGAGAAAGGATTAAGGTGAGTTTTAAGTGACGTGAGATAACATGAACTGAAAAAGGTCGAAAATAGGGTAGGAAAAGATACAACTGGGCAACTTTGAAACAAAATAAGCGAGAATGGCAATTTTCATATTAGACAAAATAGAATGTAACTTGGATATATCCTAAAGACCAGGATGTTATATCATAAAAGAAACAGTAATTTAAAAAGGTAATATAACAATCATGGAGATGTATGTACTGCATAAAATAAACTTGAAATGTAAACCAACAACCCGATGGAACTGCATGGAGAAGTAGATAAATCAACAGCTGGGCTTGGAAATTCTAATACATTCTTCTCTGAAAATGATAAATCAAAAGGAAACAAAGATAAAGAATAGTCAAAGGGCATGATTTTTTTAAAAGGACATGATTAATAACTTGATCATATATGGAACAGTCACAGAAATTAATCGTGCACTAGGCCACAGAGGAATTATCAATATATTCCAATGGATTGCCATCCTACAGACTATGCAGACCATAAAGAAATGGAGTCAGAAAACAATGAATAGCCTTAGAAATCTCACATGTCTAGATATTTAAAAATATTACTATTAAAAAAAATCATTGTTTAAAAGGTAGTCGTAATGGTAATTATGAAAAGTCCGGGAGCTGAATAGTGATGAAAATACAATGCCAAAAATCATAGGGGAATTTATAAATTTGAATTTCTCATAAACCAAAAACTGAAAATAAGATCTTCAACTCTAAGAATGTAAAAGGGCAACAGATTTAGATCAAAGAAATAGGGAAAGAAATAATACATATAAGGGTGAAAATGAACAAAAATTTTAATGTAAATGTAAAGGGGAAAGAAAATTATTAACAAGTAAAGCTAGTTCTCTGAAAAGATTAGTACAATGGGCAAAACCTTTGTCAAGCTTGATCTATTAAATAGAAAAAGATGAAAATAAAATCTGGGATGAAAAAGGCAGAAATAACTACAGATAAAGCAGATTAAAAATAATAAAATATTATAAACAAATATATATCAATACATTTGAAAACCTAGAGGAACTAGATACATTTCTAGAAAAACACAAATGCCCAGATTACCACAATAAGAGATAAGTAGACCTTGAATACACACCATTAACCACTGAAGAGAGAAAAGGTAATTTCCCACTCCAAATAAGCCTGAGGCTACGATGGCTTTATAGGTAAGAGACACTAAACTTCACTGATCAGATAATTCCTATTATTTACAGGTTGTTTCAGAAAATAGGATACGGAAAAGCTGTCCCACTAGTGTTCTAATTTATTGTAAAAATCTTTATACCAAAACTAGATATGGATTGTACAAGAACAAAAATTGTAGGTATCACTTTGAATTGTGAGTGTATAAAACCTAAAGAGATACCGGGCTAACTAAATGTACTGCTTCAAATGGGGCTTATCCCAAGAACTAGAGATGGTTTTGTTTTATAAAGAAATCAGTTAAGCTGGCCACCTTAATGGACCAAAGGGAAAAATAACACAATTATCTCAATAGATTTAAAAAAGTGTTGAATATAGTTCAAGAGCCATTTATAATGAAAGCTCTTGGAAATGTAGCTATTGAAAAGAACTTCCTCAATCACAAAGAGGCTGTCCTCTAAAAATCTACAGTGAAAATCATGCTTCATGGAAGAGCTTCCATTTGATGTCAGGAACAAGATAGATCTGCTCGCTGTCATCACCACTGCCTGGTGTAGTACCAGAGAGGGCCTGGCCAATGAAGACAAACCTAAGAGAAACAAGAAGGATAAGGGTAAGAAAAAAGTTATTGGAGATTAGAAGTATATATAAATAACCTCTGGGAATTAATGAACAGAACCAACAACAAATTCCGACAAAGTTACCCAGAAAATGAAATACCATTTTTAATAACTGTAAAACCCACAAAGTAATCTAACAAAAAAAAATGTATGGGATTTTTATGGAAAAGGTTTATGATTTTAAATGTGAATGCAACCAAATGGGAATTAATAAAGGGACATATTCTGTTCATGGATGCAAAACTTAATATTGTAAAGCTATCCATTCTCCCACAAACGTATAAACTCAAAAGTATAACAATCAAAATCCCAGGAGGATTTTTTGGGGGAAGATGGCCAAGACTCTAAAATTCATATGCAAGCATAAATAACCACTATTAGCTAAATTGGTTTGAAAAATAAAAGCAAACAGAGAGGAATCACCCTACCTTGGGTCATGCCGCAAAAAAAAAAAAAAAAAAGCCACAGTGATTAGAACAGTGTGGTACTGGCAGGAAACAGGCAGTCAGACTATTGAGTTCAATGCCAAGTCCAGAAACACACCAGACATGAGAAGCTGACATATGAGGAAAGTCACTTCACAAGTCAGAAGGAAGGATGGAAATTTTTTTTTTTTTTTTTTTTTTGGTATATGATACTAAAAAATTGCCTTAGTGGGAGTCTGGATATAAAAGAAAATATATGCCTATCTTACCCACTCTAAACAATTTCAGACAGATTGAAGACCTAAGTGCAAAGCTAAAATATAAAGTCAACAGATAAAAACATGGAATAACTTTGAGATTTTGGAGTAGGGAAAGATTTTTTTTTTAAAGGCCAATTATAATGGAAAAAATGACAACTCCTTTGTCTCCACCAAACTGAGGGAGCATTGGGGCTGAGTAGTTGTTCCCTAAATGTCTTTCTCTCTGATGTCATTCCGTGGTCCAGGACTTACTCTGGAGCAGTCACAGAGACGGTGGCCTGGCTCTTGATTTGGCTCACTGGGGAGTCATGACAGGTGCTGAGATTTAAGCAGAGGAGAGCCGGCAGGGTGCCTAAAGCAGAATAGGGTGACTTGATGGTTCTTTATTTTCTTGGCCTGAATTGCTGCTCTCATCAGGGCATTCAGACTTGTTCTCTAGAGGAATCTCTTAGCAAGGAGCCTCAAACACAAGTGTGGCTGGCCAAGAGACTGTGAAAACAGTGCGGGCCCTGGACACTCCGCTGCTATCTACACGGTCAGGGTGAGTGTGGGCCACTCTACTGCAAGGGGTGGGCTGGTCATTGATACCTCACAACCAACCCTGACGGAACTCCAGAATCATGCCAGGAGCTTGTTAAAAATAAATTGCAAGGCCCCACCCGGAAACACTCTGATTCAGTAGGTGTGAAAGGCAGCTCAGGAATCTTTGTCTGACTGGCTCCCAAGTGTGGCCAGGGTTGGACCTGCCAGGATGGATCACTTTTCCAGGGTTCAGGAGATCAGAACTCAGCTCCCAGGGTTGCAGAACCTCCCCTGTGTCCTCCCCTGGAGAGGTGGGGGTAGGAGGTGGAAGGGTATACACATCAGGTGTGCCCCGGGGCAGGATGGGAGCACAGTGGTTGGGATGGAAGGAGGAGAGGAAGGGGTCCAGCCAGCAGGCTTGGGCAGAAGAAGAGCAAAGGTGCCAGGGAAAGGCCAGCTATCACCCACCTTTCTCCTTTGTGAGGGTCCCACTCCCCACACCTTGGCACTGATCCTGTACTGGAATGGTCTGTTAATTGCCTGCTTCCTTTACCAGCCTAGGACCTGTTGGTAGGCAAGAAACTTGCATTCATTTATGCATTCATTCATTCCACAAATATTTAGGGACAGGCACTAATAGGGAACAAGTCTGAGTCAGCCCACAAGAACTTCCAGTCTAGTGAGGCAGGCGGTAAGAGCCAGCAGCTCTAATGAGGTGTATTAAATGTCACGATGGAGAACCAGCAGACACCTAAGAGGGACACCTATCTCTGACTTGAGAGATCAGGAAAGGCTGCCTGGAAGAAGTGAAGTCAAAGATGGTGATGAATGGAGCAATCAAAGAGGAATGGGGATGTCGGTTTCAGCCCCATATGGAGGAGTTGTTACTTTAGTGCCGGGCGGTGTGATAGGGGGCAATGAAAGGGTCTCACCCTCCATTTGCGTGGTACCAGCCTCGTACCTGACCCAGGGCAGCAGCAGGGAATGTGTGGGGAATAGGCTGCTTCTCCCCAGCTGAACTGGATGGGCTGGCCCTAGTTCCTGCCCACTTCCCCCAAGATCCCTTTCCCATCATTCCCTTCTGTTCCTAAGGACTGGGCCAGCCCCCCCTTGGGGAGCCAGGCAGTGATTTTCCTTTAGCACCTGGGAATATTAGATGCTTCTTCAAGTTAGTATGGATCACCGTCTAGAACTGGGGAAACTGAGGCTGGGAGAAGGGCTTGATGTTCCGGGAGTCCGAGAAGCACTGGGCTTCTCTGACTTCTCAAGGCTGTTAAAAACTGCTCCTAATGGGCGCCTGGGTGTCTCAGTTGGTTAAGCCACTGACTCTTGATTTCAGCTCAGGTCATGATCTCAGGGTCATGAGATGGAGCCCCACATTGGGTTCCACACTCAGCGGGAAGTCTGCCTGAGATTCCGTCTTCTCCCCTCCTCTCCATTTGCCCCTCCCCGCCAATAAATCTTAAAAAAAAAAAAAAGGAAAACTCCTAAAAGAATTAAATTACTCTATACTCCTGGGCATAGTGTCCTAGGCCAGGGTCTATGTTTGGCTTTCAGGGCACCCCCAGAGCTAGCCCAAGGCCTGGTGTGCACTAGGTATGTGAACGCATGGACACGTTTCCTTTCCTGACCTTGGGAGTCCTACACCCACCATGAATCTGATCCTGAGTTGGCCTTGTGCTCTGAGGACTTGGTGACAGAGATGACCATTGCTACCATTTTACTGATCATGTTTTGTGTCAGGCATCAGTACAGTCTTACCTGTTTGTCCCTGAAAACCTTGGGGGCTGGGCTGAGGGTCTATGAGAAGCTCAGCAGACACTGGCGGAGACTGAGACTCTGGCAGGGAAGGGGTTAAGAACCCTCAGAATCAGGTCATGCAAAGGTTAGGCAATAGGATTGTCACTTCTCCTTGGGATAACCCCCCCCACACACACACACACACCAACCCAGGGCTAGGGGCTGTGACCTGAAGGAAGCTCCCCTTTGTGACCCCAGGATCTGGCCTGCTGGGGAGGGGTGCTCCCATTCCCCAGTTGCCTATGAAAACAGCATGATCCCCTTTTCAGCCTTTCAAATTGGCAATCATTACCTTAGGAATCAACACAGTCCTATTCGTTGCTAAGTGGAAAAAGCAGACTACCAAACACTGACCTCAATTCCTGTGAAAACTACATATCCTTGTTTCTGTAAGAGGCTGGAAAGAGATGCATCCACCTGTTAACGGTGGTTGCCACTCAGCATTCTCTGATGAAATGTCTTTCCTTTTGCTCACCCACATTTTCTAATTTTTCTCCAGAGGCCATGATTACTTGGTCATGATCCCAGGGTCCTGGGATGGAGCCCTGCATCGGGCTCCCTGCTCCGTGGGGGGCCTGCTTCTCCCTCTCCCACTCCCCCCTGCTTGTGTTCCCTCTCTCGCCATGTCTCTCTCTGTCAAATAAATAAATAAAAATCTTAAAAAATAAATAAAAAAAGAATAAGGAGGATGGAAGTGGCAAGGAGCAAAGTCGGTGGTATGGGTGGTACCCTGAGCGGGCCGGGTGGGGGTTCTGCGTTTCCACCAGGAAGGCGGGGCTTATTTGCATAAGCTAAACGAGGGGATTCCAGCCCCGCCCTTCCAGCCTGAGGGCGGCCGGGCGCAGTCGGGGGCTGGGGGAGCTGTCTGCCCGGCATCGCCCGTATGCCCCGCTCGGGGCGCACGTTGGTGCGGTCTGGCGGCTTGCCGCCTGCCTCTCCGGGCTGCGCGCCCCGGGGCAGGGCTGGCTGAGTCTGCTGGCCGGTGCCCAGCGGGCGCTGAGGGGGCGGGGAGGAAGAGCAGCGGCGCACGTGCGGTGGGAGCAGGAACCCCGGGCTGCGTGCGGCTGGTCTCCAGGGGCGGCCAGGTGCTGAGTCTAACTTTACCTCGGGGCTTCTGTTCCCTAGATCCACTTCCCGGATGTGGAGCGGGTCGAGTGGGCCAACAAGGTAAGGCTGAGGTGGGCCTGGCGGGGCTGGCCTCTTGGGCTGAGTGACCCCACACTGGATGGGGGCGAGGTGGCCACGGACAAAAGCCTGCTGGCAGTAACCTTGCCTGCTCCCCCTTCCTACCCTCAGGGTTCTTCTCGTTACCAATGACTTTCTTTAAAAAACAAACACACCTTTTTTTAGTGTGAAATGAACGCAAGGCGGTAGCAGAAATATTAGAAAATACAGGGAAGGATAGAGAAAAGTGCGGCCCTGCAGGAGGCCAATGTCAGGGCTTCCTAGGGAGAGGAGGGCGGTATCCCACCACCGCTGCGGCCCTTCGCCAGCCCACATCTGCTACCTCTCCGAGCGGTTCCCTCATCCGTGCCATGGGAATAATTATGGTCCCTGCCTTGTGAGGTTGTGAGGATTCATGAGGTAAATGAAAGCCCCACGGTGCCCGGGCCGTCAGGAACACTGTCATCGTCGGAATGACTGCTGTTAGATCCTGGGGGGAGCTCCCTTGGGCCCTGCTGCCCGAGGCCTCAGGGAGGGCCCAGCTCTGTGATTGCTGATCTGGCCCCTTCTTACAGATGAGGAACAGAGTCTGGCCCCTGGCTGATCAGCCCAAACCTGTCTCCTAGATGTGGAGACTCCAGTATCTTCCCACCCCTTCAAGTATCCTGATTTGGGACTTTTTCTAATACAGACCTTGCCTCTGTTCTGGTTAGAACAGCCTGTAGCAGGAATGACTTAAGTTTAGGCATAAAGAAGGACTTCCTGATGGTTTTTGAGCCAAGGCTGATAGTCTCGTGTTACCAGAAATGTCATTGCCAATGTGGATCAAAAACCGTTCCCAGCCTGCTGGCAGAAGTTGGAGGAAGTGGACTGCTCCTTTCCAAGGATTTCTGTGGATTAATGCAGGGCCCAGGGCCCCTGGGACAGACTGTGTTCTTCCTGCCCGTGTGTCCACTAGTTCACGGGTGCCCTCGTGTGTTCCATCCTTCTTTCTTGCATTGACACACAGAGCCCCACACAAGGTGCTGGGGATGTGTGACTGGTGCGATGAGCCTCCTGCCCTCGGCTCAGGGCATGGATGGGGAGACAGCTGTGTAGACAAGACCACACACTGGGGCACCACGTGTGTCCGGTCTTCGTGCTCAAGACCACAAAGCAGCGAGTCAGGAAGCTGGGACCAGCCCTGACGGGGCCCTTGAGAGAGTTGGGGGTGGTAGAGCCCTGAAACCTCACTGCCTGAGCCTCCTCTGATGATGGGTCGGGGGAGCGCAAGGTGCATCTGTAAACTATGACCCACGTCCAGGAGGAGGAGGAGGGCGAAGCCTTTGGCCCAGAAAGAACATGTCTGCCACTGCTGCTCCTTTCCTACCCGTCCCTGGCGCCCTCCCCAGTACCCTCCCCTTCCCCCGCGCCCTGCCCTCCCTTGCTTCCCAGACCTGGGCCGTGAGTCGCTCTGCTGCAGAGATCAGCCAAAGGCGGCCTTTTCTGATTGCTAGAATAAGTTAAATCCACAGGAAGCAGTCTAACTTTGTTTTCTGTGATTTCTTTTCCTTACCCCTCTGGTACCTGCTACTTCTTGATTATACCACAGTGTCGACTCTGATAGCTTCTGTTTTAGCACAGAATCATAAGTTTCATAATACTAAGTTTAGTGACTATTTCATGGTACTCTGCAAAACAGCACCAAATCTTGGGGTCCCACTGCCTGGGCACCTGTGAGAACCACTGCTGTAGTTATGCAATGTTTGATGGACACATGAATGGATGCGGGGGAGATGGCTGGGCAAGCAGGCCTGTGGGTGCTGCAGCATAAGGGCCACGGGACCCCCAGCCCTGGGTTGGGTTGTCCCGGGCAGCCCTGGGTCTTGGGTGGGGGAAACAGACCTGACCGCCAAGAGCCTCCTCTTGTTGCCACAGATCATCTGTCAGACCTGGCCCTACCTGAGCATGATCATGGAAAACAAGTTCCGGGAGAAACTCGAGCCCAAGATCCGGGAGAAGAGCATCCACCTGAGGACCTTCACCTTCACCAAGCTCTACTTTGGACAAAAGGTGGGTGATGTCTCAGGAGGGGCAGTCTGTCTACCATGCAGTCTTTTCTCTGTCCCAGACCCTGCCTCAGGTCACTCACCTGATTGAAAATAGCCCAAGGGAGCTCCCTAAGGATGCCGCCCCCACCTACAGTTTTCAGCCTCTCAGCCTCAGTGTAGACCCTGCACCCCCGCGTCACAGCACCAACATCTCTGCAGGTTCAAAGGAAGCCTGGCTCAGAGAGAACAAAAAGGAAAGGTGGGAAATGAGTCCACTTCTCTTGAGCCAAAATTTGGAAACGTGCCATGCAGTAGAAGCCAGCCAGATACGAAAATGTACAAGTCATGCTTGCTAAGGCCTCAGCGAGGAAGAACACACCCCCCTGGGGGGGGGGGCAGTGCCTCAAAGCAGGGGACAGTTCTCCACCAGTTGATCAGTTCTGTCAGTTAGGGTCACAAGCCTCACACTACTACTGCGAAGCTAATAGGTGACTCAGGCTAGAAGAGGTTTGCATTTGACATACCCAACATCATGTCCCTATTCTTGACGGCTTCTTGCCCCACTTCTGCTGTCCCAAAGTGCCCCATTGATATGAGTCTTATTTTTGTCATTTGGCTCCGTCAGTAGAGCATGTGACTCTTGATCTAGGGATTGTGAGTTTGAGCCCCACGTTGGGCGTAGGGTTTACTTAAAAAGAACTGCATCCCGTGGGCACAGGACTGCCTGATGTCCATCCCTTGGTAAACCAGACACATTGGCATCTGGTCTGCTGCGGGACAGGCAGGTGTCAGAGCGCAGGCCAGCCTGCCCCGCTAGCCGCCTGAGTAGGGAGGGCAGTGGGCCTGCCAGACCCATGGAGATCCTGGTCTGTGCCTCTCAGACTCAGCCAGGCCTCGTTTGTCCCGCATCTGTTAGTTCCTTTGTTCATTCCCTGCTTCATTCGTGTCGACTCACGGAGCATGGCTGTGTGCAGAGGCACCGTAGACAGAAATGGGTGTGACTGTGCCCCTGCCTTTGGGAAGGTCCCTGTCCTGTTATGGAGACAGACACACAAACTGGTGGGCCACCACACGGCTGTGTACTCCTCCGTGCAGGAATGCTCGAACTCAGGAGTGGAGGGGTGTTGGGGGCTGTGGTCGTCCGGGAAGACTGACGGGAGTGAGTGATGTCTGAGCCGGCATTTGGAGGATTCAGCAGACTGCTGTGTTTAGAGAAGAGCCTGATGCCTGTGGGATGTGGTGCTGTTGGGAAGCCATCCCTCGCCACAGCAGAAGCAGGCCCAGCAGTGACTCCAGGCTGCAGGAGGTCCCTCACAGTGCCCCACTCTCCTCCCAGGCTTCCGTTGGCTTTTCTGGGTCTTTACCATCCAGGCCCTGGAGGCCAGGGTGGAGCCAGGTGCCATGCAGCCTGAAGTGCCTATGATTTGGAGGACACTCTTAAAAAAAAGGACATAAAATTTAAAATGTAAAATCAGGACAAAAATGAATATTAAATAAATATGAGAAAGAATAGGAAACCACAGCAAATTAAACACTTTAAAAAGCTGACATATTTTGGCGCCTGGGTGGCTCAGTCGTTAAGCGTCTGCCTTCGGCTCAGGTCGGGATCCCAGGGTCCTGGGATCAAGCCCCGCATCAGGCTCCCTGCTCAGCAGGAAGCCTGCTGCTCCCTCTCCCACTCCCCCTGCTTGTGTTCCCTCTCTCGCTATGTCTCTCTCTCTGTCAAATAAATAAATAAAATCTTTAAAAAAAGAAAAAAGCTGACATATCACACACATCACAAACTCTGGAAAAACCATGTGATGATTTTAATTAACTGCTCAAGATGTCCCTATAATACCCTTTTTTTTAAAAGATTTTATTTATTTATTTGACACAGAGAGATCACAAGTAGGCAGAGCGGCAGGCAGAAGGAGAGAATAAGCAGGCTCCTCACTGAGCAGGGAGCCCGACGCGGGGCTCGATCCCAGGACCCCGGGATCATGACCTGAGCCGAAGGCAGACGCTTAACCAACTGAGCCACCCAGGCACCCCCTATAATACCTTTCGCCTTGCATTTTTGGCTCCGTACTCTTTGATAAGCTTTTTATGTGACAGTGCATTTGTAAACGTCACTTTCTCTTTTTTTAAGACTTTATTTTTTTACTTGAGAGAGAGAGAGAGAGGGAGCACAGAGGGAGAGGGAGAAGCAGCCTCCCCACTGAGCAGGGAGCCCAACGTGGGACTTGATCCCAGGACCCTGGGATCATGACCTGAGCCGAAGGCAAACGCTTAACTTACTGAGCCACCCCGGTGCCCTGTAAATGTCACTTTCTAAAGAGAGAATAGAAAGATAATGGAATCTCCTCTAGTATGGCTGATTAATTTTTTTTCTCCGTTTCATTGTGAAAAATCTCAAACATACAGAAAACGTGAGAGTATTATGCAGTGGACCCTCTGGATTGTATGCTAACCTTTTGTTATATTTGCTTTAGCACATATCCACACATCTTCTTTTCCTCCTCACTTTTTTTTAATGCATTTTAAACTAGATTGCAGACATTAGTAAACTTCACCCCTAACTAGTTCATCATGCATATAACTCAAATTCAAACGATACTTTTTTTTATTCTTAATAATCAGAGCCCACTCCAATGCCCACTAGCCTCCTGACAGGAGGCAAAAAGAGGAGTGGGGTGGGGGAGATTACTTAGGAGCTCAGCCCTCGGCCCCAGAGGCTAGGGGACCATGGCCGTGGTGTGGGACACTTTAATTTCTAGGGTCAGATCCCTGCCTTCTTCTCTTGCCCTTGGGGGGCCAACTCCTACTCATATGCCAGAACTATTTAAATGCCACCTCCTCCAAAAGCATCCACTACCCTCGGTCTCCCGAAGGAAGGCACTCCTGAAGTCCCCTGATCCCCATGTGACAGCAGGGGCTGCAGCTCATCATACCCTGCCCCCACCATTGTTTCCTCTGCTGGGCTTCCAACCCATGAGGGCAGGCTCAGCCTGTCTTGCTCCTTACCTTCTCCCCAGGCTAATGCCTGGCATAGAGCAGGTACTCTGTGAATATAATATCTGTGGTAGGAGAGAGAGAAGGAAGGTTGCATAACCTAGGGAGGGGAGGTATCATAGGTCCAAGGACAGACGGGCCACAGTGTGAATTTCTCTGTTTGTGCCGCATCCCAGGAGTGTAGTGGTCACGTTGTTGTGGACAAAGCCAGTGCTGGGCAGGGGGCCAGCAGCCATCCCTTGCTGCGAGATCTCCTTTGACCTAGCCCTCTCGCCTCTCTTCCAGTGCCCCCGCGTCAACGGGGTCAAGGCGCACACTAACCAGCGCAACCGAAGACGGGTGGTCCTGGACCTGCAGATATGGTGAGCCCTCTTGCCTGTGCGGGCCAGGTGCAGGGGACAGAGGAACACCGTGGGAGAACAGCCAGTTTGAAGATGGAGTAGTGTAGTTAACATTCTAATTTGGGTGGGAAAGCACCTCACAGCACCCCCCCATCCGCCCCCCCCCCCCCCCGCCACCGCCCTGGGCTGGAGCACAAGGTCCCTGCTTGGGACGGGAAGAGTATCAGGAGAATGGATAGTCCCAGGGAAGCCGCTTCTGTTTGACCCCTCAGCCCAGGCCTCGCTTCTCCCATCAGACTAGGCACCAGGCAGGCTCCGGGTCCCAAGGCCCAGGCCGCAGAGCTTTCTTGGAGGTCAGGGCTAGTCACCTGGAGGCTCAGACCAGCTGCCTTAAAGAGGATGGAGAAAGAGGGAGCAAGTACGACAAGAAGATGTGGGGACTTGTGGTAAGGCCCAGGGAGCTCTGAGCACAGACTGGGAGAGATCTGTGGGAGAGCCGGACTCTGGAGCCTAAGGGAAACAAGGATGCAAAGATACAGGAGTGACTAGTTCGGTGGGTTGGGCAAAGGTACCTCTTTTGAAAGATGTTTGTAGCAGGCTTGAGTCTGAGAGAGGGACATTCAGTCTAGGAAGTCTTCCTGGAGGTGGTGAGCTTTTAATTGTGCTTTAAAGGACCAAGGATTAGGGGTGCATGGGTGGCTTAGTCGGTTGAGCATCCGGCTCTGTTTCGGCTCAGGTTATGATCTCACAGGTGTTGGGGTCCAGCTCTGCGCTCAGTGGGGACTCTGCTTGAAGATTCTCTTCCTCTGCCCTTCCCCTCATGCACTCACTCATGCTCTCTCTCTAAAATAAATCAATCTTAAAAAAATAAAAGGACCGAGGATCAACTGTGAAAGTTCCAGAACGTTGCATTCCTCTCCAGCGTCTCATTTCCTGTCCTTAGCCCAGAGGCTGGCGCTGAGAGCATATTGGGTAGATTGGAGCCCACTCTGGGAACACCCATCCCCACTTGGGGGACGTGTTGGGATGATGATGGCTATTGGGCACTCCTGGCTCCAAGGCTCTGCCACCAGAACCGCCAGCGTCACCTGGCACCCACTTAGCTTCTCAGCCAGCTCAGGCAGCCCCTGGGGTCCCTAGGTTGCCCCCCTTCCAGAGGGTACCCAGCGTTTCTGTGACGTCCAGCCCCTCCACCTGTCCTGCACATATTTGAAGGCTGCCCCCTCTCTCCTCTTCGTCTTCTCCTTCAGTCCTTTGACGGGGTCTCAGGATCTTTACCCTCAAAGGCACCCATTCTGTGCTCCCTGTGCCCATCGCTTGGTAAGAGCCGCCAGCTAGACTCAGGTTCCTGTGTCCCCAGGGAAGAGACCTAAGCAGAGACAGGGTCGGCGCAGAGCAGCAGCAGAGGGGTGGGCGGTATGTTCATCAGGAGCCCCTCCTTCACATCTGTGGGCTGTCGTGGGGCAAAGTGGTGCCCAGAGTCACTGACCGTGTGGGCAGAGGATGTGCATGGGGCACCTGGGTACAGGGACCTGGGGGCTGCCTCCCAGGGCTGGGCCTAGGTCAGTGTTGCTGCAGAGCTGAGAGAGGCTGTGGCTTTGAGGAGGCCAAAGCCAGGTGATGCAGGGCTCAGGCCTGGTGGCTGGCTGCCTGAGCCCGGGCTGTGTGGCCCTGGGCAAGTTTCCTGGTCTCTCTGAGCGGTGGACCTGCCCTTCCTCCCGGCCTTCCTTCTCCCTCCCCACTTTCAGCTACATTGGGGACTGTGAGATCAGTGTGGAGCTGCAGAAGATACAGGCTGGTGTGAGCGGGATTCAGGTGCGTGGAAGCTGGCGGCATTGCCCCCCCACCCTTCCTGCCCCTGGGGTGGGAAGCTGGGCAGGGGGAAGCCGGCTCTCACTGGAGCGGGCTGCAGAAAAGGTGAGGACACCACACACAGGCTGATAATGATCAAGGGGCTCCAGGCCGGAGGTCGCAGGCCCAGAAAGTGGTGACTGGGCTTTACCAACCTTCTGCTTGGCCCCGGGGCCCCACACCTGCCTCTGTTTGTTCAAGTCCCCCCAGGGAGACATGAGCTGCCCAGGGAAGGGCGAGGTTCTGCTTATGGAGTAATGCAGAAGCCGTGCTTAGAAACAGGGTGTGGATCAAGGAAGGGGTAAAGAGCCTGTGGCAGAGGAGGAGTACCGGCGCTGGGGCCCTGCTGGCTGGGCTGGCCGGAGATGGGGGCAAGGCTGCAGGCCCCTCAGGCCCAGCGCACCTGTGGACAGCAGTGGTGGCTAGCCCACGGCCCCTGGTCACCAGCAGAGGGGTAGCAGCCCTGTGCGGGTTTCTGTGCCCCGTGTGTGGCTCCTGTTGCCACAGCAGGTGGCCCTGACATTTGGGGGCAGCATGGGCATGAGCACGGCAGGTGCAGGGAGGAGGGAGGCTGAGGTCCTGTTTGCGCCCTCCGTACCCCTCCAGTTGCAGGGCACGCTGCGGGTCATCCTGGAGCCCCTCCTGGTGGACAAGCCCTTCGTGGGAGCCGTGACTGTGTTCTTCCTCCAAAAGCCGGTAGGTCCTGCGGAGGGACACAGGCCCGTGTTTCCCTGTGAGTAAGCACTCGCCTGCTGGGCCCCAGGTGCTAATGTGAGTCCAAGGACGGAGCTGCCGAAACCAGCCTAGACCCGGGCACTCCACACTCCTCGTGTCCCGCGTCTGAGGCAGCCTGAGGGGCTCGGCTCTGCTCTCCCCGAGAGCAGGAAGCAGCTCGCAGGAGCGGCTTGCCCGCGTCACACAGAGGGTCCGAGGTGGACAGGAGTATGTCTCTCAGACCTCTCAGTCCAGGCCGGCCTGTGGCCCTGTGCACTGCTCCACTCCTGGGTGGTCCTGGCAGGGAGGCGGCAGGCCTGGCAGCCCCGGGCATCCCAAGCCGAGGCCTGCGTAAGGCTGAGGGGTGCCCTCACCTGCCTGACACCCCTGTTGGAGGTGCTCCCCCCCCCAAGCCGGCTATGTTCTCCATGCTGGTGGGTGCCAGGGGCTTGGCAGAGGGACCTCAGCCTTGGGCTTCTGGCTTCTTCCAGTCTAACAGCCTCCCTCTGCCCCTGCAGCATCTGCAGATCAACTGGACAGGCCTGACCAACCTGTTGGATGCGCCAGGAATCAAGTAAGTGCGCCGCAGGAGCTGCCGGGCGGACGCCGGAGTGGGGCCCTCCACGGCTGGGCGGCCCGTGACTGGCGTGGCACAGCGGCTGTGCCCTCCTGCCCGGGGTCCCGCGGGAGGAGTGGCGCTTGCACCAAGCTGTCCCTGCTCTGGCGGGAAGAGGGGAGGTGTGTCTGGAGAGGGAGCGGAAGGCTAACAGTGTTGCTTGGCCTCTGTGGGCAGGCACTGCACCCGGAACACATACCCACCCCCCCAAATGCCCGGGCACGCACTGGCCAGATGAGCTGTCCTGGGGGAGGCCATGGGGGCTACTGAGAGCACAGGCTCTGGAACCACACCCAGCCAGACCAGGGTCCTGGCTCGGTCGCTCAGCGCTGTGTGATTTCAGACAATTTACTTTACCCCTCTGGGCTCTCCCTCCGTGAAAGGGGAGCCTTCTCCTTCTGTGTTGTGGTCCTGGGAGGACACTTAGGTGTGTGCGGTGACACAGTGGGGTGGACACACACTCCCTTCAGCTGCACCCCATCCCCTCCCCGACCCAAGGGTGTGGTGAGATGCCCACAAGGCCCCCCCACCCCCAGCCATAGTCGCAGGGGGCTGCTGTCCCAGCAGAGGCCAGTGAAGAGAAGCTGGTCCGGGAAATTCCACATTCCTGGGACTGGCTGTGGGGGCCGCTGCCCCCCCCAGAGGAGCAGAGGAGGGCTCCGACCTCATGTGGACACATGTCCCCACGAGGGCGGGACAGTCGGACTGACCAGGGCAAGCTGGGGCTTACCAGGCTCAGGGACGTCCCCTGCCTGCAGGAAGGACCACTGGCCCCCTCACCACGGATGCTCCCACTGATCTTGGCCCCCTGGAGTCAGAGACTCCTGTGGTACAGTGCGTTCAGCAGATGTTTACTGAGTACCTGCTGCGTGCTAGTCCTGTTCTCGGCACCATCCCTGCCCCTCTCCTGGGGAGACGGAGTCCGGCAGTAGACAGGGAATTCTGATGGGATGTCCGGGAGTAGAAGGGCCACGGGAACAAACCCTTAGCTAGCACTTACTGCGCACCAGGCGCTGTTCTCTGCACTTGATGTGTTTTAACTACTCCTCGTAACAACCCTAGGAGGTAGTATTAATATCCTCAGTTTAGAGATGAGGGAAGAGGTCCAGAGAAGTTAGCAACTTACCCAACGTCACACAGCTCATGGGTCATGGAGCCGAGATTGGCACACAGGCTCCAGGTCACCCCTCTTAGCTACCCCACTGTGCTGCCTCAGAGAACAAAACAAGACGAGGAAGAGGGTGGCTGGGGGCTGTCAAAATGTATGCCCCACATCCCCCCAGGCCAGGCAGGCTGGAGTCAGGGCTGTTCTCTCCCGGGCAGGGCCCACCCCACCCACCAAGCTCTGCTCCTGGTTCCGGTTCTGGGCCTGGCTGGAGGGGCAGGTGACCTGGGGAAGGTAGTGCCACCCCTCCACAGCTGGCCGTGCCCACTGCCCCCAGTGAGGTGTCAGACAGCCTGCTGGAGGACCTCATTGCCGCCCACCTGGTGCTGCCCAACCGTGTGACTGTGCCTGTGAAGAGGGGGCTGGATGTGACCAACCTGCTCTTCCCTCTGCCCTGTGTGAGTACCCGCACTGGCCACAGAGCACTGGGCCCGGGATCGAGGGACACACAGGCTGGCGGAGGGAAGGCATTCTAACATGACGATTGTCTCTGTCCTGTGGGAGCGTGGCACCCTCATTTTATTGGGTGAAGACGGAGTCTTGGGAAGGTTGACTGGCTTGCCCAAAGCCACCCATCTAAGGAGGGGCAGAGCCCAGGTGGCATTCCTTCCTGGATCCTGGCCCCCCCTCTACCGCCTGGGTTGGGGACTTTGGGTAGTCACCCCTGCCCCTAGGAAACTCCAGGAGACTCCTGTCCTCCCTTCAGGAACATGAGGCTCCCTGGACTCCCATCATTTGGGGGTGGAAAGGATCCCTGGGATAAACTGGGGAGAATATTCAGTCAGCCCGGGACGTGGGGCTTTCTTGTGTGCTCAGCCCCGCTGCCCCCTCTATCCTGGGCCCCGCTTGGGAGGCCTCTGAGCACAGACACACGGCCTCCCTACAGAAGGTGCCCTTCAGGACAGGCGGTCAGGGCTCAGGAGAGGGGTACGTGCCCATTGCACCATCTGTGCCAGGTATGAGGCATCAGCCTGCTCCAGCTGCACCCAGGAGAGGCCCGGGCTGGCCAGGGAGGCAGCGCATGCGTCCTCACAGCCTTCCCACGGTGACACGTGGGCTTCATCCCACACTGTGTGTGGCAGTCTCAGAGTAACAGCTCAATACCATCACCTGCATCACCATTACTGAAAACAGTCTGTCCTTGGGATATATGCCCAAGGTGTACTGGCAAGTGGCTATGATTTAAACCCACTTGGAGTAGTTCTGTGTGTTTGTGACGACTGGCCATGAATATTTACACTGATTTGTTTCATTCCATTTTCTATTTTTAGGGCTTAATTTTGACCGTAACTTCCTTTTACCATCATGCAAAATATTTGCAAGCTTCCAAAATCCAATATAAAAAACAAATTCTGTTTTAAGGAGTCTGGCTTCTGTCCCTTGTTCTCTCCACCTAACCTCCACCCTCCTCCTATAAGTGATGGTTTATCCTTCCACTGTTCCTTATTTATTTTCTAATATGAGCAGATGCACGTACAGTTGTGTGCATATCTAATTATGTTCACGTTCCCCTTCTTTGATGGATGGCAGTGAACTACAGTTTTCTCCACCTTGCTTTTGTCGCTCCCTATGTCCTGGGCGCCCCTCAGTGACAGCGCCGGCAGAGCCCTTCCTCCTGCAGCCGCACCGTGCCCCGTGGTGTGAGTGGCTGTTACCGAGCTAGTTGCGAGCGACAGTGAGTTGTGTCGGTCCTTTCACAATTACCGATAGTGCTGTCATGAATAGCCTCGTACATGTCTTTTTATATTTTTACCAGTATCCTCTTAGAGCTGGAAGTGGGATTGCTGGGTCAAAGGGTAAATGAGTGTGTATCTACTGGTTTTTTTTTTTCACTTTCATTCCAGTATGGTTAATATACAGTGTTAGATTAGTTGCAGGTATATAGTGAAGTGATCCAGCAATTCAGCAATTCCGCCAATTCCTCAGCCGCTTACCATGATAAGTGTACATGTATCTACTGATACTTTAAACAGTTCCAGGCAGGAGCCCTTACTGGCCCCATGAAGTGGGTTTCCTAATTCTTGTGCTCTCTTCTGCCTTAGGACAAAGCTGGGGGGGGGGGGCGGAGTCAGTGCGGGGCCTTTATGAGCACAGGGACCCACTGCCCACAGCAGGCAGTACCCATACGGGTATACGGGTGTGTACCCCTGGCTGTCAGAAAGAAATGACTAGAACTTGCTCTACATGCAGGTTAGAGAGAGGGCGGGGAGTACAGGAGGAAACCTCCTCGGATGGTGGTTGTTGGCACAAGAGGAAACAGCTGCAGTCGAACAAGCCAGTCCCATGGCAGGTTGGAGGCGAGCAAGGTCGGGAGGGCCCGGACGGTGGGCAGGGTGTCGTGATGCAGCGGACAGAGCCCTGGGCCCTGACATCACTTGCTGTATGGCTTTGGCGGGGACACTGCCGTAGCTGGTTCTGTCTCCCATCTAGACATGGAGAAAGTGAGGTGGGCCTGGGGTGATGTCTGATGGCTTCAGCCCCGACGCTGCGGGCCTGGAGGGCTGCCACAGCCCAGAAAGCGGCTGTGAGCCCTGGGCTGGGGCATTTTCCAGGGAGTGCTCAGGGTCCACTTGCTGGAGGCGGAGCAGCTGGCTCAGAAGGACAGCTTCCTAGGGGTCCGAGGCAAGTCAGACCCCTACGCCAAGGTGAGCATTGGCCTACAGCATTTCCGGAGTAGGACCATCTACAAGAACCTGAACCCCACCTGGAATGAGGTATTTGAGGTGAGGGTCTCCTGGCTTCTTCTGATGCCCTTCAGGCTCCATGCTGGGTCATGCTGGGTCCAAACAAGGGAGGGCCTCACATACCCATGGGGCAACATGGGCGTGGGCCTAGTTCCCACATCCACCAGGCTTCCAGAGAGGGGCTAATATGGCCCTGCTGGAGGGACAGCTCATAGGTGCATTCCCACCTCCCTTCCCCACCAGTCAGCTTTGTTGGAATTTTTCAAACCGGAGTATAAGACAGAACAGAACCTCAGAGTCAGTTCTGCCCAAATCCTCTCAACCTCCCCTGCCAGAGCCTGATGCCAGGAGCTTAAAGTTCTCCCTTAAATTCACCCACAATCGCTACTACTTGAAGAGTAGTACCCACAGCCTGTTTAGCACTCCAGAAGCTTTGAGCTCAGTTCAGAACACCCAGCAGCCACCGTCCCCTGAGCACCCACGCTAATCCTCCCTGTCCTGCCAGAGGGCATCACTCTCTTCTTAGAGGTGGGGTTCTCCAAAGGCACCGGAAGGCAGGAACCTGCCCAGGGCTCTGAACTGGCAGGTGGCAGAGCTGGAATTTGGCTCCCCTTGGGTCATGCTCGAGGCCTGCTTCATCAGCCGTTGTGGCCTGCAGACCAAGTCACCTGTCTCTCCTTCCAGTTTATAGTGTATGAAGTCCCTGGGCAGGACCTGGAGGTGGACCTGTATGACGAGGATCCCGACAGGGACGACTTCCTGGGCAGGTGAGGAGGAGGGCTGAGCGGGGCCCCGAGGGCATTGGGCTGGGCCTTGGGACACAGCAGCCCAGCTTCCACCACTCAGTGACCTGCACCCCTGGCTTGGTTACTCTGACACGGTGACCGTGTTAGGCAACTGGCTCCGTTGTTCCACGTTCCTGCCGCTAACCTCCTTTCTAGAAGTCTCCGGAGTGCCCAGCCCTGAGCGGGGCTTTGGGGATACCGAAGACCCCAAGGTTTGTGGACCATGGGCTCTGCTTCCTGCACTCCCGATGATGATGCGCCCAGAATCCCCATCTGGAGCAGTCGTAGGAGCAAGCTGGCATGGATGGGCAGGTCCCCAGTGCCAAGGAGCCCTGGCCACTTGCTCTGGGGCAGAACCCAAACTCAGGGCTGTGGGAGGACTGAAATGGCTACGCATGCTGGGGCTGGCTATAGAAATTTCAAATTTACATGTCTTTTGGCCCGTTAGCCCCACTTCCAGGAATCTCCTATAAAGTAAAAGCATTATACCTGAAACGCTCTGCAATGAGCCGAACTGTGGTGGCGAAACATGAATTGTCCAGCCTCAGAGGATACTGGCTGAATATGTGAATAAGTTTGCCATTGCCAAACTATAGAATATTCTGCAGCTTTTAAAAATGATGAGTAGTAGGATCTCTGTGTATTGATGTGGAGGACGCCAGTCTGGGGGAGAAAGCAGCTGGAAGTGGCTTGTGCAGTCTGATTCATTTCTCCAGGGAGGACCCTCTAGTGTGTGTGTGAGCACTGAGAAGGGCGTGGAAGCTGCACAGCAGGCTGTTCACACTGCTCATGTCAGGGGGTTGGGATGAGGAGGCAGAAGAGTGTTTTACCCAAATTTTCACACCGCTGTATTGTTTAGCTTGTTTCCACGAACATGTAATTGTAAAAGCAGAAACAAAGCAAAGTGGGAGGGGCATGATCTGACAGCCTAAGAAACAGCTCACCACCAGATGTTATTTTTCTTTTCATCTTAATGGAAAAAGCTGCAGTTTTTGTATTGTTGCAATTAGAAGTGTGGCTTGTAGTTGGTGTTGGGACTGATTTCGAGTGTGTTCTGAGCTCAAGCACATTTCTAACGGCTACATGGTCTCCCCGCCGGCTGTCGGGAGCTCCCGCTTGGGCCTGGGTCGGGCAGGTGGAGGCACGCTGTGAACATGCCAACACACGCAAGCCAACTACACTTACCCTCGGAGGGCATCTGGGGTTGTTACAATGACTGTGGGAGGTGGTGCCGCTGGCATTTAGAGGGCACAGGACAGGGGAGCTAAATTCCTGCAATGCATGGGCAGTTCTGCACAATGAAGAATCATGCCATTCAAAACACCAGTAGCACCATCACTGAGAAATCCAGAGCCAGTGTGTCCAGTGTCTGCTCATTCTCCTCTGGGGAACGGAGCCACCTGCCTGCCCAGGCAGCAGCCCTGATGGTCAGACAGTCCTTCATTTGTTTGAGCTGCAAGTGGTCTACCATGGGTTCCTTGGGCTGAATAAGCTCCCCTGCCATGAGGGCCGCACTCACATCTGCGGCTTCTTGCCTCGTTGGAGCCGAGCTGACTCCCTCTGTATTCCAGCCTGCAGATCTGCCTCGGAGATGTCATGGCGAACAGAGTGGTGGATGAGGTAAAGACGGTGCCTGTAACCCCCTCCCTGTGGACATCCTTGTTTCCATCTGTCCGTAGAAGGACAGAAGCACTTCTATGATCACCTCTCCTGGTCCCTCAAGCCCAGAGCCCACCCCGTCTAGGCTGGGTCACCTTTTCCCTAAAGCCCCTACAAAGGCCCCCCCTCCCAGGTCCCAGAACGGAACTACTTAAAGAGGGTCAGAAGCACCTCACTGGCCCTTTCCCTGAGCTCTCCTCTCCCTCCTCCTGCAGTGGTTTGCCCTGCACGACACAACCAGCGGGCGGCTGCACCTGCGGCTGGAGTGGCTTTCACTGACTGCCGACCCAGAAGCTCTGGTCGAGGTGAGTGTGGGGTGTCAGTGCTCCCTAAAGGAAAGGCATGTGGGTGTGGCGGGGCGGGGGTGGGACTTGTGGCAGGGCTGGTCCGTGCGAGAGCGGTGTGGAAGGGGGCGGGATGAAGCCCCCAGATCCCACTCCCAGAATCGTCCAGCCAGCCCCACCTTCTGCAGAACCTGTCCCTCGGCCTCATCTCCACCCAGGGCAGCTCGTGGCCCCTCAGCAGGCAGCCTCTGAGCATCTCAGGGAAGATGGGATCCTCAAACGCTGTTAGTGCCGGTCAGCCCAGTCCATGGAGAAGTCCCCCCCCCCCCCCGTGTCTGACTTGAATCTGTCCTGCTGCAGTTGTAGACTCAGTCTCAACCAAAAGCTAGGTTGTGGGGAATCTTAGGGCTTGTCTGGAGTGCAAGGGCTGGCTGGCTTCCTTCTGCCATGAATAGGCTTCTCCAAAACCAGTCTGTGTCTCCTGATGCCGCAGCACCTAGTGAGGGTCTGTGTCTGCTTGTAGGACCAAGGTGGCCTTTCGACTGCCATGCTCGTGGTCTTCTTGGAGAGTGCCTGCAACCTGCCGGTGAGTGGTGACGTGACCAGTGTCACACCCTGCCTTGTGCCCGTCACTTGCAAATGTCCATGCGTCATTCATTTATCCTGTCCTTGTGCTATAGAGAAACCCTTTTGACTACCTGAATGGTGAATATCGAGCCAAAAAACTCTCCAGGTTCACCAAAGTAAGTGAAAGCAAGTCACGGCTCCTTTTCCCCAGAGTGACCACAGCCCTATCTCGTGGGTGATCATCTGTGCACCCACAGCCCAAGGATGACAAGAGTGCTGTTCATCAAGTCTGCTGTGTGCCAGGCACTGGGCTTTACAACTCGTCCCTCATGTTCATTATGCCCAAGTCCCATGATGAGTGTGTCTGTTTCTGTTGCCATCTTACATGTAGCACCCAGAAGGTTAAGTACCTGGGTCACAAGTTAAAGAGCCGAAACTTGACCATTTCCATAGGCCCCAGGGAACAAGAGCCTGTGCCGAACCAGGCCCAGCTCCCGGCCTCTTGTCATTAACTTGGAACCTCTCCTGGGGTTAGCCCTGCCCTGGTGCTTGCACAGTTTTGGCAGCCCAGTGGCCCTGGGAGCACCATGGTAGCCTTCTCTCGACGGGAAGCGGTCGGTGGGTCCCAGATCCCACTGATGCTCTGGGAGTTGGGAGGTACGGTGGGGTGGGGGGGGTGGTCTCAGGCCAGTGGTGCCACTTTCCTTGTTGTGGATTTGCCCTGCACAGAATAAAGTCAGCAGAGACCCTTCTTCCTATGTCAAGCTATCTGTAGGCAAGAAGACACAGACTAGCAAGGTAAGAGCTTGGTGCGCAGCCAGGGGACAAGGAAAGGGGGCGCCCCACCTTTTCAAGGAGAGAAGAGAAAGGAAGGGAATTAGAGAACTGAATGCTTAGTAGGTGGCAGGTTACATTCTAGACAGTTTGTCTTCAGAACAACCTCACAAAATAGTTCTATGGTTTAAGAATCTGAGGGTCAGGGGGCGCCTGGGTGGCTCAGTCGGTTAAGCGTCTGCCTTCAGCTCGGGTCATGGTCCCAGGGTCCTGGGATCGAGCCCCGCATCGGGCTCCCTGCTCGGCGGGAGGCCTGCCTCTCCCTCTCCCACTCACTCGCCCTGCTTGTGTTCCCTCTCTCGCTGTGTCTCTCTCTGTCAAATAAATAAATAAAATCTTAAAAAAAAAAAAAGAATCTGAGGGTCAGAGATGAGTGACTTGCCCAAGAGCACCAGCTAGAAAGCAGCAGAAATCCTGTTGGGCCCCTCCCCTGGAAGTGAGCTCTAGTGCTGCTGGTATGCTTTTCAGCCCCTGCACAACTTCCTGGGACAGCTCCCGTCTGGCCTTTGGGTCTGGCTGCCCTGCCCTAACGCCCCCCCTAAGCTGTAGTGTGCGGCGCCTGACCCCGGGGCAGAGGCGGAGAAGGCTCCCGGGGACAGCGGGTGGCCAGCTGAAAGCAGAGGGCGCCAGTGTCCTGCGCTGCCCATCCTGACCCTTGAGTGATCTTACTCTCTTCTGTCCCCAGACCTGTCCCCACAGCAAGGACCCAGTGTGGAGCCAGGCGTTCTCCTTCTTTGTGTCCAGCGTGGCAGCTGAGGAGCTGCATCTGAAGGTTTGAAGTTGGGCGGCCGGAACAAAGCTAAGAAGTGTCTAAGCCAGGAGGGGTGGGGAGCTTGCTAATTCGCCTTGAGCAGGTTCTCCCAGCAGTAAAGTCAGCCCCTTGTGTGTGGGAGAGGATGCAGAGGCCCCACATCTTCATGAGGCTGGTGCCCAAGGGCACTGGGTAAGAGGCTGTGGAAGGACAAGCCCTCCAGGGCTCTCCCTGCAAGAGTCTTTCCAGTTGTTACCCAGCACCCAGAGTGGCCTGTGTTGGGATCATCCCAGGACCTTAATGATGATGTACTTCTTTAAGAAATAATTTAATCTTCACAAAAGATCTGTGGAAGAGAGATAGCTTCTTTATTTCACACAGAAGCAAAGAGAGGCTCAAACAGTGACTTAGTCATGAAAGCTTGAACAACAAACAGCCGAACTGGGATCTTTTAAGGCCCTCAGCCCATCAGTCCCTAAAGCCCCTGCGACTGGGCATCTGACGCACTTGCCTCATAGAGCTCCTAACTGCCTCTACCCTGACTGCACACAGGGGAGGGGCCTGGGCCTAGTCCCGGGTTCTCAGGCAGCACCAGAGGCCGAGAGCAGCGCAGGACATGCTTACGGAAGTGAACTTAGACTTGAATGGGGCCCAGGGAGAGGTGGTGGCGGGTGTGGGGCTTGGTTCTCCTGTTTTGTGACTGGCCCCCTGCCAGGTGCTAGATGATGACCAGGAGTGTGCTCTGGGAGTGCTGGAGTTCCCCCTGTGCCAGATTCTACCCCACACAGACCTCACCCTTGAGCAGCGCTTTCAGCTGGACCGCTCAGGCCTGGACAGCCTCATCTCCATGAGGCTGGTGCTTCGGGTAAATCTCTCCCCGTTCCCCAGGGTAGGTGAGGGGTGGAGCTCTGGCCGTGGAACCAGATGGACTAGCCCAGCACTGAGTACCTGCTCTGTGCTGAGAAGCTAGGAAATAGATCCATAGTTTTCATCAACTTTGGAACATTGTCAGCTTCAGATATTGCCTCTCCTATTCCTTTAATCCTTCACTCTAGAACTCCTACACTGGACCTTCCCCCCGTCTCCTCCGTCCCTACCTGACCTCACTTTCATATTTTCTATTTCTTTATCTCTTGGTGCTACATTCTGATTTCCTCAGGTCCGTCTTCTAGACCACTAATTCTTTTCTTTACATATTCATGGTTTTTATTTCAAAGGCTGTTTTTCATTTCTATCTTTTCCAAATCCACTGTGTCTGTTTCTATTCCATCTTTAATCATCTGAAAATACCTATGCTATAATGTGTCTGTGAATTCTATAATCTGAAGACCTTGAGAGTTAGATTTTGATATTTGTTGTATCTGTTGATGCTTTTTCAGGGTGACTCATTTCTATGTTCGGTGACCTGGGTTGCAAACATATGTCGAGTGTTCTTTTGTGACCTAGATTGAGGTTGCTTGCTTCCAGGGAGGTTTTGTTTTGCTATAACTATGCACTTTGGGGGCATTACAAACTGGGTCCATTCTTAGGTTAATTTTTAAATTTTAGGTTTCAAGATTCCACAGGTATAAATATGAACCAAAATTCATATAAGACAGTCCTGTCAGGTGCCATAGTCTCAGGAAAGTCTTCAGTTCCCCCAGCAGGGTAGAGGCAGAGATGGACATATTTCTTAGCAGTCTTTCCGGGGTGGGGGGTGGAATGTTTATCCTAGACTACTTTTTTTCCCCTAAAGAGACCCCACCTTCATGGTTCCTATGCCTCAGCTCTCAGCCTCACATTGACCCGAGGCCTCTTCTCCTTATTACCCCTTGGATTTTTCAAGGTTGATAAATGACCCTAGGAAAGCTTAGCCTTTATTTTTCAGTAACCCTAGGGGTTTTCCTTACTTTCTTGTAACTTTGGCTATGCATTTAAAAGGGATGTTTGTTTCATTTTATTAGTCATCCTATGCATTTAAAAAGGATGTTTGTTTCATTTTATTAGTCATCCTTAATGAGGCTTTTCAGAATTTTTGATCACTATAGTGCTAGAAATGGAAGTCCCTAGAAATGGTCTTGATGACGGGGGGGGGGGGGGGGGGGGGGAGAAACACAATGGCTGGGGTTTGAAACTTCGGTTATAGGAGCACAGAGGTGTGTGTGGACAGGAAACACATTTTAGAGAAAGCAATGGTGAACAGGGTGACAGCTGGAAAGAGCCCTATCCAGAAGGCAGTGTGTGATATACGTGAAGGTTAAGGTAGAGGTGTAGATTCTGGGAGTCCTTTGCATAGAGGGACAGTACATGCTCTAAGAATGAGCCAGGTCCCCACCAGCCAGTGTGAGTGGGGGCCAGGACTGAGTCCTCATGAAGACTCACTACTGAGGCAGTAGTAAGGGAAAAAGAGAATAATTGGTTACAGGGACCCAGGGGCAGAGAGAGGTTAAGGAAGATATGGGGGTGGGGTGGGGAGAAATCCATTCGGTTGGGCAGTGAGGAAGGAACCATTTCCCAGAGGTTAAGGTGAGAGCAGAGGAAGAGAAAGTGGATGTGGGGGGCCCAGCCCATAATCCTGTCATCTGCTTGCAGTTCCTGCGTGTGGAAGAACGAGAGATGGGGAGCCCATACACAGGACCTGAAGCCCTAAAGAAAGGTCCTCTGTTCATTAAGAAGGTGGACACCAACCAGGATCCCAAAGCCCCATCCCAGGGAGAGTGCCCTGCAGATCTGCCACGCCCTCCAGATTCTGCTTCTGATACCAAAGAAACCTCCAAGAGCACTATCACAGCCCCCAGTACCACTATTGCTGCCACCGAGCCTGTGTCCCAAGAGATAGGCCCAGAGCCCGAAGGCAAGGACAGTGCCAAAGGGCTCTCTGAGCCCTTGGGGAAGAAGAAGAGTTCGGCCACCATCTTCCTGACTGTCCCAGGCCCCCACTCTCCAGGGCCCATCAAGTCACCCAGACCCATGAAATGCCCTGCCTCCCCACTTGCATGGCCGCCCAAGAGGCTGGCTCCCAGCATGTACTCGCTCAACTCCCTGGCCTCCTCCTGCTCTGACCTGACAGATATCGGCCTCAACATTGAGTATGCACCTCTCTGCTTAATCTTGTCTACAATGACCTGTGTGAAAAATACATTCCTGGATGGAAAAGTAGATACGATCTCACTTTTCTTTGCAAGTTCTGGTCTTTTAAAAAGTGGCTTCATGAGAGGCAGCATGGTATATGCTAGAAACACAGGGCAAGGGAGGGAGGGAGAGAGAGAGAGAGAGAAAGTGCGTTCCCACAGTAACACAGGTGCTGGGCTTCGGTTGTTAAGGTTCCTTACCACAGAAACATTTCCTGAATTCTCAAGTGTACTGGGATGATATGGAAAGCTTAGAATGTGGAAATAGATCATCAATGGCTGCCATTTATTGTTAACTATGAGCTTAGCATGTTATTTAATTCCATCTTCACAATTACCCTAGGAGATAGAAGTTAGTATCATAAAGGTCAAATAACTCACCGAAGGTCCCAGAGGAAATCATGGTATAAAGGCAGATCCCACTCCAGGGTTCATGTTCTTCCTACTGTGAAGTAGGATAATTACATGTGAATGGATGGAACTGACTTCTGACTGAAAGGAACCTCACTGAGAATTATTAACCCACACAGCTCTATGCGCCTAAAGCAGGGCGTGCTTCTGTCTTAGGGGCTGGGGGAGAGGCCAACACCCATAATGGCAAGGGAAGTGACAAGCCCTTTCCTTACAGAGGCGGGGAGCTCAGACAGCGGAGGCTGGGTGAGGTTCAGCTCACTGTGCGTTACGTGTGTCTGCGGCGCTGCCTCAGCGTGCTCATCAATGGCTGCAGGTAACGGGGGGCTGGGGCCGGGGGAAAGGCCTCTGGGAGCATCAGGTGAACAGAAGAGTGGAGGTGCTTGAAGTAACGGTAGGGGTGGGCATCCCTGAGGCAGACAAGTAATACACTAGGAAGGAGTGAGGTGTGAAGGCCTCATGCGGTGAATGACAAGGTCCTCAGTGATGCCGATGGGCGGGCTCCAGAGCCAAGGGCTTTGTTTAAATATAACCACTGCAAAAACTGTCTGAGGGGACTTGGAGCCAGTACCTTTTCTCAAGTGGGAATCTCCAATTTCCTTTAGATGGGAAGTACTTGCTCTACTCCGGACTTTAAAAAACACATGTTTTCAAAATCCTGCATCTGATGTTTTATCCTCCAAATTCTGCAGACTTTTGCTTTTTGGTCTAGACAACAGGGCATTTTTATCCACAAGCCATCTCAAGTTGAATGGCTAGTACAACCTTCTCCAAAAGAGTCCTTTCAGTGTTTCAAAACTTTTTTCTTTAATGTCTTTGAAACCAAATCAGAAACCTGACACCCTGTACCAGCAGTGGAGCTGATCCCTATGTCCGTGTCTACTTGTTACCGGAGAGGAGGTGGGCAAGTCGTAAGAAGACCTCAGTAAAACGGAAGACCCTGGAACCCCTGTTTGATGAGACGTAAGTGAACCAAACTGCCCTGCTTAGAGTGTCTTCTTACCATTCAAGTATTTGCTGAGTACCTGCTGTGTGCCTGGCAAGCCTGCCCGATGCTGGGAAGGGCTAGGTCTGTGGGCCTCGGGATAACACAGTCTATGCCTTCATGAAATTTCTATACATTAGTCGGAGAAAAGGACTGCCAGGGCAGTTTAGCAAAACAGCTACCAACTTTTCTTGCTCATAGAAGCTAAAATGTTCCTGATTATGAACTGCTTCCTACTTTTTCTGTTTAAATGAAGCCTCTTTAGCAGTAAAAGGATTTAAATCTGGCCAAATATGTTTTCTCTGACTCTGTTTTAAAGTAGCAGTTAAAAACATATCTTGAATCCAGAGACCTAAAATTTCTTCTGAAGCTCCAAGCCCTGTGGCCTGTCTTCCCTTCTGCAACAAAGCATAGGTGGCAAGTGAAACAGATGTCCTCCCCTGACTTGTCCACCCATGTCCTTGGGCACACAACTGATAGATTCTAATCACATTTCTTGCTTTTGATGGGTCTCGTATAGCAAGTCTTATGTGAAATATTCTGTACCTTGAGGTCAACTTAAAGTCAAGAAGTCAAAATCTCCTTATTGCTTCCTTCTGCTTCAGAATCCTAACAAAAGCCATTTCTAACCAGCCTGGGAAGATAATATACCTGATCATTTTCATTTCCTCTTATCTTGGTCAGTAGTTACTCATTTTAAAAGAGTTGCATTGAGCCCTCTTTGGGCCTTGTCTAAGAACTAATACTTTCCTTTAAGAGCTTCACTTGGAGTTCATTGGCTTCCCTTGGAGTTCACTGATATCAAGAAAGGGTGTGGGAAAGAGAATCTATTCATTATTTATCGAGCACTTTATGCCAGGCACCATCCTATATTCTAGAGCCACGCAAGTAAAAGACTTTGCACTCAAATAAAAGGATTTCACAATTGCTATGTGGGAACACAGGAGGGAAAGGTTTGACATTTGGCTTTTGTGACAAACCTGTTTAGTAATTCTCTCTCAACGTTGTAACAGTAAGATATGACCAGGTTATCTGGAGGGCAGACTTGGCAACCTCCACTCTCACAATAAACCTAGAAGTAAGGAGCCCGGAGACCTCTTGTGAGTACATGACCCATATTAAGACACATTATAATTAAAATGTCAAAAGTTAAAGGTAAGGGGAGAATCTTAAAAACAGCAAGAGAAAAACTCATTACATATTAAGGGAACCCCTTTAGACAATCAGCACATTTTTCAGCAGAAACTTTGCAGGCCAGAAGGGATTGGCACAATATAGTCAGTCAAAGTACTGAAAGAAAAAACTTCCAAGAATACTCTGTCCAGCAAAGTTGCCATTAAGAATTAAGTTAGTTATTACCACTGGACTGGCCTTAAAAGAAATGTTAAAGGGACTTTGTAAGCTGAAAAGAAAGGGTGCTAATTAGTAACAACACATATAAAGGTATAAATCTCACTGGTAAAGGTAAATATATAGTAAAGGTGGTGGATTAATCCCGTATAAAGCCAGTATGAAGCTTACAAAACAAAAGTACTAAAAATAACTATCACCACAGTAACTAGTTCTAAGGGATATAAAAAGATGTAAAATGTGGTGGGTCTGGGTGAAAGCTTTAGAATGCTTTCAAACTTAAGATATTATTAGCTTAAAGACTGTTCTACGTAAGCCTCAGTGTAACCACAAAGCAGTAACCTATAGTAGGTACACAAAACGTAAAAAGAAAGTAATCTAAGCATACTACTAAAGAAAGTCATAAAACCACAATGGAAGAGAGCGAAAGAAGAAAGGAATAGAGAGGGACTACAAAACAGTCAGAAAACAACAAAATGGCATTGAGTACTATTAATATAAATTATCAATAGTTACTTTAAATATAAATTAAACTCTCCAATCTAAAGACACAGAGTGGCTGAAAGGATAAAAAAAAAAACAAGACCCATCTATGTGCAGTCTATAAGAGGTTCATTTCATACACAAACTGATAGAAAACGATATTCCAAGCAAATGGAAACTAAAAGAAAACTGGGGTAACTATACTTCTATCAGACAAAAGACTTGAAAACAAAGACTGTAATAAGAAAGATGGGCATTACATAACGATAAAGAAGTCAATCCACTAAGAGGATCTAACATTTACAAATATTTATGCACCCAGCATAGGAACAGCTAAATATATAAATCAAGTATTAACAGACCTAAAGGAAGAAGTAGCAATACAACACTAGTAGGGAACTTTAATACCCCACTTACATCAATAGTAGATCATCCAGACAATCAGTAAGGAAATATCAGCCTTAAATGACATGTTATACCACTGAGATTTAACAGATACAGAACATTTCATCCAAAAGCAGAATATACACAATATACCTCAAGAATATACACAAGAACCTCAATGAGGTTCTTTTCAAGTGTACATGGGACAGTCTCCAAGATAGATCATATGTAGGTCACAAAACAGGTCTTAATAAATTTAAGAACACTGAAATTATATCATGCATCTTCTCTGACCACATGGTATGAAACTAGAAATCAAGTACTAGAAATAAACCAGAAAATTCACAAGTATGTAAAGATTAAACACCATGCTACTGAACAATCAACAGGTCAAAGAAGAAATCAAAAATATCTTCAGACAGATGGAAAATACAACTTGCCAAATTCGTGGAATGCAGCAAAAGCAGCTCTAAGTGGAAAGTTCACAGTAATAAATGCCTACATCAGTAAACAATAAAAATCTCAAACAATCTCAGTTTATACCTCAAGGAACTATAAAAAGAATGAAGAAAGCCCAAAGTTAGCAGATGAAAGGAAATAAAGATCAGAGCAGAAATAAATTAAAGAAATAGAGACTAAGACAATAGAAAAGATCAATGAAACTAAAAGCTGGTTCTTTGAAAAGATAAAATTGACAAGCCTTAGGCTAGACTCATCAAGAAAACACACAAAATCAGAAAGGAAGGAGGAGACATTATAACTAATACCAAAGAAGTAGAAAGGATCATGAAACCACTATGAACAAAATTATATGCTAACAAATTTGACAAGCTAGAAGAAATGGGTAAATTCCTAGAAACATACAACCAAGACTGAATAATGAATAGAAAATCTGAACAGACCAATTACTCATAAGGAGACTGAATCAGTAATCAAAAATCTCCCAACATGGGGGGATGGGTTAGCCAGATGATGGGTATTAAGGAGGGCACGTATTGAATGCAGCACTGGGTGTTTACATGCAAACAATGAATCATGGAACACTACATCAAAAACTAATGATGTAATGTATGGTCATTAACATAATAAAATTAAATTAAAAAAAAAATCTCCCAACAAACAAAAAGTCCAGGACCAGATAGATGAAGGCTACCAAACACTCGAATACCCATCCTTTTCAAACTCTTCAAACAAACAAAAAACAGAAGAAGAGGGAACACTTCCAAACACATTTTACAAGGCCAGCATTACACCCTAATACCAAAACCAAACAAGGACACAAGAACAAACTACAGACCCTCTATGAACATAGATGCAAAAATCTTCAACAAAATATCAGAAAGCTGAATTCGGTAATATATTAAAAGGATCATACATCATGATCAAGTGGGGATCCCAGAATGCAAGGATGATTCAGTATCCATCTGCAAATCAATATGAAACATCAAATTAGCAAAAATCGTATGTTCATCTCAATGGATGCAAATAAAACATTTGACAAAATTTAGTATCCACTTATGATAAAATTGTCAACAAAGTGGGTATAGAGGGAATGTACGTCAACGTAATAAAGGCCATAGGGGACAAGCCCACAACTAACATCATACTGAGTGAGAGGTGAAAACCTGAAAGCTTTTCCTCTAAGATCAAAAACAAGACAAGGATGCCTACTCTTGCCACCTTTTTAGTTTTGGAAGTCCTAGTCAGAGCAATTAAGCAAGAAAAACAAAAGGCATCCAGAATGAAAAGGAAGAAGTAAAAGTGTCACTGTTCACACATGACATGACATTATAGAAAACCCTAAAGATTCCACCAAAAAACCATTAGAACTAATCAACAAATTCAGTAAAGCTTCAAGATACAAAATCAATATACAAAAATCTGTTGCATTCTATACACTAACAATGAATTATCAGAGAAATTAGAAAGCAATACCATTTATAGTTGCATCAAAAAGAATAAAATACCTAGGAATAAATTTAACCAAGGAGATGAAAGAGCTGTACATTGAAAGCTGTAAGACATTAATGAAAAAAACTGAAGACAACACAAATAAATGGAAAGATAGTTACTGCTCATAGAATGGAAGAATTAATGTTAAAATGTCCATACTACCCAAAGCAATCTACAGATTTAATGCAATCTCTTTCAAAATTCCAATGGCATTTTTCACAGAAATAGAACAAATCCTAAAATTTATATGGAACAATAAAAAACCCAAAGCAATCTTGAGAACAAAGCTGGAGGCATTACACTACTTGATATCAAACTCTGTTAAAAAGCTACAGTAATCAAAGCAATATGGTTTTCACATAAAAACAGACACAAAGATCAATGGAACAAAATAGCTCAGAAATAAACCTGCACATATATGGTCAATTAATTTATGACAATAGTCAATATGACAACTTATGGGAAAGGACTGATTCTTCAATAAATGGTGCTGGAAAAACTGAACAGCCACATTTAAAGGAATGAAAGTGTACTACAATCTTACATCATACACAAAAATAAACTCAATATGGATTAAAGACTTGAATGTAAGACCTGAAACCATAAAACTCCTAGAAGAAAATATAGGCAATAAGCTCCTTGACATTGAACTTGATTTTTTGAACTTGACACCAAAAACAAAGGCAACAAAAGCAAAAATAAGTGCAACTAGCTCAAACTAAAAAGTTTCTACACAGCAAAGAAAACTGTCAACAAAATGAAGAGGGAACCTACTGAATGGAAGAAAATATCTGCAAACCATTTATCTGATAAGGGGTTAATATTCAAAATATCCAAAGAACTTATACAATTCAAAAGCAAAAAAAAAAAAGTCTGGTTTAAAGACAGAGAACCTGAACAGAAATTTTTCCAAAGACATACAGATGGCCAACAGACACATGAAAAGGTGCTCAATATCACTAATCATCAGAGAAATGCAAATCAAAACCACAATGATCTATCACCTCATACCTATGAGAATGACTATTACAAAGTGTTGGTAAAGATGTGGAGAAAGGGAACCCTTGTGCACTGATGGGGGGAATGTGGTGCAGGCACTATGGAAAACAGTACAGAGTTTCATCAAAAAACTAAAAATAGGGTGCCTGGGTGGCTCAGTTGGTTAAGCAACTGCCTTCAGCTCAGGTCATGATCCTGGAGTCCTGGGATCGAGTCCCGCATCAGGCTCCCTGCTCAGCAGGGAGTCTGCTTCTCCCTCTGACCCTCCCCTCTCTCATTTGCTCTCTCTCTCTCATTCTAATAAATAAATAAAATCTTTAAAAAAAAAAAACTAAAAATAGAACATATGATCCAGCAATTCCCCTTCTGGATATTTATCCAAAGAAAATGAAAACAGTAATTCAAAAACACATACAATACTCCCATGCTTGCTGCAACATTATTTACAATAATAGAAAAGGCATGGAAGCTACCTCAGTGCCCACTGATAGATGAATGGATAAAGAAAATGTGGCATATACACAATGGAATATTATTTGGCCGTAAAAAAAAAAAAAAAAAAAAAAAAAACCTTGCCATTTGCAAAAACATGGATGGACCTTTAGGGTATTATGCTTAGTGAAATAAGTCAGACAGAAAAAGACTCTTACTGTATGATGTCACTTATATGTGGAAATCTAAAAGAAACAAAAAGCCCATAAAGGATAGCAAAAAAACAGACGCCAAGCCCGTGGATATAAAGAACAGATTGGTGGCTGGTGTTATGTGTGTGTGTGGGGAGGGTAGAGATAGGTAAAGGGGGTCGAATGGAAAAAATTTCCACTTATAAAATGAAGTAATGGGGATATAATGTTCAGCATGGTGACCATATTTAATAATACTGTATTACATATTTGAAAGTAGCTAGGAGAATGGATCTTGAAAGTTCTCATCACAAGAAAAAATTTTTATAATTATGTATAGTGATGGATGTTGACTTGCGGTGATCATTTTGCAATATATACAAATATCAAATCATTGTTAAACACCTGAAACTAATGTTCCCGTACCTCAAAAACATAACCTAGAAGTAAGGATTCCAGTGGCCTCCTGTGAGTATATGACAAAGCTTATACACTAAGATTCCTCTGCCTTACTCCATAGGCAGAAGAGGGAAGGGCCACTATTTTCTACGAAACTCCACTGCAGCTGACTCTTCAGCATCCTAGTCCTTAGCTGGTCAGAAAAAACAATGGAGGTAGGGGTGGAGGTGGTCCCATGAGCAAGCACTGTTGAGAGTGAGAAGGGGCAGCTGAAAGAAAGGCAGCCAGGGTAGGCTCAGAGAAAGTAAGAAACCCCAGAGCACAGTAGTCCAAGGCACTTCACAGAGAGGCAAGCAGTCTCTTAATACGTCCACGGCTTGCGATTAGCATAGGACAGTGATAACCTGTAACAATGATGCACTGAATATCTGCTATGAGCCAAATGTTTTACACGGTCCCCTAAATAGTCTATAGCTTCTGTTTTAAAAGTAGGAAAATGGATCAAACACTCCAGATTTTCAACAAAAATGATTAAAATATGTAAATAAAAAAAAGTAAATCTCACTTTCTGACTTTTTGCATCTTAAAGATTTGAATTTTTTGTTCCCATGGAAGAAGTAAAGAAGAGGTCACTAGATGTCGCAGTGAAAAACAGTAGGCCACTTGGCTCACACAGAAGGAAGGAGCTAGGAAAAGTAAGTACAAGAGGGACTCTTGGTACTCTGTCCCCCTGGCACTCTAACTGGAGTTCATTGGTGGAACACCTTGCAGAAATTCTGATGGGATCATCTGGCTGTTAACCAGAACTGGCTTGGAGGACGTTAGAGACTCATTGGGAGGTTTTTGGGTGTGTGTGTTTTAATATGGTTGAAAGTAAAACATGTAAATTAATATAAACACTATTTTAACAAACTGGAGAATCTATCCAAACTCATCATTGCACAAGTATTTGAACATCTATTAAGTATTGTTTTGATAAATACAGCACTGTGTGAAGCTTGGGTCTCATTATGTCAAGATTTTTGTGGAGACGGGATTTTACTTTAAGTAGAAGTAGAGAAAATATAATCTTCAGGAAGATGCCAAGGACAGACAAAAAGAATGACATTTGTACAATACATTGCAGTTGTACTTTAATATAGACCTTCTTATAATCATCTTTTTAAGATCCTACTTCTATGATGTAGGTGAAATTATCTTCATTTTTACACAGTTGAGGCAACTAGGGTGTCTTGCTTAAAATTACGAATCAGTTCATGAGTAAAGGCGAGTTGTTTTCTCTTTCAGTAGCATTTATAAATTCTGAGGTTTAACTCCAAAGAGCAGTTCACCTTTTCCCAGTACGCTGAGGTCAGTGTCTATATTGCCCTTCTGGAGAGGTTCCATGCTGAGAGCTAAAAGAAAAAGAGTTCCTGCTCAAAACTGAAACCCAAGGAGGCCCTTTTTACGATCAATTCCATTTGTCCCAATATATTTGCATTTAATGCAGTTTTTGGAAGGAAACTGATTATTTGTGTTTGTTTAGGTACTGATTGACTTATCAAAAGAGGATCTGATTAAGGGCTTCTCACGATGGTAAGTGAGCCCTTTCATTTTATCACATTAATCTGGTACTCAAGACATTGTCTCCGACAGTTGCACATAATCTTTCTCCAAAATTCTTCCTTTTTCAGTACATGTCCACTTCTTTGCTTATCAAGGAAGGAGACACATTATAACCTATACTTAAGGCTTTTCTGCCTGCAGTTCTCACTTACCTAACAGACCTCTATGAGCTCTAGCCTTAATCCTGGCTGGTCGACTTACAAAGGGATGGGTTCTCCCTGTCCCGCAGGGGCCTAGGCTGGCTAGACGAGGCTGCTTGTCCTGATGCTGCCACCACAACACACTCTCGATACTAACACAAGTCCAAACCCAACTGTCTTACAGGTATGAGCTGACTCCAGATGGACAGCCCAGAAGTTGATGAGCACCCTTACCACCTTTACAGTAAAATGTGTACATATGTATATTTTGTAATTTAAATCAGAACAGCCATTTGAAAATACATACATACATTTTTGTGTGAAATTTAAGTACATGACTGGATAATATTAGGGAGAGGTAAACGTATATATAAAAGCAAGTACTGTCCTCTCTCAGTTGGATTTAGTTCTCCAAATCCAGAAAGAAATGGGGGTATTCATACCTAATAAATTATCAGAACCTCAGTGGTGATTTTTTTATGTAGGTAATTACATACCATATAACTTGGGATTTCCCCAAATGTATGTGTCAAAAGTGTCCTGTCTCAGACCTAAGGGGTGAAGGAGGTCTGTTCCTGGAGCAGCTACCAGTATTCCTGGGAAGTGACTGACCAAGGGAAGAGGCTTCTTTTATGGGAATAAAAAATGACCCACACCAAAAGGGCCAAAAGCCAACACTACCTAAGCCCTTCTGGTCCTTCTGCCACCTCTGGTACTTCGCTGCCTGGAAATTTGTTCCTGTATCTACTGTAGAACTAAAATGTACTTTTCTGATGGCAACAATGTTATAGTGATATACCTAAATACCCTGAGTTAAATACTCCAATGTGGGATGGCCTGGCCCCAAACTCCAGCACATGGCATCATTTCCATAGAAAAAAGCAAACCAAACCCCAAGCCCAGGTCTACATCTCCACTCCCAAAGCAGAGCACTAGAGAATGCTGCAGTGTTAGTGCCAGAGGAAAAAGGAGCTTCTTGTCTGTCTCTCAGATAGTTTGGCAATTCTATTCCACTTTTCTAAGACATGGCTGGTTCACCTAAATAGCATTTAAAAGCAAAATATGTAAATTGCACAAACAAGTGCCTCTTTTGCATTTCAAACTTTATAACACCAAATATTCTTATCCTCTCTGATGTTATCCTAGAGCTACCCTTGAGCTTGCATCCTTTTCTCTTCACTCGGGCAACAGCCCCTGCCATCAGTTTCCTGTCCCCCCCCCCCCAGTGCCTTCACTGCTGCTTTTCCGAAGAATGGTAACTAATCTTAAAGTTTCTGTTATGTTACTCTCACTTATAAATTATCTATGATTTCCTGTTTTCTAGACGAATAAAACCCAATCCTTAATTTGTCCTTTAGACCTAACAGTCTAGCCCCCAGTGTTTTACTACTTTATGTGCAGGTGCTCTATTCCAGAATAGTCTATATATCATATCCTGCCTACTCAAATCCTATCCTCTTCAAAAGCCTTGTCTCAAAACCCACCTCTATTATGCCAGTCCACACTGAAATGGCCTCTCCCCCACCTCCTACAGCATTTACTGTCAATGCTGTGGATTTTTTTAGTAATTCCCTGCCTTGTAATATTTAATTTTTAAAAAAGGCTTATTAGATACCTATGAAGGTCACATACTAAGCAACTATGCATATTGTGTTTGAAATTTCATGTTTGTTTACTGTCCATCCAGTTGAAGTTACTGTAATTGATTTTCAATCCCCATCATCCAAGACTATGCTAAGTACATGGTAGATGTGTAATAAAATTTGTTTCTGCTAACATTTCTATTTTGAGTGACAGATTCTCATAACAAAATCAGGCAACTGATGCCTGTCCTGTCTACTTCACAATGGCAATGGAATGCTCACTAAATACATGTGCCTTGAAAATGGTAAAGCATCAGAGACATATAAGGGAATGCATCATGTATCACATCCTTAATATCAGCAAACCTAAAACAACTTCTGGTTAAGATGGCCAACAAGTGAAAACCTATCCCTTCCTCTTCCAAACACAGAGAAAACCTACTTAAACCAGGAACAGAATTTATTTTAAACATGGCTGATTAAGAAGTAACACACGTAAATTTCCTGGCGATGGTCCAAAGAGGAAATTTAAAGCAGTGTATAGGAGTTGTAGGGGAATTTAAGTGTTGACAGGAACCAGAATTTTAGCATACACTGACAGAAGGCAAGGCTTGTGTAAGGGACAAGAAGCCTGAAAAGTTTTTTTATCAGAAAACACCTTGGCTGCCAATGAGGACAAGGAACTGGCTGTCAACAGTGGGTGGAAGCAGTCAACTAATCTGTCCTACAGGAACACAGGGTCTGAGGTTACACACAACTGACTTGGAATAGAAACCCCAAACCTTGAAACTAATGTGAAAACTGGTTTAGAACCTACAATCACGTGAAGCCCTGACACAGGCAACCACAAAACTAGCCGTTAGAGTTGCCAGGCCCATCCAGGGCACATGTGGGACCCCTGCAGCATGTAATTCCCACTAAAAGAAGCTCATGGGCAAAATTATAAAATAAAATTGGAATTTTAAAAATATAAAATACACGAGAACATCAAACTGAAAAATGGCCATAAGATGTATTTCAGCAAGAAAGAAAGTATAATATTCAGAAGTGGTACATGGGAAACAATGGGGAGCAAAGAAATCCACAAAGTGTTAACCTAAGTCTTGACTGCTTACAAAATATAAACAGGCAAGCAACCAAAAGTTTTTGCAAAAACTGGGTTCAAAAACACATGGCACTAAAATGCTGGTATTAACATTTAAAAAGGGACAAGAGCCTGGTTCAGTGGAAAGTTAAAGTGATCAGGTCGTTATTTAGGAAACTAAAGATAGTTTTATATTTTAAAAATAAATTATAGATAAATTTGGGTCAGTTACTATCTTATCACCTCTCGGCTCCAAATCAACCCATCTTTGCCGTCCTTTGATGATTCAGGAGACACCACACTTGTCTCTGCCAGGGGGCTTGATGTCAGCCTTTCCCAGTACAGGGCATTGGAGAGACACTTGCAAGGCCAGAGGAGCAAGAAAAAAGGGCTTTTCTTTTTTCTACTAATGTGCTATTTTCCATGGCAGCTAGCTGGTTGTTGTGTGGAGGCTGTTCTCCGACACGGAAGCACCCCTCACAGTTTCCTTGGCTCATGTCCTTGGGCTCTGCCACCATAACCATGGCCTTCATGGTTCAGCACCAGCCAGCAAGTTGGGTTGTTTCATCTTGTTTCGTTTTTTTTTTTGCCACAAGTAGGCTTCTTCCTACTTCCTTCTTCCGCCAAACCTCTCCTCAAAGTTTTCAATCTCAGCCTAGTTGGAAGGCATTCTTCCAAATTTCACAATTTCTTTCTTCACTCTCCTTTATCCCTGAGGGTAGTATCTACTTTCTGCAGTTGCCATTCTGTACCTCCTAGAGTCCTCTTTTATCCCCTTTCATAGTAGTTAACTACTTTTTACTAATTAGCAATTCTTGTTTTAAATTTTCCTGTTAGCTACATATGCAACGTGGTTTGTCTGCTGATTGGACCCTAAGCATATATTTAAAATTTTAAGATAATCAATAAAATAGAGTAACAATAGAAAAATCAATAGAGCTGAACTATAAAACTTCTAAATCAACAGTGGAGAAGAAAAAGTAATAGAGAAAAATCCACCCCCCCCAAAAATAAAGAAAAAAAGTACAGGAAAAAATTGATAATTAGGAAAAAAACCAAAGAAGTTGGTCAAAAGACCTCTAAATATATTTACAATCACAATAAACCCACTACTAAAGCCTAGAATGTCAAATGATGCTGGGAAAACTGGACAGCTACAGGCAAAAGAAAGAAACGACCACTTTCTTACACCATACACAAAAATAATTACTCAAAATGGATTGAAGACCTAAATGTGAGACATGAAACCATAAAAGTCCTGGAAGAAAATATAAGCAGTAATCTTGTTGTTACTGGACTTAGCAACATTATTCTGGATATGTCTCCTCAGGCATGGAAACTAAAGCAATTAAACTACTGGAAGCACGTCAAAACATAAAGTTTTCTGTCTGACTTGATTTTGGCTCAGGTCATGATCTCAGGGTCGTGAGATTGAGCCCTGTGTTGCGCTCTGTGCTCAGCATGGAGTCTGCTTAAGATTCTAAGTCTCTTTCTCCTCCCCCTGCTAGTGCATGCTCTAGCTCTCTCTCTCAAAATAAAATATTTTTAAAAAATAAAAATGAAAATAAAAAATTAAAGCTTTTGCACAGCAAAGGAAACCATGGACAAAACAAAAAAAGCAACCTACTGAATGGGAGAACATATCTGCAAATGATATATCTGGTAAGGGGTTAATGTCCAAAATATACAAAGAACCTATACACCTTAACACCAAACACAAATAATCCAATTAAAAAAATGGGCAGAGGACCTGAATAGACATTTTTCTGAAGAAGACATGCAGAGGGCTGACAGACAAATGAAAAGATGCTCAACATCAGAGGCACCTGGATGTCTCAGTCAGTAGAGCATGTGACTGTTTTTTATTTTATTTTATTTTATTTATTTGAGAGAGAGAATGAGAGAGAGAGAGAGAGCACATGAGAGGAGGGAGGGTCAGAGGGAGAAGCAGACTCCCCACTGAGCAGGGAGCCTGACGCGGGACCCGATCCCGGAACTCCAGGACCATGACCTGAGCCGAAGGCAGTTGCTTAACCAACTGAGCCACCCAGGCGCCCCGAGCATGTGACTGTTGATCACAGGGTCATGAGTTGGAGGCCCCATGTGGGGCAGAGATTACTTAAAAAAAAGATGCTCAATGTCATTAATCATCAGGTAAATGCAAATTAAAACCATAAGGAGATATTACCTTATAGCTGTCAGAATGGCTAGTATGAAAAAGAAAAGAAGTAACAAGTGTTGGCAAGGATGTGGACAAAAGGGAACCTTTGTCCACTGCTGATGGGAATGTAAGTTGGTACAGCCACTGAGGTTCCTCAAAAAATTAAAAGTAGAAATACCATATGATCCAGTAAATCCACTACTGAGTATTTACCCAAAGAAAATTAAAAGACTAATTTGAAAAGACGTATGTACCCTATGTTTACTGCAGCATTATTTACAATTGTTAAAAGCAAAATTTAAAAAAAGCAACCCAAGTGTCCACTGATAAATGAGGAAAGAATATATGGTATATATACACAATATAGTATTATTCAGCTGTAAAAACAAAGGAGATTGTGCCATTTGAGACAACATAGATGGACCTAAAGAGTATTATGCTAAGTGAAACAATTCAGGCAGAGGAAGACAAAAACCGTATGATTTCACCTATATGTGGAATCTAAAAAACAAAACAAAGGAACAGACAAAGCAGAAACAGATCCATAAGTAGAGAGCAGGTAGTTGCTAGAGTGCAGGGGGATGGAGGGATGGGCAAAATGGGTGAAGGGGAGTAGGAGGTACAGGCTTCTGGTTAGGGAATGCTTATGTCACAGGGATGAAAGGGGCAGCATGGGAAATACAATTAATGGTATTTTAGTAACACTGTATAGTGACAGAGGGCAGCTACACTTGTGGTGAGCATATTATAATGTGTAGAGTTGTTGTACCCCTATGTCGTACTCCCGAAACCAATGTAATACAGTATGCCAACTCTACTTTCATTTAAAAAAAAAAAAAGACGACTCTAGGTGATTAGACTCAATGTGTAAGGCAAAACTATACAGTTATAAGGTAACATAGGAGAATAACTTTACAACTGCGACTAGGGAAAGACTTCATAAGACACATAAGAACTATAAAGGTAAAGACCAGACATCTCTATACTAAAATTGGGTTCTTCAGTTCAGAAAAAGAACCTAACAGTTGACGCTTGAACAACATGGGTTTGAATTGCATGGGTCCACTTTTATGTGGATTATTTTTTTTTATAAATACAGTACAGGACTATAAATGATTTTCTCTTCCTTATGATTTTCTTAACATTTCTTTTCTAGCTTGCTTTCCTGTAAGACTACAGCACAGAATGTACACAACATACTAAATGTGTGTTAACCGACTGCTTACATGATCAGTAAGGCTTCCTTCTGGTCAACAGTAGGCTATTAGTAGTTACGTTTTTGAGGAATCAAAAGTTATACATAGATTTTTGACTGCATGGGGGGCAGGGTGGCACCCCCCAATCCCCACGTTGTTCAACAATCAACTGTAGAGGAAAATGGAAAGAGGACACAGAATTGCAAAAAACATTTGCTATACATATAAATGTCAAATGGCTCATGTCCAAAATATATAACTCCTACAAATCAATATGAAAAGACAGAGTAGTCTGTCTGTAGTCCAACAGAAAAATGAACAAAGGACATATCTAAGCACTTTAAAAAAAGAAATACAAATGGCCAACAAAGGAAAAGATGCTTAACTTCATTAGTAATCACAGAAATAAAAATTACAACCATAATAACAACTCTATATACTACAATGGCAAAAAATTGAAAATCTGACTTACCAACAATTGGTCAGGATGTGGAAAAGTGGCAACTCTCATACATTGATGGTGGCAGTATACACTGGTACTATCACTTTGGAAAACAGTCTGGCATTTTCTTCTGAAGTTGAAGGTAAACACTCCCTATCAAAACTGCCACAATGTACAACCCCCAAAGCCCCACTGACATCATTATCTATAGGAATATATTACCTCTAATTGTAGAGTCCACAGCCTCTGTAGCAGTATACACGAGTGTTTTCCCCTAGGGCCCAGTAATTTTACTTCTTGGATATTGATTCTAGAAAACTTGCACACAAGTGTACAAGGATGCATATAAAGGATGCGTTCACAATAGCCAAGAACAAGAAACAACCCAAATATCAACTGCCAGTAGAACAGACAAACGGACTGTGTAATATTCATAGAGAAATACCAGACACCAATGAAAACAATAACCTGGACCAACAGACAACAACATGGATCAATAGTATAAAAATAATATTGAACCAAAGAACAAACATTAAAAATATGATTCACCATTTCTATACAGTTCAAAAACAGGTAAAACTCAACTATCCTGGTTTAGGCATATACAAAAGTGGCAAAGCTATTTATTAAAAAAAAAAAGGAAGAGACTAACCTAAGTCAGGCTAATAGTTACCCCTTGGGGGAAGCGACATGGGGGGGTATATTTGGGAGTGCTGGTGATGTTCTATTTTTTTTATTGTTGCATAGGTATTCACCATTATACCTGACATTTATGGTTTATACCCTTTTTAGCATGTGTTATATTTTACAATAAACAAAATTAGTAAATAAATGAAAAAGGAAAATATCCAACAACTATTAATTAAAAGAAAGGACAAACCTGCATTCAAGGTGAAATGCATGAGTAGCAATAATTAACTGAGAAGATATTATCAACTATGAGTTTATAAGTACATGTAAATAGGCTTGAAATACATAAAACAAATTTGACAAATCCAGAGAAATTTTAGTATCTCCCATAAACTAACAAATCAAGAAGACAAAAAAACATAGAAATGAAGAAAATTTAAACGATTTAATAGCAGTATATATCAAATAGAGATGAGGCCTTTTTTTAAGCAACATGTGGAATATGTATAAATTTCATCACATAGAAAATCAGAAAGTCTCAACAAATGCCTGAAGACTTGATACCAAAAAAAAAAAAAAATGTTCTCTGACTACAATGCAATTAAAATTAGAAAAACTAATGAAAAGACAACCTAAGAAACCCTATATATTTTCAGACTTAATACTTCTAAACTTCCACTTTTAACCAGAATGGAGTAACAGAAACTGAATTTACCTTTCTACCTGTACCAACCAGAACCAAAGCAAAACAAAGAACAGACAAAATATATGAAACAGTTTTCAAGACACTGGATATCAGGTATATGTCCATACCAGGATCTGAACAACATGAATGTTTATAGCAGTTTTATTTGTAGTAGTAAAAAACTCAAAATACCTAAAATCTCCATCAGTAAGTGAATGGATAAACAAACTGTGGTATACTCACACAACAGAATACTACACAGCAATAAAAAGGAATGAACTGTTAGTAAGTGCAACATGCAAAAATCTCAAAATAATTATGCTGAGTAAAAGAGGCCAGACAAAAAAAGAAATCAATTGTATGATTCCATTTACATGAAATCCCATAAAATGCAAATGAGTCTATAGTGACGGGAGAGCAGATCAGTTGTTGCTTAGGGGTAGGTGGGGGCTCGGTAGGATTACCAAGGGCAAAGAGAGAACTTTTGGAGAGATGAGGTATGTTTAGTATTTTGATTATGGTGATGGTTTCACAGGTATATATGTGTGTGCATCAGAACTTATCAAACTGTATACTTCAAGTATGTACAGCTTATTAGTCAATTATGTATCAGTTAAAATGTTTTAAAAAAGAAGCGAAACAGTAATTGCAGTACTTTACTTATATTTTAAATAATTAAAACTGGATAAAAGTAGATCTGACAGAGTCCGCAGTTCTTCCTCCTAGTGGCACTCAGTGACCCTCCAAAAAAAACTCCGAGGCCTCTGAGGAAGAGTTTGAAAACCTGTTTTAAACTAAGAGCTAACCAGAGGCTCTTAAACTAGCTAACAAAATTTAAATTAACATAATTTTTAAATTACATTTCTTCCTTTCAAGTACTGTTAGATTTACAAACTGCCTCATAGCAAGTTCTTGGAGTAATCTAATCAACTCAGAGTATTTACATTATTGAATATCCAATTACTTTTTCTACTGAACCCTCAAAGACACAGATTCTTTCACAAATTATGGGCTGGAGTTTAGAAATGTAACGGCAGCCTAACAAAACAAAGAATTTTAAATCTAGAAAGAGACTAGGCCTGCTACTTACAAAAGAATGACGAGGGAGGAGGGTGCGGTAACACTGGTCCCTTTAAAAAGTCAAGACTAAATATTGAGAACAGAGAATAAGCAGAAGGCAGCAAGAAAAGTATTCTTATATAAAATAAAATGCAGCAAGGCTCAGCCTTGTAAGAAAATATGATTCATTATTTGTGCATAATATAAATAAGTCACTGAGGACACTTATATTTGGAAATTCTTCACAAAAACTTTATTTAAGATTTCATGTCCTTATAAAAAGTATATTACAAGATTGCAAAAAGATACTTTTTTTAATGAGAGACTACTATCTACTCATCTATATTAGCTCATAATTCATTTCCTATCCTAACACAATGATAAAACATTTTTTCCTTCTTTTCTTCCTCCTGCTTTGAAAAGGCAAGTGCCATGAGGGATAACTTAATAGAATGTGCCATTTCCTTGCCAGGAAAGCAATAGGTTCTTATTGGCTGAATTCGAGAGAGCCACTGGCAATCCTTGTTCCCAGAATCAAAACGGTCACTAAACCCTCAACTTAAATACAACCTTTTTATTATTTGCAACCTCTCTGAGTTTCTGTTTTACTTACACACTATATTTTAAAACAGTCTTAAACTCTAAGCACTGAAGAATTGCTTAAGAAATGTTTAAAGGACTTAAAGTCAACTTACACTTTAGCTTACAATGTTTTCTATATGAGAATCTCAAAGTTAATAAAAATATAGATGGGAAGGACCCAATACTAAGAAGGGGGTGGATTCTGAGAGTAAATACATTTATAACCCTGTCTCAAAGCAAGATCAATCCTATAAAATACTCAGAATGTTAAGAATGCAATTTACACAGTAAAAATGATTTGATTTGTTTTCAGTATGAAAGTATTTTTAATTTCTTTACTGCAGGTACAATGGCATCCAAATCATCAATTTCTGTAACAGAAAAACAAGAATAAGGAAAGAGTAGCTTTATCTAGTGATAGGCTCAGATGAAATGAGAATCTCTATGCAAAGCAAACCTCAAACGCAAAGACAACAACACTAGCTCTTTTATGCACATGAAATTTTTCTCTAATAGTGATGATAAGAGTGTCACTGATTCAGACACAGATGCTTCATAGGGCATCTGTTTGTAAACCTACCCTATACTTACAAGTATCCTCTGACTCTGATAATAATCTCCCTTAGCAGTGTGCTCTTATTAAGCGATCCTACTGGCCACATTTGTGTTATGTCACTGCCGCTTTAAATCTATGTAATTACATGGGTGAGCCTACATGATGAAATCCTAGGTGAAAGCTGTCTCTTTTCTGGGTCCCTGTCTGAGCACTTAATGATTTCTTCTCATGGAACACAGTCCTCTCCTTAATTCTATTGGGAAAATTTCTCATTAGTAGGATCATTCTTAGGTCTACCTTTTAGGATGAAATATATCTACATAATAAAAAGTGTAAGGCAGGGGCGCCTGGGTGGCTCAGTCGTTAAGGGTCTGCCTTTGGCTCAGGTCATGATCCCAGGGTCCTGGGATCGAGCCCCACATCGGGCTCCCTGCTCAGCGGGAGTCTACTTCTCCCTCTCCCTCTGCCTGCTGCTCTGCCTACTTGTGCTATCTCTCTGTCAAATAAATAAAATCTTAAAAAATAAATAAATAAATAAATAAATAAATAAAAATAAAAATAAAAAGTGTAAGGCAAAGTACAAATCTCAGATGCAATGTGTTGAAGAGCTTAGTCTGGTCCAGCTTACTAGATCAACTAGTTCAGGTTCTTCTCTGCCAGATTCTTTGTGAATTTGATTTCTCTTTCTAAACTGTCTTCTTCCAACCAGCCTGTTAAATTCACTGTCTGAAAGCTCTTGGCTACTGGAGAAGCAAGGTCCTTTTCTCTCATTATCTAGGCTCCAGCACTACAAGCCCCAGTGGCAAGTTCTCTAGATTCTTAACACTTTTTTCTACCTTATTCTGCTAGGCCACTGTTTATAAACTCATTTTCCTTTATATAAAACATGTTTCCTTAGGTTCTACCTCTTTTCCTCCATGTTTAGCTGAATTTTGGTTCCTTTTCCTTTAACCTAAATGTATAGCCCATGCTACTTAAGCTCCTGACTTCAGTCAGAATACTTGTCTAGATCCACTTACAAAGTGTCAAGATATCAGAAAAAAATACAAGCAAGTCTACAACAGAGAATTTGATTCATACCTTGCATCAGAGTAAGATCATGTTATTCCCTGAATCCCATTCTGAAATCACACCTGTTTTCTCACTAAATGAGATTTCTGCCTTATAAATGAACCTTGTAGAGAAGGATCTTGGCTAATATGAGAATATCCTCAGCTAACACACCACTTATATGAGAAAAAGTCCTTCTCCACATCTGGTATTCAGTACAACACTCTGTAGTTGATGCTTAAAATGACATCTAGTAATAAAAACAGTTATATTTGCCAATCAGATTTAACTTTCCCAATGTTAAGTGTCATTTTTAATTCCAGGATTTCAACTGTGACATAAATACAGAGTTCATCTGCAGGGAGACATGGCTTCTTGAAGTAAATGATCCCCCATGAACCATGCTGAGTGTCACAGTATCTGAGAGGAAGTTTCTATAGGATTCTAAAATAAGTGCTACCTGCACACCTATTAAAATGTTTATTAATGATGAGAACTTCCCTGTTTAACTGCTACCCCAAAGCAAGTAAAATCATATTATTCTATGAAACTAAGGTCTTCGGGATATGAGGCAACACATTTCTACAATTTAATGTCTCATCTTAAGTTTAGCTTTCAAATTACATTTTCCCTTGCTATGATCTTTTCAAACATATGAGCATGCCTAAAGCACATTCAGTCACTGTCTCCCTTGCTTCCACAGTCTACATAAAACTGACCACAAAACTTCCTTTATGTTTACCAGGCTAGATACTCCAGTCAGATGCTTCTTTTCATTTATTCATTTTCTTACCAAATTTTAATTTACTCATTCCCTTATCTTCTACTAAACCTCATTTCCTCTTCTAATTTAATTTTATTATTTTTTTTATGTGAGCTCTCTGCCCAGTGTGGGGCTTGAACTCACAACCCCAAGATCAAGAGTTGCATGCTCTTCCCACTGAGCCAGCCGGGCGCCCCACCTCTTCTAATTTAATTTCCTATGTCAAGGAGGCATTCTTTAAAAAAAAAAAATCTTTCAAATGAACTATATAGAAAAAAAATTCATCAGTGAATAAATCACTTTAAACCTTAAAAAGTGTTCTTAATAGTAAGATAAATTACTTTTATAGCCATATATAATCACACTTAAAATAAGAGCCCTGAGTTTCTATTTTGCCTATGATTCCTAAGCTTAAATTATGTTTTTCCCTTTAAAAGATGATACTAATAACAAAACCCTCAATCTGACCAAGAATACAAATATCTTTTCCCTTCTACAGATTTATAAATTTATCTTTCTGTCTACAGATGTTTACTTTACATTACTTATCACCTGAGAAAGAAACTTAATTTGTATATTTTAAAAAACACAGTAGGTAAGTTCTATCTTAAAAAAAAAAAGAAGGAAGAAAAAAAAAACTAAACACCTTCACGATCATAAATTCTATGAAGATTTCTCATTAGGCCATGCCAGAGTCAGGGTTAAACTGGGCCTAGCCAGAGTAATACCATTTCTCATTTTATGGTTTCAAAGCAAAGGCAGCCCCTAGCTCTTTAAAGGATATGTGCTTCTCTGTTTTGTAGACCACACCAACCAACTCTAGTTACAAGTTTGGAGTGTATTTCCAGAACTGTTAGTGGTTTTTAGACACTTTCTACCAAAACACTAGGTAAAAGCACTAATACAGCGACTAAGGAACACTCATCCCTCAAACCCACGACATCTTAAGACTCGAAATTTAACCACCACCAACGAAGATCTTACCTAAGATTTCAAGCAGATCATTAGTAAATGCCTGAAATGCTGGGAAAAATTCCTCATGTTCTTCCAGTTTGTTGATAATGCTTTAAAAAAAAAAATGCACAGTTTACACTGAATTTCCCACTTAAGGTTCCTGCATCTGATTGAAGTAAAACATTCTCAAAATGGAAAGAAATTTCCTAATTTCAGTATAAATTTAATAATCATTTACTGCAATCCTTCCTTTTTTAAGGTCTTTGTTCATCTAATACCACTTTTCTAAACAAAACAAAACAAAAAACCAAACTCTTATTAATCAGTGTACACACGTGTCCCAAAGTTAAATTTAACATTCCTAATGTGGAAGACTTTCCATTTAGCTTGAGAATTTTCAAGAGACCTTGCTTTTTAACATTTTCTAAAAATTGTTTTTTATATCCCGTATTCTATTAAACATTAAGAATAAGTATCAGTCATCAGTATAAATGTGGGAAAGGGGAAAAAGACCAATAAGTGAGACGTACGTTCCTTCTAAAAGCATCAAGTATCAGAAAACTCAAGTGTCAGATCTTCCTAGGATACTTGCAGAATATATGGTATGGGTGGTATATGTCTGTGTTCCTCTTCCCATACGTTGCAGTATGAAATTGGGGGGGGAGGGGGAAGCGTTGCTTTAAGTATAGCTATGTTTCCATATTTTAAAAAAACATCAGTTTTATTTTAGAGATGACTAGCTTTTAAAAAAAACCTCATTAACATTTATCTTCTAATCAAATAATAAATACACTGTTAGCAATTACTAAGCGACCTATAGTAGTGTACTAAAAATAGGACTTGTTTATATATTCTGAACACTAACATGAAGTTGCTAACAAGGTGTGAATTTTTCCATATATAATTTCCCCTGGGAACAGGCTTATAGCAATAATGCTGGAGTCCTGACCCACCCTATGTAAACTTACAGGCCCTACAATCTATTTTTATCTTGAAAATGCTTGGCATTCTCTCCATCAATAAGGTGTGAGATTATTTTAGACTGTCAAATTATTCAAAAGATGCTATCCCAAACAGGAAAGATAAATAACTTAGGAAGTTCTGAAAGTCTTTAATTTCACCAATCCAAGCATTGTGGAAGATACTTTTTAAAATAAATACCTTTGGAGGTCTTCAGGTCCCAATACCTGCATAACCTGTTCATTCACATCCTCATTAATCAGTCTACACAATTTTCCAACTGTGTTCACCAACACACACAATGAAGATGAACTATCTGAAAGAGAGAAATAAAAGGATATTTTAAAAAAATATTTATTTGACAGAGAAAGAGAGCACAAGCGGGGGGGGGCAGCAGAAGGAGAGGGAGAAGCAGGCTCCCTGCCGAGCAGGGAGCCCCATGTGGGGCTCGATCCCATGACCCTGGGATCATGACCTGAGCCGAAGGCAGATGCTTAACCATCTCAGCCACCCAGGCGTCCCTAAAAGGATATTTTAAAAGAGAATTTCATCATCATTAAATCAAACATTTTATGCTTTAGTCATCTTCAATTTTCTTACTTTTCAATTTTTTAACCTTTTTGTTGATTTATTAGGAATAATTCTTAAATGGGGGCCAGAAAGGCAAAGAGTCATCACCTAGTTCTAAGAGTTCTTGGAGGTTTCTCACAGCATTGTTCATTTCTCCAAGCCTAGTATAAACTTCATTCATTCGAGGATAGACTCCATTTAAAGAAGGCACATCAAATAACTTTTGGAAGTGAGAAACAATAGCTTGCAAAGTTTTTAAGTTTGGCATATTGCTGTCCTGTCCAAAAGAGGGAGAAACAGTTCACATGTTAAAATAATCCCAAGACTTTAATAAAAACTTTAAAAAGAGAGAAAGGATCTTAGTAGAACAAATATCAGTATCTGTATCACTGTCGGTTTTTAAGATAAGATTACATTAAAATGTGAACATTTACATAAGTATTATGCATTACCTTTTCCTTATTTTCAACTTCTTCTAACATGGTATCTACTATAAACAACAGATCTTCAATTCTGATACCTTCATTTTCATCCTGCTTTTTAAAATTATGCCAAGGCACCAGTTCTGCGGATAGTATTTTCAAGGACTTATACAAATCCTTTATAACAAAAGAAACAACATGGTATTATTGACCTTAAAAAAGTTTCCACAATAATGCTAATAAAATATAATTATCCAGGCAGGTTTAATAGAATATAAACCATCATCAGTATTTTTTAAAAATACCATTGCCAGCTTAGAAAGTCTGTTAAATTTGTTTTCTCCAGGTAAATATAGGGCTTACAAAAAACATGATATGCTGATTATCTGAAATCTAGATATTTAAAGTAATGATGTTATTTATTAGTAGTATATGTTATTTAATTATTTTTGAACTATTGATGGATAAAAAATATGCTTATCCTTTATATTTTGGCCTTGAATAATTGTATAACAGATTTAATGAGATATAATTCACATAAAATTCATTCTCTATAAGTGTACAATTCAGTAATTTTAATCAGTTTTCAGAGACGTACAATCATCACCATTACCTAATTTCAGAACAGTTTCATCACCCCAAAAAGAAATCCCATACCCATTTACTGCCATTCTGCATTCTCTCCTATCCCCAGCACCTGGGTCACTACTAACCTACTTTCTGTTTCTATGGATTTGCCTTTATGTGAAATGCCCAGAATAGGCAAAACCATAGAAACAGATAAGTGGCCTTTTGTGACTGGCTTTCCAGATAAAAGGCCCTATAAGTGGCCTTTGTGACTTGTGATCCTTCACTTAGGATAATGTTTTCAGTATTCATCCATTATAGCATTTATTTCTGGGCAGGTTTTAATTTGAAAAACTAATTTAAAAGATTCTAAATTAAATTAATTCTACTTAATCTTCATGACATTCTACTTAATTCTCTTGGCCTACACAGGTTCTCCTAATTTATTTTAAGCTGTGCACAAAGGACAAAGCTACTGGAAGTTTAAAACCGGTCAAACCGATAAACATTTACTGAGCATTTGCTATGTGCATGGCACAGTGCTTGGCCCTTTAGAACACTGCTGTCCAAAAGAAATGTAAGTCAGAGTAATTTTATTTACTTATTTTTTTAATATGATAGTTGACACACAGTGTTACATTAGTTTCAGGTATATGACTTAGTGATTTGACAAGTTTCTACATGATGCTCTGTTCATCACAAGTACAGCTACCATCTGTCCCATTGCAGTACCACTGTAAGTAATCTTAAATTGCTGAGTAGCCACACTTAAAGTAAAAAGAAACAGGTAACATTAACTTTAATAATACATTTGGTTTAACCCACTATATCCAAATATTATCATTTTAATACATAATCAATATTCTGTTTTTTTCTATACTAAGTCTTTTAAATCTGGTAGGTATTTTACACTTGCAGCACATCTCAATTGAGACTAGCACATTTTAGGTGATCAAAAGCTAAATGTGGCTAGTGGTTACTGTATTAGACAGTGCAACCCTAAAATACAGAAAGAAGTACAGGAAATTCTTTTTCCAACTCCTTATTTGAGTCCTCCACTTATTTATCATTCTCCAGTGAATGCCCAGACCTCACATACTGATATGTGTAACCTTTCATTTGTTAAGAAGGCAATTACTATTTCAGCAATTCAAGGCAATATGTCAGTATCAAATGAATGTTTTAAACGATCAGTGCCACTAGATTTTGAAAAAACAAGTCGGGAAGTTGCAGCATAAATACCTTCATTAAACTAATGCTCCGTCAACAAGGTGCAATTATAAAGAAATGGTCTTCAGTAAAAAGCACACCCAGTATAAATGTTGCTCGGGAATAAAGGAGCAGACAGGTAAGACGAAGAGCTGCTCTCGTCTACTTGGCAGCGACAGGGTGCTGGTGGCATAGTCCACCGAGCCCTGAAAAATCTAAATGAGGGTCTCCTGTGCTCTCCACACTGCTCAGCTGTGCGGATGCAGACGGACGACCAATGTCCTGTCTTTGTACAGCAGGCCTCCGGAGCACTGCGGATGGGAAAGCCACAAGGTACAACAGCATACTGCACGGGAAAAGCAACAGCATCTAGTTCGACTTTCCCGAAAAGGTGGGTGGGAAGACAGAAGGAAGAAAGCAGACAGCTCCTTCGTGCCTTTCCCATCCTTCTCTTTTAAGCCAAATCTAACCTGAGGAAAAAACTAATCTAGGAAGATGGTTGTCCCAACCTTAAAGGCTACTACAATACAGAAAACCTTTCATATGAGGCCACAAAGAACTTACATAGTTTCTCAGTTTGGATCCTGATTCCGCAGTAATAAATATCTGAAGCACTGCCTAAAATCCATGAGTTACTTCAGTAGCAGAGCCACTAAATTTGTCTCAGGGGTCCTTGGACTATTCTAATTACACAGCTTACTCTCCTTGTCGCCTTCTAGTGGAAAAACTATACAGTATCAAGAACTCACCACCACTGTAAAGCTTTTCTTGGGGGTTCTTCCTCCTCCAGAATCTGGAGCACAAGTCATCTACCTCATTTACTTGGCACTTCATAACGGGCTGTTTTTTTTAAGATTTTATTTATTTATTTGAGAGAGTGGGAGAGCACAAGCAGGGGGAGGGGCAGAGGGAGAGGGAAAGCCTTCCTGAGCAGGGAGCCCAATGCACGGCTCCATCCCAGGACGGGATCATGACCTGAGCTGAAGGCAGACGCTTAACCGACTGAACCACCCAGGTGCCTCCTTTCATGGGCTGTTTTTATGGCATTCATTTCTTCTAATGATATCTTGAATGGTTAAATTATATTTCGTGTTTTTTAGTAAGTTGTATCTCCAATTAGTCTGAATCTTGTGTCCATTTTTTAAAAAGACTTTATTTGAGAGAGAGAGAGAGCATGAGCAGGGGTAGAAGCAGAGGAGGAGAGAGAGAGAATGTGAAGCAGACTCCATGCTGAGCGCAGAACCAATGAGGGGCTTGATCCCACAACTTCGAGATCAAACCTGAGCCAAACTAGGAGCTGGATGCTTAACTGAGCCACCTAGGCACCTCGTGTTCATCTTTTCTGATTACCTCCCCAATGCCTTGAACATAGTAAATCATCAGTAACTATCCGTTTATTTGATTCTTCCTTTTGTGTCCTTTCTCTTCTAGTCTTTTACCTTCTCTTGGGAAGGCTGGGCATATTCTAGCCCATCTTCCTTGAGAGGAAATGAAGTAGGGTTAGCACAGTGGGGCACCTGGGTGGCTAGTTAGGTGTCTGACTCTTGGTTTCGGCTCAGGTCATGATCTAATGGGTCATGGGATCAAGCGCCACATTGGGCTCCCTGCTCAGCAGGGAGTTTGCTTGAGGATTCTCTTCCTCTGCCCCTCCCCCAACTTGCTCACTTGCTCTCTCTCTCTCAAATAAAAAAATAAATCTTTTTAAAGTGGGGTTAGCACTATTTCTTCCTACTGGGAGAACCCCCTGACAAGCAGTGACTGGGTTTACATAATTAACCATGGTTTACATAATTAACCACTAATTATTTACCCTCTGCTAAGATATGAACTGGAGAGACTCAGGTGTATAAGATAGGTATATTAATCTAACACTATCACTCAATTAAAATGTTTTCTATTTTATAGCTCTATCTGATCCCTATATAAAAAGGGAAGGTGAAATTAGGCTAATGTGAAGATTCTTTCATCATTACAGGTATGTTTTCATTAATTTTTTAAAATTCAATATCATCATCTTCATTTTGTTGTCTTGGAATTTGTTATTCTGCTTCATTCTTTTGACAAATATTGAGCACTCATTATGTATCAGGAGGTTCCTTGGGACATATCAGAGAATAAAAAAAGGTAAAACTCATAAAGCTTATACATTCTTACACATATCTTCTGTATCATTTATACTTCATGCAGGAAGGCTTCTGTTGACAAACACTGTTACTGAATCGCATCTTCATGAACAGAGGTAGTGCTATATACATTAGTTATTGAAAAATCTAAAGATCAGGGGTGCCTGGGTGGCTCAGTCGGTTAAGTGTCTGACTCTTGATTTCAGCTCAGGTCATGATCCCAGGGTTGTGAGATCGAGCCCTGCGTCAGGCTCCATGCTCCATGGAGCCTGCTTAGAATTCTCTCTCTCCTTCTCCCTTTGTCCTTCCCCCCCCCCTAAAAAAAAACAAAGAAAAATCTAAAGACTAAAGGGAACAGAAACTAAATATTAATGTTAGCAATTCACCTTTCAGTGAACTACTCAACAAAAACTGAAAAACCTGAAGATACACAATAAATACACAATAACTCTAGAAAGTGAAGAAATTTTTATCTTTCATGGATAGAATAGGTAAAAGTAGTATTGGCTGCTACTGAACTATTAACTGCTCTACAGCATAGGCAGATGTGGACAGTTTTGAGAGAAGGAAAATGATTTAAAATATGAAGAGGAAGAAAATCCCCAATTAAAATGGAATGAAGGATAAAACATTACATCTCAAGAGAAGTAAGGGCCAGGAAAATCTGTAGCATGGAGATACCAAAAAGAGGAAGATGAAGGTAGAACAGGGAAGGGCCCAGAAGTGCAAAACAGATTTTCAACATGGCAACAGGCCTAAAAAAAGTATTTGGTAGAACTTTACAGGAGGTAAAGCTTATAGTAATGACAACATCATATAGGTAGTACTTAAAACTGATATGGTAAGTAGCAAGTTTTAAGTTTTAAATAAGCTAAGCTATAGAGCTAAAACAAAAAAATGAAGCCTAGTCCTATTAATAAAGCCCAGAGACTCCAACAGATTTTCAAAGCATGTAAAAAATATTCAACCCCTTACCTTTAGGGAAGTCAGTTGATCTGCCCACATTTCTATTATAGGAATAAGATGCTCAAATCCACAATCCTGAACAAGATCTTTATTAAAATGTTGGGCTCCTCCTTTGCTCTGTTTATAAATTATTAGTGGAGCTCTTGGATTGTGAACAATTGAATTGATGCTATTCAGAACCTTTAAAAAAAAGAATGTTTTTAAGTTGAAATATTTATCATAGTCTTATCAAGGTGATTTAGGTTAAGGGAGTGCTTTATATGTCAATGTATCATCATTTTCAGAATTAATTTTAGGCATTAAGAGGTCCTTTAATAGTACTGACACCTGTAATGTTTTAGAAGTACAGGAGTTTTATCAACATAATTAAACATATAAGTTCTAATGAGAACCAGACACTTCAAAGAAAAGCTAAAATGCATTTTCAAATGATTTGGACTTTAAAGTAGATTATGAATGACCTATTACAATTCACACAGGTAAAAATAATCATCAATACATCCTTAGCTAGAGTCTCACATTTCTCTAATTCTATCTCCTCATATTTAAGCTAAATCAGATGTTGAAAGGGGGCATTTTCCTGTTGTTTCATAACTTCAGTTAAAGTTCAAAGTTCAAGGACAATGAATAATAAAGTCCAACACATTCTATACAGAAATCCTGGAAACATGCCAATTCTGGAAATCCCAGATCCAATTTAGAGAACTAATCCTTAAAATGCTGTTCCTCTACAACCACTCTCAGTACCAAAATCTGTATTAATCAAGGTTCTACAGAGAAACAGCAACAATGTGTATGTATATAAATATACCTAAAAAGATTTATTATAAGGAATTGGCTCACACAATTATGGAAGCAGGTAAGTCCCAATTACTGCAGTAGGCAAGCTTGGACCCAAGGGAGCCAATGGAGTAGTTCTAGTCTGAATGCCCATGGGCTTGAGACCCAGGAAGAGACAGTGCTTCAGTTCAAGTTTGAAGGCAGGAAAAAAACTGATGTCCCAGCTCAAAGGCAGTCAGGCAAGTGGAGCTCCTTACTCAGCTTCTCTGTTTTAGTCAGGTCTTCAAATGATTGAATGAGACTCACTCACATTAGGGAAGGCAATCTGCTTTACCCAGTCTGCCAAATCAAATGTTAATCTCATCCATAAACACCTCACAGACATATTCAGAATAATGTTTGACCAAGTATCTGCGCACCCTGTGTCCCAGTCAAGTTGATACATAAAATGAACCATCATAAATACCCACATAATCTCTACCTAGATTTAACAATTATTAACATTTTCCCATATATGCTCACGTAGCTGAATTTTCTAAAGAAAACAGACATGATAAAACTTTACCCTCAAATACTTAAGTATGCATCTCTTAAAAGTAAGCATATTCTCCTACAAAATCCTAACACCATTATTATACATAAGAAATTTAACAGTAATTAGAGGCGCCTGGCTGGCTCAGTCAGTTAAGCATCTGCCTTTGGCTGAGGTTATGATCCCAGAGTCCTGGGATGGAGTCCCACATTGGGCTCCCTGCTCAGCGGGGAGCCTGGTTCTCCCTCTCCCTCTGCCACTCCCCCTACTTGTTCTCTCTCGTTTTCTCTCTCAAATATATAAATAAATAAAATCTTAAAAAAAAAAAGAAATTTAACAGTAATTCCCTAATATCATCAATGCCTGGAGTAAATCTTAAGTATCTTAATATGTACAATATGTGACTATAACCCCTCTGCCAAAAGCTATGAGTTCTACCAAGGAGAGGAAAGGAAGACCCAAAACAGCAAGTTTAAACAAAGAAGAGTAAAGCCATTTCTTTATTTACTACCATCAAGTCCAGACCATTTAATAAATAGCTATGTAAGTATAAAAACAAGATACTATTTTGATCTCAAATCTTTATCCCTACTCACACTTCAAGCTATAACTCACAGGTCTCTTGGTACTAAGATTTCAGATGTTTACTGAGGTGTTTTTGTTTTGAGTTCAAGAGAGTATTTCAACATTTTCTTCTCTTGTATTTAAACACATTTCAATGGAAAAATTAATTCCCCTCCACAGAATTACTGATGACAGCAGAGCATATTCTTATGACTTGATCACAATCAGGTAAATGGCAGCAAAATATATATTAACAGTGAGAACACAGTAAAATGACAATTACGAGAGAGATGGGAATTAAAAAATAAAAATAAAAAATAGGTCTTATCTATTCAGAAACAGTTTGTAGATACTGATAAACTCTTGCTATGGATAAAAACTGTATCTTAAGAGTAATCATTAGATAAATAGAAAAGAATTAAGATGACAAATGTCCGAAGTACTTGAAGAGGAAAAAAGACAAATCTCAACCTAGCAAATGTCAGGAAAAGAACAGAACCAAAAACCATATATAGAAAACAGAAAGATGTCAGGAATAAAAGTAGATATATGAGTTGGTCTCAATATCCATGAATGGTTTAATTCCCTTGTTAAAGGACAAAGCCTCTCAAATTGTATCTAAGAAACAAGATGAAATAAAAGAAATTCAGTTATATGCTGGGTACAAGAGAGTTATCAAAACAAAAACAAAAAAAACAGTTTTCAGAAAAGTGCCTGGAAATAAAATCAACTCAGAGATATATGAATAACCAGCAACAATCAATTAGAAAATGTAATGGAAAAAGGGATGCTATTCTCAATAGCAATAAAAGTTATAAAATACCTAAGAAAATAAACCTAACAAAAATACTCAAGAGCTAAATTTAAAAATATATAAAACTTTATTCAAGGCTACAAAGGAAGGCCCACGTAAAATCAGAGACATATTTCTGAATGAGATGATTCAAAACTATAAAGGTGTCACCTTTCCAAATATTAATCTAAAAAGTTAATCCAATCATAGTTCATCTCAATAGGATCTATTTTTGATTTTGACAAATTGTTCATCCAGAAGAATAGCAAAGGAAAAATTTTTATAAGAACAATGACAAGATTCTTACCCTAAAAGGTATCAAAACCTACTATAAAATTACAGAAGTTAAAAGAATATGCAAATAGTATAAAAATGGAACAGACTAGAGAGTCTAGACACAAACCTATGCATATGAGTAGATATGATAAAGGTTTCATTTCAATGAAGTAGAGAAAGAATGGTCTATGAGAAACTGTAAACTCAAATGCCTCTAGAAGCAAAATAAGACCATGACTGAGTGAAACAAGGATGACCAAGGGCTGTAGCTAACTGAAGAATACAGGCCCATATGTGACAGGGGAGAGGCTTATGCCTATGATATCTGCCCTGATAATGACTATGCAGGAATTTGTTGCCAGATTCTGTGGCTTTTCTTTTCTTTTTTAAAGATTTTATTTATTTATTTGACAGAGAGCTCACACACGAGCAGAGGGAGCCCTATGCGGGGCTTGATCCCAGGACCCTGGGATCATGACCTGAGCTGAAGGCAGATGCCCAACCAACTGAGCCACCCAGGCGCCCCTGGATTCTGTGGCTTTTTAAGAGAAGCTTAGAAATAAGCTTAGAAATAAGAACTTAACAAATAAAATATCTTAATTTTTAAAAGATTGGTAATTAATTCAAAGTTTAAAAAACCCTGTGTGGGTCTAATAAAATATGAGCACAGGCCTAGTTCAGTCAGTAAATAGGCTTAATCACTCATCTATTCAATAAATGGTCTATAAAACCAGCAAGGTTAGATCTCTACATCATGCCACATAGAAAATTAAAGTTCATATGGACTATATATCTAAATAAAAACAAAACTATGTAAGGACCTTAAGAAAATAGATTTACATATATAATAATAACAGCAACAATAATAATAATTATACCAACAACAGCAACAACACAAACAATAAAAAGGGAAATGGCTTAAGGGAGGAGAAGAGGAAAAAGGATTATAAGATCCTTTATTTTTTATTACACTTAGTTAATAAAATTTTATTATTTATTTATTTGAGAGAGAGAGAGAGAGAGAGCACGAGAAAGAGAGAGAGCATGAGCAGGGGAGAAGGGCAGAGGAAGAGGGAGAAAGAGACTCCCCACTGAGCAGGGAGCCCAATGCGGGGCTCAATCCCAGGACCCTGGGATCATGACCTGGGCCGAAAGCAGATGCTTAACTGACTGAGCCACCCAGGTGCCCCAAAATCTTAAAAATCTTATCAGCTTTTTACTACCCTGCTTTGAATTAGGCCAAAGTCTTTCAAGGAGTAAGACAAAATCTAAGTCAAGCTACCTACAATGTTTTTAGCCAAGAAGATAGGTCATGGTAAGACAGGATAAGCACACACAAATACAAATATTCCTTACCACCTGATAACTTAGTAAACTGAGATGGAAACCAAGCTTCAAATACATTAATAGTAGGGGATTTTAACACTCTACTTACATCAATGGACAGATCATCTAAAGAGAAAATAAACAAGAAAACAAGGCTTTGAATGATACACTGGACCAGATGGACTTAACAGATATATTCAAAACATCCAATCCTAAAACAGCATAATACACATTCTTTTCAAGTGCACATGAACATTCTTCAGAATAAATCACATATTAGGTCACAAAACAGGCCTCAACAAATAAAAAAAGACTGAAATTATACCATGCACCTTTTCTGACCACAATATTATGAAACTAGAAAGTCAACCACAAGGAAAAATCTGAAAGAGCACAAATACATGGAGGTTAAACAACATGCTACTAAATAATGAATGGGTCAACCTGGAAATAAAAGAAGAAATTTTTAAAAATACATGGAAACAAATGAAAATGAAAACCCAATGGTCCAAAATCTTTGAGATGGAGCAAAAGCAATCCTAAGAGGGAAGTATATAGCAATACAGGCCTACCTCAAGAAGCAAGAAAAAAATCTCAAACAACCTAACTTTACACGTAAAGGAGCTAGAAAAAGAACAAATGAAGCCTAAAGCCAGGAGAGGGAAGGAAATAATAAAGATTAGAGCAGAAATAAATGCCATAGAAACTAAAAAAACAATAGCACAGATCAATGAAACTAGCACAGATCAATGAAACCAGGAGCTGGTTCTTTGAAAAGATCAACAAAATTGGTAAACCTCTAGCCAGGCTTATCAAAAAGAGAAAGGACCCAAATAAATAAAATCACAAATGAGAGAGAAGTAACAACCGAAAGCACAGAAATATAAACAATTATAAGAGAATATTATGAAAAACTATATATAGCCAATAAATTGGACAACCTAGAAGAAATGGATTCCCAGAAACAATTACCAAAACTGAAACAGGAAGAAATAGAAAACTTGAACAGACTGATAGCCAGCAAATAAAATGAATTAGTAATCAAAAAACTCCCAACAAACATAAGTCCAGGACAAGATGGCTTCATATGCAAATTCTACCAAACATTTAAAGAAGAGTTAATACATGTTTTTCTCTATTCCAAAAAATAGAAAAGGAAGGAAAACTTCCAAATTCATTCTATGAGGCCAGCATTACCCTGACACCAAAACCAGATAAAGACACCACACACAAAAAAAAGAACAGGCCAGTATCTCTGATGAACATAGATGCAAAAATTCTCAATAAAATACCAGCATACCGAAGCCATAAAAAGGAATGAGATCTTGCCATTTGCAACGACATGGATGGAACTGGAGGGTGTTATACTGAGTGAAATAAGTCAATCAGAGAAAGACATGTATCATATGATCTCACTGATATGAGGAATTCTTAATCTCAGGAAACAAACTGAGTGTTGCTGGAGTGGTGGGGGGTGGGAGGGATGGAGTGGCTGGGTGATAGACATAGGGTAGGGTATGTGCTATGGGGAGTGCTGTGAATTGTGCAAGACTGTTGAATCACAGATCTGTACCTCTGAAGCAAATAATGCAACATATGTTAAGAAAAAAGAAAAAGAAGAAGATAGCAGGAGGGGAGGAATGAAGGGGAGTAAGTCGGAGGGGGAGACGAACCATGAGAGACGATGGACTCTGAAAAACAAACTGAGGGTTCTGGGGTGGGGGGATGGGTTAGCCTGGTGATGGGTATTAAAGAGGGCACATTCTGCGTGGAGCACTGGGTGTTATGCACAAACAATGAATCATGGAACCCTACATCAAAAAAAAAAAAGAAAAGAAAAGAAAAACAGGGTTCTAGAGGGGAGGGGCATGGGAGGATGGGTTAGGCTGGTGATGGGTATTAAAGAGGGCATGTTCTGCATGGAGCACTGGGTGTTATGCACAAACAATGAATCATGGAACACTACATCAAAAAATTAATGATGTAATGTATTGTGATTAACATAACAATAAAAAATTTTTAGAAAAAGAAAAAAAAATACCAGCATACCGAATCCAACAATACATTTAAAAAATCATTCACCGCAATCAAGTGGGATTTATTCCTGGGTTGCAAGGATGGTTCAATGTTTGCAAATCAATCAACATGATACATCCCATTAATAAAAAGAAAGGATAAGAACCATATGATCATTTCAACAGACGTAGAAAAAGCATTTGACAAAGTACAACATCCATTCATAATAAAAACCCTCAACAAAGTAGGTTTAGAGGGAAAATACCACAACATAGTAAAGGCCATATATGAAAAACCCACAGCTAATACCCTACATGGGGAAAAACTGAGAGCTCTTCCTCTACAGTCATAAACAAGACAGAGATGTCCACTCCTACCACATAGTACTGGAAGTCCTAGCCATAGCAGCCAGACAACAAAAGAAATAAAAGGCATTCAAATCAGCAAGGAAGAAGTGAAACTTTCACTATTTGCAGATGGCAAGACACTATACATAGAAAACCTGAAAGAATCCTCCAAAAAACTGCTAGAACTAACAAACGAATTCAGTTGAGTCTCAGGATACAAAACCAATGTACAGAAATCTACTGGATTTCTATATACCAATAATGAAGCAGCAGAAAGAGAAGTTAAGAAAACAATCCCATTTGCAGGGGCACCTGGGTGGCTCAGCTGGTTAAGTGGCTGCCTTCAGCTCAGGTCATGATCTCAGGGTCCTGGGACTGAGGCCCACATAGGACTCCCTGCTTAGAGGGGAGTCTGCTTCTCCCTCTGCCCTTCCCTCCCCCCCACCCCAGCTCATGTGCGCTCTCTCTCTCAAATAAATAAAATCTTAAAAAAAGGAAAAAAAAAGAAGGAAGGAATGAAACAATCCCATTTACAATTGCACCAAAAACAGTAAGATCGCTAGGAATAAACCTATCCAAAGAGGTTTAAGACCTGTACTCTAAAAACTATAAAATACTGATGAAAGAAACTGAAGATGATACAAAGAAACAGACATTCCAAACTCATGGATTGGAAAAACAAATACTGTTAGAATGTCTATACCACCCAAAGCAATCTATACATTTAATGCAATCCCTGTCAAAATACCAACAGCATTTTTCATAGTGCTATAACAAATAATCCCAAAATTTGTATGGAACCACAAAAGACTCTGAATAGCCAAGCAACCTTGAAAAAGAAAAACAAAACTGGAGGCATCACAGTTCTGGACCTCAAGTTATATTACAAAGCTATACTAATCAAAACAGAATGGTACTGGCACAAAAACAGACACCTAGATCAATAAAACTCAGAATAGAAAACTCAGAAATGAACCCATAATTATACAGCCAATTGATCTTCGATGAAGAAGAAAAGAATATCCAATAGGGAAAAGGTCTCTTTAACAAATGGTTCTGGGAAAACTGGACAGCAACATGCAAAAGAATGAAACTGGACCACTTTTTTACACCATACGCAAAAATAAATTCAAAATGGATTAAAGACCTAAATGAGAGACCTGAAACCATAAAAATCCTAGAAGAGAATACAGGCAGTAACTTCTTTGACATTAACTGTAGCAACTTCTTCCTAGATATGTCTCCTGAGGCAAAGGAAACAAAAGCAAAAATAACTGGAACTACATCAAAATAAAAAGCTTCTGCACAGAGAAGGAAACAAGGCAACCTACAGAATGGGAGAAGATATTTGCAAATGATATATCTGATAAAGGGACATATCCAAAATATATAAAGACCTTATACAACTCAACACCCAAAAAACAACCTAGTTAAAAAATGGGCACGATATGGGGGCAATCTGGCTGTGACATCTGTCACTCCACTGATCGCCAGGATTGATTCAGCTGATCTGGCTGGCTAGGAAGTGTCCCCTTCTTCCCTCACCACTCCATGTACATCCCTCCCGAAGCTGCAGGTTTGGTCAAAGAGGATGACCTTCCCCGATTGAGGAGGACTGTTCTTCAGTCAAGGGTATACAAGTAGCTGCATTCCCCTACTAGGACCTCCAAACAAGCTCTCAAGGTCCATCTGTAGGACAATGTAGAGTGGTCAAGTTTTCAAGGCTCTAGACCACATCCAAATGAGGCCCCACATGTGGCAGTCTGCCTTTCTTTAAAAAGGGGGGGGAGGGGCAGAAGATATGAATAGATATTTTTCTGAAGAAGGCACAGATGGCTAACATACACATGAAAAGATGCTCAACATCACTTACCATCAGGGAAATGCAAATCAAAATTACAAGATATCACCTCACACCTCACAAAATTACAACAAGATATCACCTCACACCTCACACATATCACACCTCATAAGATATCACCTCACAAGATATCAACAACACAAGAAACAAAAGGTGTAGGGCAGGATGTGGAGAAAGAGAAACCCTTGCGCACTGTTGGTGGGAATACAAACAGGTGTAGCCACTGTGGATAACAGTATGGAGGTTCCCCAAGAAGTTAAAAATAGAACTACCCTAGGATCCAACGACTGCACTACTCGGTATTTACCCAAAGAATACAAAAATACTAACTCAAAGGGATACATGCACTCTGATGTTTATAGCAGCATTATTTACAATAGCCAAATTATGGCAACAGCCTATGTGTCCATCAATTGATGAATGGATAAAGAAGATGTGGTGTGTGTGTGTATATATATGTATGTATATACATATGTGTTTGTGTGTACACACACACACTGGAATATTACCCAACCATAAAAAAGAATGAAATTTTGCCATTTGCAATGACACGAATGGAGCTAGAAAGTATTAAGTGAAATAAGTTAAGCTAAGTGAAATAAGTCAGAGAAAGACAAACACCACATGATTTCACTCATATGTGGAATTCAAGAAACAAAACAGGGGCGCCTGGCTGGCTCAGTCAGGGGAGCATGTGACTCTTGATCTCAGGGTTGCAAGTAGAGATTACTTAAAAATGTAAAAAATTTTAAAAATTAAAAAGAAAACAAAGCCAAAAAGGGAAAGTAACTAGAGAGAACAAACTGATGGTTACCAGAAGGGAGGTGGGGGGGGGGGGGGAGGAAATGGGTGAAATAGGCGATAGGGATTAAGGAGTGCACTCATTGTGATGAGCACCGGGTTTGATTGCATGGAAGTGTTGAATCACTATATTGTACACCTGAAACTAATATTAGACTGTATGCTAACTGGAATTCAAATAAAAAGTTGAAAAAAAAAAGAAACCAAGGTTCACTACAAATAACCAGTCTCTTTGCCAGTTGTTCAATACCTGAAAGTATCTCTGGTCAATTAGGGCCTGCTGCTGGTTATCTTTGCTGGGTTCATCTAGTTTCTCTGGGTCGTCTGCCTTTTTTTGACTGATAAGATCCTGTAATCTAAAGGGGAAAAAAATAAATCAAAATAATATAAAAAATACTTTCCTAGACACTGGATTAAGACAACAAACTGAGTCAATGATTCAGCTACCCTCCAACATCTTTAAATTAAGTTTTTTAAAGATTTATTTGAGAGAGAGAGTGTGTGTGCATGAGCAGGGGGTGGAGTGGAGGAATGGGCAGAAGGAGAGGAAGTGGAGAGAATCTGAAGCAGACTTCCCCGATGAGGGCAGAGCTGACACAGAACTTAATCCCATGACCCCAAGATCATGACCCAAGCTGAAATCAAGAGTCTGACTGAGCCATCCAGGCACCCCAACCCTCCAACAGCTTTATGTCATATTTACATATATATACATTTTATACACACACATTTTTTAAATTTAATTTTGTAAGTCATATTGTCACTGGAAAACAAGAATGTCCCCTCAATAGACCACAAATTAGAAGAAATCGCTGAAAACAAAAGGGATCAGACTGAAGAAGAAAGTTCTAACCACACCCCAACACTTGCAAAAAGTAGAATAGGAAAGAACTACAGGAAATGATGAAAGCAACTTCCAAAGTACTCTAAGATTGGAGGCTATAGGTAAAGGGAGCAAGGAGCAATGCTCAGGGCAATCTGGGCACTGTAGCAGCAAGAACTAGACAGTATGGTTCTTCCTTCTTTATACTCCATTTGTACCAAAGAACAACCAACAGTGATGACTGGGCTAGTCGAGGGCATGGAAACCCAAGAGACCACTGTTCCGGGTGGCTACCAGAAATCTGACAAAGTTTCTTTGCCTAGAAACCTATGTATGAGTGTATCCACCTAGTAGCAAACCCTTTCCCTTCGCCAAATATCTCTTACGTCAGGCTGTAGTAAACATTCTCCTCCCACCCACCATGCCTCTGGAAAAATGTAGTCTCTTATTAAAACCCATTTCAAATTAACCACATTAAATTTGAGTATGCCTATCAGTTTCCTGCAAAACCCTGACCCATTAAATCCATTCATGACTCATTAATGAGCTTGACCTGTATTTCTAAAATAGAATAGCAATATTCCTGGGCACTTGGGTGGCTCCATCAGTTAAGCACCAGACTCTTGATCTCAGCTCAGGTCTTGATCTTGGGGTTATGAGTTCAAGCCCTGAGTTGGGCTCCACACTTGTTGAAAAAAAAAAAAAAGCACTATTCCATCATGTCATTTGCCGGCTAAAAAACAAATCAATGGTGGGGCACCTGGGTGGTTCAGTGGATTAAGCGTTGGACTCTTGGTTTCGGCTCACATGTTGATCTCAGGGTCTTGAGTTCGAACCCCGCATGGGCTCTGCACTCAGCCGGGAGTCTGCTTCTCTCTCTCCCTTTCCCTCTCCACCCGCCCCCGGCACCCTCTCATCCTCTGCCTGTCTCTCTCAAATAAATCAATCTTAAAAAACAAAACAAAACAATCAATGGCTTCCCACTGCTCTGTGAACTAAATCTAATCTTCTTAGGGCAGCATTTGAACAGCTCAATGCCAGTAGTTGTTACCCAATATTCCTCATGACTCCCTTCTTACCTCATCTCTTACTATTACCCTACAATTATCTACCCCAGTCATATGTATTACCCTTCATCTTCACTCAATTGCTTTTCTCTGCTCTCTGATGAGTATATGCCAAAAGCAAATTAATATTAATAAGTGGAATTAGTTCTAGGTAAAAAGTCAATCTCCTTCATCCAGTAGATATAAAGACCTCACAATCCATTTTCCCTTTTTTTTTTAAGATTTTATTTATTTATTTGACAGAGAGAGTGAGAGAGAGCGTGTACGTGAGAGGGAACACAAGCAAGGGATGCTGCAGAGGAAGAGGGGGAAGCAGGCTCCCCGCTGAGCAGGGAGCCCAACATGGGGCTTGATCCCAAAACCCTGGGATCATGACCTGAGCCGAAGATAGTTGCTTAACCGACTGAGCCACCCAGGCACCCCTCACAATCCATTTTCCACCTGACTTCCCATCTATTTACCAAATTCATATACTTTACAGTTTTGCTTAAGGCAGTGCCAGGAGCATATTATCGAGAATACAAACGGGACACAGAAAAGCCAATATGCTCTCTAATGGGAATACAAGAAAACGGATACATCTGTATTTAAATATTAGTTAACCTTTCACTCAGGTGAAAATGTTTAACTTATCATTGAACTGTTTGCAAGTCTAATTAATAAATGTTATGCCATAGATATGTAACACTTTAGCTGTCAGTATAGTAACCTAAATATATAATTTAAAGTACTAGTTACAGTCACTCTGGGAAATATGTGATTCAATTAACTATATGAATAAAGATATACCCTCACTCAATGACAATAATCAACTTATATTAGGGTGGTGATGATGATAATTGCATTTATTGAGAACATTCTCTATAAAGAACTCTTTTAAGCACTTTACACTGTAAAAGAAGATTTCAAAATGGAGCAAGCAAGCCTAGCTAAGAGTCTCTTAAAATAGGGTTAGGTGGCCAAAAGGGAGGAGGATTTTAGGCATATCCTAATAGGAAGAAACTAAACTTTTAAAAAACTTTTCAGCCAGCTGTGGCCCTCAGTCCTCCTCACCATGATAGTTTCAATACCTCACATGCAGATTAAATTAGCTCAACCCATCCCAGTTAACCTAATTTCAATCCATTTTGCATAGAGGACCTAAAGGAGAATGGCACTTATTACCTTTCACCTTTATAATTCTGCCTCCTCTTTGTCTCCCTCAGAACACAATTCAGGTTTCTACCTGAATCTGTGTCTCCCAGATTGCAATTCTAATTGCCCAAATAAATATCTGTTTAAATTTTCAATCAGTTCCTTCTTGGTTGACAACATGTATACATTTAATCTCATTGTTTTTCTAAGTTTACAGAAGATGAGGATTAGTGAAAGCTAGGGACTCATGGGATATTGACCTTTGGTTTGCCTGGTCTCACAGTAAATATCAGCCAAAGGATAATATTCCTGAAAACTTTGTATTTCTGCAAAACCACAAAGGTAAAAATAACAGAGCTCAGGAGAAAAGTAGTGTTAGAAACCAGACTACATAAAATTGATGCAGCTTGTAACCAGAGAACAACTACTGGTCAGTCCCTCAGGAGGTAAGTTAGCCCTACTATGTCTATAGGTTGCCTCAGGGGATATTAAAAATGCACAGACCACATAGCAGAAATGTTGGCTTGAGAATGCCGAGACCATGAAGATGGAAATGGATCCAACTCCAGGCCGAAGAAGCTGAGGTTAAAACAGTAAAACTTGCCTCCAGCCTGGAGTCTATCTAATACGAAGGGTCAAGGAGGGAGCCCTGGGTGCAGCCTCTCTTAAATTTTCTTAAAATAGAGCTGAAGGGGCAGTTGCCTGTGTACTAGCAAAGGTTTTCCCCTTGCTGAAAGCTGTACTACTGCTATTCTAATTCCTTGTACCTAGGAAAAATCCTGTGAACAATGTAATGTCTATTTTACACTACTAATCATTCCCTGATTTCCCAATTGCATATGATTTCACTGATGTTTTAGAAATGTGTTTTAGCAGTATAGGCTGCACTGAGAAATATGCTAGGGTTATTCTGTTGTCTCCAGAGCAGTGAGCAGGACCTAAAGGCCATAAAAATTCCCTAAGAGTAGCTAAGGGATTCTTCACATACTTAACGGATACTTATTCCATGCAGCCAGCAGCAACAGCTATGATTCTTTGTAGAGTCTGGGAAACACAGCAAACTGCACTACCAGCTTAAAATGTGCTGTGCTGTCTCCGGTTTTCTATAGACATCTCCATATGATATGTTTCTATGTTCAGATATTTTATAGCTTTTAACTGTGTCTGGATGAGGCCTTTCCATGATTCATGATGACTCCATTCTGGAGATGAGGAATAAGCTGAAAAGTGGAATGCCAATTTTGTTTTAAAAAATCCTGCTTATTGGGGGGCCTGGGTGGCTCAGTTGGCTAAGCGTCTGCCTTCGGCTCAGGTCATGATCCCAGGGTCCTGGGATTGAGCCCCGCATCGGGCTCCCTGCTCCGCAGAGAGCCTGCCTCTCCCTCTCCCTCTGCTGCTCCCCATGCTTGTGCTCTCGCTGTCAAATAAATAAAAAAAATCTTAAAAAAAAAAACAAAAACCCTGCTTCTCTTGCCACAAAGATACAAAACACATACATATATATACCAGTGTGAGCCTCTCAGAGTTATACATTCCCTGAATCCTCTTCTCCACGTTCCTAGGACTTTTTATACGATTAGGATGAAAAGAAGGGTGGTTCCCTGCAATCTATCAACTCCAATGCTACAACTCTGAAGGCAACTGTTTCTTTAGGAGAGAAGTCCAGCTCCAGGCCAAAATCCTACACGCTATCTTTCAGCCAATTACAAAGGCTTTGCCTAGAAAGCCTCATGGGGAAAAGCTGCCCTCCCACATCGGACTTGGAGCACAGCCTATGCACTGCAATCTGTGGAGGGAGCTATTGTCCAGAACTCAGCCCCCCTTACCTCTCCCTTTCCTTGCAACTCCCAGGCCAGCATTACTAGTCCAGGTGCCTCCACCCTGAGGCATCTTTACTGGGGTGACCCTGACTAAGGTACTTTTCACTTCTCCTTATGGGGTGGGGGCAGTCTTAACTAACCTTACTTTTCTCCACTCTGACTCAGTATTTTCCACTCCCAGGCCCCCACTAGGCCCATGAAACAGCAGGAGTCTTTTGTGCAGGGCTCCTAGGCAGTGAAACGTTTCCTCCTATCAGTGCAGCATGTCATTCACTGACCCTTGCCTGGTGCCATTCCATAGAGGAAAATGGAACACTAAAAATGGAATACTTTTTGGCAGCTTACACTATAGTAGTAAGTGAATAAGCCTTGATTGTTAATTTCTGCTTGGTTCACTGTCCTAACCAACCTCGCCATACATCAACTCAACACTAGAGTGACAGGGTTCTGACTCTGTTCGCCTAGCAAAATATAAATATCACTGAAATTAAATGGGATTAGTGTAGTACCTTTATCTTGTGCTGGCAGACCTATTTGATCACCTCCTAACAACCAAATTTTATAATCAACCTTGTTTGTAATATTAAACAAGAAAAGTCCATTTTTTCCCACGTCAAATAGACTCATTTGATATTGAAGGTGGTTAGTTGAAAGGCAACAAATCTAAAGGAAAAAAACTGAATTCTCTCAGGTTCTAAAAGGGAAAGAGAGAGCCTTTCCCCTCCTTTTCTTGTAGCATTTCCTTTGGAAAACTTGTAGCTGTAAATCCTTTCTCTGTGTCTTTAAGAAGTATGTAAATCTTTTTAAGATTTAAATAAGCCTCTTGCCAAGTTTACATCCTAGGAATGTCTTTCTTTCTTAGGAGCCTTTGAACCACCTTTTTGAAATGTAGACATCTCCCTGTCTCTACGTAGTTTAGCCTAGGCTCCTGGCTCTAGGTTGTAACTTGCTGCTTATCATAAAAAAACCCGTGAAGCTTTATTTTTCCTTAAGATAAAGACAATTCACATACAATATATGTAATGGATTGTACATGCCTCACTATATAAAAGAATGAGATTTCCTTCTGGTTGTGTAATCTCTTTAGCAGACTGCCTATAATGTACATCACAGTCTGGTTGGATGTTTATTCAGTAATAAAACATTTTTTTCTACATATATGGAGAGGATTCACTGGGCTGACAGGGTATTTTATTTTAAATTATTTGCCTAACATTTAGTTCTTTAGTTCTCTAACATTTATGTTCTTTAAAAGAACACAGTAGTTCTTTAAAAAATATTCTACCTCTGCCATTGCAGAAAATAAGAATTTGAAATGGTTTACCTTAAAAAAATGTTTTTCGTCAGGTGTTTTGTTAGTTCTAATTAGTATGATGGTTAAGAGTTTGAGCTTTGGAGTCAGAATGACTGGGTACAGATCTAATTTCTTTCCAAGTTCTTCCACATACCATCTGTGTGATTGTAGGCAAGTTATCTAACATTCCTAATTCCCTGTTTCCATATCTAGATTCTACAAAAGTTCCAAACCTAAAAAAAAAATTATTAATTTTTTAAATTCCAAATTTAAATCTCTAAAGCACAATTACGTTCTTCATAATTCAACAGAAAAATACAGCAGGGATTAATTCTGAATCATAATTTTAAAGGTTAATAGTGAAAAGTCAATCTAAAGACAACAGCCCAAGGGGCGCCTGGATGGCTCAGTCGTTAAGTGTCTGCCTTCAGCTCAGGTCATGATCCCAGGGTCCTGGGACAGAGCCCTGCATCAGTCTCCCTGCTCAGCCAGAAGCCTGCTTCTTCCTCTCCCACTCCCCCTGCTTGCGTTCCCTCTCTCGCTGCCTGTCAAATAAATAAATAAAATCTTTAAAAAAAAATAAAAACAAAAAATAAAGACAATAGCCCAAAATGAACAATAACAAAGACACAGTCGATTCTTGTTATTTGTGGTAGTTATGTTCTATAAAGTCACCATAAACACTGAATTAGCAAAGACTGAGCCATTGCTCCTAGGGTTAATACAGTCAGTTTCCTGCATGCATCTGATAACATTTCCCTCAAGTGATCAATATATAAGCTTGTTTTATGTGTGTCAATGTTTAAAAACACCTTATTTAATATTGTTGATTAATTAACATTGAACTCATAACAGCACTATAACTCATGCCTAAATGAAGTTTATCTAGCACATGTATTTTCTCTGTAAGCCACATCACAGCCTTACTCCCACCCAGGAAAGGCCACCAGACAGTACTTCAACACTATGCTTAGTGGCCATCTTGGAGAAATCACCAGCAAAAAGTGCAAAAATGCAAACAAACAAAAAAGTGGCACTATGACAACAAAAAGGATGCTTATTTACAGTTGTAAGAGCTGAAACAAGAGGACAGATCCATAACCTTGTTCAACAGCTGGAAATGTGTATGTTTGGCATGTCCTCTCATGATCATGAAAGTGCCACAACTACTGATTTGAGGGTTAAAAATAAATTTCTGCAGGTAGGCAAATTCACAAATATGAAATCTGTGAATAATGAAGCCTGACTACCTATCTCTATGTATACATAAGTGCACATATGTGTATGTGTGTGTGTCTTCCCTAATATACTTGCCTTGAAATGAGTAAAGTTCTTTTGAAGAGGATCAGGACATGCCACTCCAAAATATGCCATTTGACATAAGAAATGTTTTAAGCCAAAGGAATTTGAGACATGGCAGGTGCAGGAAAGGCTCTCTGAGCTCCTCCTCCTCTCCTGAAGCAGGTCATAAGACCCTCATGTAATAGGTGCCCTCCAAAACCCAAAGGAAAGGAGCATCTTTATTTCTGGAGACAGAGGGACTCCAAGAAAGAATCTGAGTTTCCCCCAGTATACTTAGCTCACACCCTTTTGTCCTATCATGTTTTTCTACAACTTTCCACTCTTCAGCAAAAGTAGTATAAGGCGGCTCAAGCTTCACTGTTTCTTCAGGCCTTCATTTCCTTATGAAGACTTTCATATATTCACATATAACATCCACCTACACCTTCTCCTCTTTTTATCTCCTTTCATCCTCCTTTTCCCAGTTGCTTCTCAAGCGGTCTTCCTATCTCATTTTGACACCAATAACTATCTAGTTATTCAGGCCTAAAACTTAAAGGAGTCTTGATTTTTTCCCCCTGAGCTGCCTATATCCATCCAATCCATCACCAAGTCCTACCAGCTCTACCTCCAATATTCCAAACACTTCTCACCTTTGCCACTACTGCCCTCTGTGACCATGTCACCACCACCTCTTGTCCAAACTCACACAACAGCAACTCTCAGACTATTTTACACTGAGTACTTATACTACATCAGAATGGTCTTATTTTTTTTTTCATCGTCCTTCTCCCCTCATGTAATCTCCAGGAGGGCAGGGACCTTACTATTTGGCTTATCACTGCAATTCCAGTACCCAGAATGCCAAGCAAATAGTAGGAAGTACTAAAGGTACCCAAAATATTAACAAATAGTAGGAAGGGAAAAAAAAGTGAACTAATGAATGCAGCCTTCCCAAACCTTCCATTTCTCTTTTCTTTTTTAGTTTTCCTTCTATCCTATCTTAATTTAACTCGGTATGTTAATCCTCGGATGTCCAGAATATTTGCCTTTCACAGTGGCATGTGTTGCCATGGGAAGGAAGAAACATAGTTGTCCCTGAAAATTAAATCAATTTATGCTAATACAAATGACTTAATACATATAATGCATATATTAACTCATATAATTTTCAAAATATTTCCTCCCAATGCTCCCCACACTACCTCTTCAAGCCCCATCCCCTTGAATGAAAGAGTACACCTAGATAATCTTCAGAAAATACTACCAACTATTTAGGACCAACTTTTTCAAACTCCTCTGAGACTGTGCTTTTCAAAGTCAAGAAAAGTGCAAGTGAGAGATGTGAATGGCTCACTGCATTCATTCTAGTACTTTTAAAGTGTGTTAAGGTTGTGTATTATTCAGGTCACAACTAGCACCAACAAAAATTGGGGTCTTGTCATGTCTAATTTCAATGATTCACTTGCAGTTCCTCTATGGCTTCCAAAGACAATTTTCCAGTTAAAATCTTTGCCCTTATTACATCAGGTAAATGCCTTTTTTTGTTCTTAAGATAAGTATATAGCCAAATCCAACAGAGTAGAAACTGTTTTTAAACTGTGGAACCAGAAATATCCTTTTATGTCATTTCCCCCATCAGTCTGGTAATTTCAAGCTAAGGCCACTATGAGGTAAGCACGAAGTAAACTTACAGGTAATAAAAATAATGTAATACAAAACCATAACGAATCTGTTAACTTTGGTAAGGTATAATTACTTGATGTTTTTCTTAAGGGCTTTCTCCAGTTTCTTCACCTGTTGTTTATAAAGTCTTAATTCATGCTGTGTGGGCCTGCAGAAAATAAATCACATTGAATGCATTCAGTTTATTGAGTAAAACTCTAAGGATATTTAATAAATAAGGTACACCATGTTACTTGTCACAAATATGCTTATTAGAAACCTTAATATATTTCATGACTGCCACTGAGGTGTTTATTTGGCCACTGAATTTCTCCTTCCATGTATTCCCTGTTCAAAACTTTTTACCCATTTTGTTTGTTGTTAATCGATTACTTGTTTTTATAGTGAAATATTTCACATGTACAGACAAGAAGAAAGAATAGTAAAATAAACAATGGTATACCCACTACTCGGCTTCACCAAAGTGAAATATTGAGATTTGTTTCGAATTTTTTTATTTTTTAAAAATATTTTATTTATTTGACAGAGAGTAACACAGCGAGAGAGGGAACACAAGCGGAGGGGGGGGAGTGGGAGAGGGAGAAGCAGGCTTCCAGCTGCGCAGGGAGCCTGATCCGGGGCTCGATCCCAGGACCCTGGGATCATGACCTGAGCCAAAGGCAGTCGCTTCACCGACTGAGCTACCCAGGCGCCCCTCAAATTTTTTTTTTTAACTAAAACATTATACACATCGTTAAAACTCCATGTGTGTCCCTGTTAGGTAACCGCTATCCCAAATTCACTGTTCATTATTCCCATGCATGGTTTAAAATTTTTACTACATATTTTACATAGCCACAAATTTACATATCATTATGTGGTAGGTTTTTTTAAACTTTATATAAGTGGTTTCTACTTTAGGTATCAGTTCCCTCTCCATTTAAATATAATCTTTATGAGAACAAGTTATTTGTTTTGGTCATTATATTACACCAGAGCTTAGGACCACTGTCTAACTTATAAGAGGTACTCAACAAACACTTGTTAAATGAAAAAAATCTTAACAATGTTCATTCCTTATTATTCCTTGTCAATGTACAGAATGTCATCCTTTTGTGGTGGCATGCTACATATAAATATACCTTGTTGTATGACATTTAAACTTTTTAGTTTTCTTCTCCTCTCATAACACAGGGATAAGATAGTAAGACATTTTAAAGAAATTTAGGAATGGGAAACCTGCTGATATAAATCTGAATCTACTCTGCGTTCCCATCCAGTTTTATCTTTTTCAGTGTGGGCTCCTATATTCTCACTTCCCTTCCCTACCTACGTGTGTTCTTCTTCCTTCCATCATATGAGATACAACTAACTAAAATGATTATTAAAAAGTATGAGGTTTCCAAGATTAGTTTTACAGTAAAGGAGCTGGAAAGATTCATTTAACACCCCAAATTCCAGTATGTGTTTACTTTCTAAAAGTTGAATAAAAATTACTTAAGTTTCTCTCACCTGGTTTCCAAATCTTTTTGGAGATTCAGCTTTTCACTTAAAAGTGCATCAATCTTGGATTTCGATTCCTTGAGCTGATTCTGTAATGACTTCAACACATTTCACAGTAAAGTAGTTAACTTTCCTAGATTATTATTTTACTTCCTAGATTATTTTACTTTATAAAAAAGTAATTAGTCTTGTAGTCCCCTTACCATTAGAAGGCCTTTATAAGTTGGTGAGGCATCCAAACTTCTGTAGTCTTTTTCTTCTTCTGACGTACTTTCATTTTCTTTATACTGCCTGTGAAAAGATAAATAGTGCATACTTATGAAAAATCTATCTTCAAAGGAAAAAATACAGCTAACAAAAATCAACCCAATAAATGTTTGATAACCTAAATATGAATTAAAATTTAAGCCAAATTTGCTACTTGTTCTCAGAGAGAATGGTATCAGAACATACTACTACCCAGTATTACAGTACGTATCTGTTCACTATCACCTTTATTTAAAACATAAGATCCATGTGGACCAGAACCTCGTTTTGTTCACCATTGTATCTCAACTGCCTAGAAGAGTATGGGGCATAAAGGGGTGAAAAAGACACTTTTTGAATGAAGAAAGAAAGTGTACTGTTTTTTCTTTCTAGTACTTTTAGGTCACCAAAAAATCTATACGAAAAAAACCACACAGTATGAGTAGACGAGGCAACAGATTTAATAGTCCCAATTCAAGTCCTGACACCATCAACCCAATGCTATTTGAATATATCTCTCAGAATTTGTCTTCTGTCAGAGAAGTATCTATCACTTATATAACACAGGATTGGTGTTAAAAGTAAATAAAATATATTAAAGCACTCATGTCCAGGAAATCAGAAATGAACTTCCAAAGTCACCTGCTTCCATTATCCAAGACCATTTTTAAAATTTCTATCTAAAGAGAAAGATGGAATTAAACAAGGGAGCTTCACTTAACTACTAATTCACTATAGAACCATTTTCCCTGGGGTAATTTTTTAAGTGCCTCTGACATCTCAGAAGAAAATGTGAGCCTAACAGGTTTTATTTCTATGTTACTTTCCTTGGCTCTTCAACGTATCCACCAAGTCAGGAAAATACTAACAGAAATAACTAGCAATATATTTCATGTAATCTATATTGATGCAGTAACACTGGGTAAAAAAAAAAGTAAAATTACATAGCTGAAAGCCTATCATTTAAAATGTACTTTTCCTCTGTTTCAGAGATTATAGCACATTTGCAGTTTTCTAAGATTTCCAACTGGTTAACTCTTGTATTCACATTTCTACTGCCTTGATTGCTGCTTCCTTTCCGAGTTTGCTCATATATGGAGACAGAAAGTAATACCAGTCCATAGTATTCTGAAACTCCCTTCAGAAGACCCTCTGGAAGTCTTCCCAAACCTGTGCCCTAAATTAGAGCCCCCAGATAGTGTACCATAGGTGTGCTGTGCAAAAGGGTTATAGATATGGCAAGATATTCATCCCCCTCAGGACTCAGAACAACTGGGTAGCGTTTAGGGTAGTCAGAGCTCTTGAACCAAGGCGCTTCCGATTTCAGCTTTGTGTGTACCCCAAGTGTGGTACAAAAACATCAATATTTGTGTTTCATAATGAGAAAAACTTTAGACAACACTGCGCTTAATAAATAGGTGTTAAGCGGGGGCTTTTGCCTCTGCAAGAGGCCCTGTCCTGTCTGTGTTCTTGCCTTGGTCTTGCCCCCCTAGCTCTACAGGTACACCTCCTTCTCCTGTGCTTCCTGGGTATCCTATGTAGGCCTCCACATGCCTCATTTTCTCTCCTGTTTCAGCTCTTTCATCTCTCAACTCTTTCATCTTCTTTTCTTTAGTAATGTAATACTTATCAATCATACCCTCCTTTTACACTACTCCTGCTCCTTCAAGTAATAATACCCTATTTATAGATCTCAAAATTCACCTTGAAGTGGCTACAATCTCACTATCAAGTTTGTACTCACTCTTAGAAAGGAGACTATTGGGTTCTATAAAGTCAGTGAACCCTGAAAAACCCTCCTCTTTGGAGACTCTTCATCGCTGCAAAGTATAAATGACTTCTAATTTTTTCATCTGTAAGATTATTTATAATGTAGCTCCTATTTTCTTCCTATCTCCTTCTTCCTTAGTGAGAGACATTCAATCCAAATATCTGGCCTGAGCAAGGTTTTTATAAGCCAAACTATCTCACTTCAGCTAGGCCAGTGATGACAGGATTGCTAAGTGAAAAGGGAGTTCCTTTCTGCCAACGTTCTCATTCCTCAACCCTGGATTTTTACTACAAATTCATGACAACCAAATTCAACACTCCTCCCCAAAATGGACTCAATCCTTTTATCATTTCTAGTCAGAGAACCCCAGTTTGCACAACTTCAGAGGCAACTTCTCATACTATATCCGACATGACGGATTTCAAATGATGGCTTGCTAAATCTTCTCTACTTTTACTAAAAACCCAAACTCTATCATATATCAAGTCAGCCATCAGCAAGCTGCTGCCTGTGGGCTACATGCAGGCCGTGGATTTTTGTAATTAGAGTTTTACAGAACACAGCCATGCCAATTCATTTATATATCATCTGTGGCTGGCTTTGTGCTACAAGAGCAGGGTTGAAGAGTTGTGAGATTATACAGTCTAAAATGCCTATAATATTTACTGTCTGGCCCATTACAGAAAAGTTTGCAAACACCTACATCTAGATTAGAATTTACTAAAGACATAGCCCAAAGGTTGCAACTGATAATTCAGTTTGGATGACAGAATATTTTTTTTCTTTTTAATTTTTTTATGACTACAGTTGACATACAATGTTACATTAGTTTCAGGAGTACAACATAGTGATTCAACTTCTCTGTATGTTCTCTATGCTCACAAGTGTAGCTACCTTCTATCACCATACGCTATTATAATATCATTGACTATTTTCCCTACATTTTCCCTATTATTCACATGACTTTTTCATTCCATAAGTGGAAGCCTCATCTCCTCCTCTCCTTACCCATTCTGGCCACTGTCCACTCCCCTTTCCTCTGGCAACCATCAGTTTGTTCTCTATGGACCATAAAATATTTTTTAAATCACTAACTGTGAATAATAAAAATCTTATTTCATTTATAAATCTCAAAAACCCAGCAAATCTAGCCACACTGAACTCACATTCTTACAAGGTATCAACTGGCTAGAATGTGTAAGTAATGGCCCCCTACAGACAAGATGGTAGATAGCCATCCGATTTGCCAGTCCTCACCTAGCCTGCTTCACTCACTGTCATTATTTTCTTGATTGTGTAAGCTTAAGTTTGCAACCTTTCAAGCCATTAAATTCATTTTCCTGCTCTTTACTCTTACATACTATGACTATCCATTTTAGTGTCAAGTTGGCTAGGCTATGGTGCCCAGCTGTTTGATCAAACACCAGTCTAGATATTACCATGAGGCATTTTTTAGATATGATTAACTTTTAAATCAAGAGACTTTCAGTAAAGAACCTTTCATAATGTGAGTAGGCCTCATGCAATTAAAGGCCTTAAGAACAAAGACTGAGACCCACAAGAAGGAACTCTTCCCTGGGTCTCTAGCCTGCAGGCCTGCCTCACAATCACAACCAATTCCTTTAAATTTTTCTATCCACATAAATGTACATCCTATTGGTTCTGTTTCTCTTGAGAATCCTGACTAATCTACGTATCTATAACCCCATCACCCAGTTTTTCTGTGTTAAAAGAAAAAGTGCCTTCCTTCTTCCCAAGGCAAATGATGCCTTCCCATTCATTTACAGCCTACTTGGTCCAGTATGTGAAAGACTGCTCTCTACAGATTACTACGTCTATCTGTAATAGACCAACAAACGCCCTGAACTCCAGCCAAACTGGTTTAATCACAGTGCCATAAAAAAGTCTACACTTTTATATCTACACACTTTTGCTCATAGCATCCAAGCAGTCTAAAGTGACTACGTTTTTTGGCTTTCTACTTTCCCAAATTTTACTTATCCTTCAAGCTCAAGCACAACTCTCATCTGCTTTGTAAAGGCTTCTCTGGTCACTCCATCCAAAACTGTTTTGTTCTTGTTCTAAACTCCTATATTACTGTCTGTACAATTTTTAATAATTACTCTATAATGACATTATGTGTATTAGTGTTTTTTAATCTCCTATTATTTTTCTTAATTATTAATGTGTTTACATTTTACCTCCCTTACTAGACTGTAAAATCTTAGACGGTAAGAATCATATCCAAAACTTTGTCTCATCTCTGTAGAATCTAACGCCATGCCTATCATCTAAAAGACACAGTTTCATTTGGAAATCAAGAGGTCTCTGAAGTTACCTGATATAATGCTACTTTCTGAATAGAATGAAACAAGGAATTGCTCTATCATTAGTTGTTCTCTTCTTGTCTTCCCTTCCTCCCTTTTTCACTTCTTTCTTTTCTCCCCTGCATTCTGGGTTTTGTTTGTTGGTTTGTTTTTTTTTTTTTTTTTTAGAGTCCCAAGGTGCTAGAAGGAATCAGCAACCAGCACAGCTCTGCCATTGGTCCTGCTGTGTTTCTGTAAAGTCATTATTCTTGGGGAGAGAATACAAGAATGTACACCTGACAAAATGGAGAATTTATCTGCGTTGTTTATTAAGGTATCCTAAGTACCTAAAACAACATGGCACGAGGTAGGTGCTCAAATAAATATTTGTTAAAAGAATTATTCCATCTATGAACAATGAAACAAAACAGCTGTTTTAATGACCTTAAAGTACTTTGGATTATTTGGCCTTAGATATCCCTCAGTTATTTTAGGTTAGTCAAAGACCATTATTTTTTTAATCAGAGGTGACAAGTGTGTTTTACTTTATATGTCTGATTTTTCACTAAGACAGTTTGTCTTTATCCCCTATAAATCTGCACACTAATTATGTTGCACTTCGGTGGGCAGCTAGTCCAATCCTATGCAGTCTGTGGATATACTCAGTAACTGTCCAGTGGCTAGATGACAACAGTAGACAAATTATAATGCTTTAACAAACCGAAACAAATACTATTTCTTCTGTGACAAATATTTTGGTGATTATTAAGTATGAATATTTTAAAATGAATGCAACAATACATTTTAACATAAAAAGTCTTCAAAATCTTTATAAAAAAAAGAAATTCATAGTTACATATTAGGTAGATTTCCAAAGCATATTTAAAGTTTCAAAAGACTATAAAAACTTCTGATGTGATTCATGACTGGGTAATTAACTTTAAAAATTGTAAACAGGATTAGACTTACCTTTGTTTATGCAATTTTCTAATTTTACATTCATAGTAATCAATTAGGCAAAGCAACCTAGAAAACAGAAGATAAACTAAATTTTCAAAATGTGGTATTGGACCATTTACTATACTATTCTCTCTACATAATTTCAAATTACAGCAATAAAGGTACAGGTTAGCAAGTCTTTTAAAAAAATTTAAATGATTTTTGTCAGAAGTATTATACGAAGCCATATATTTTAATTTTGAAATATGGATTTTAAAATAACCACAAACATTATATCTCAACATATTATATGAATAATTTTCTTTGTCCCAGCAGTTCTACCTCTAGCAACTGCTCCCACAGAAATATTTGTTCGAACTTATAACTCAAAATGAACAAAGTTGTTCACTGCACCATTATTTACAAGAGTGAAAACCCAAAAACATTGTAAATGTTCTTCAATAAGAGAAAAGTTAAATAAATAATGACACATCCACTCTTTGGAAGACAATAAAGTGTAGAAGAAATAATGTATGTAAATTTGTATGTAAAAATTAATAAGGAAGAAAAGTAATAGCCAAATGTAGAGTATTACTTTATTTTTGTTTTATTTATTTATTTTTCAAGATTTTATGTACTTATTTGGCAGAGAGAGAGAGCACAAGCAGGGGGGAGCTGCAGAGGGAGCGGGAGAAGCAGGCTCCCTGGGGCTCGATGTGGGGCTTGATCCCAGGACCCTGGGATGACAACCTGAGCCAAAGGTAGTTGCTTAACCAACTGAGCCACCCGGGCGCCCTTCTATTTCTGTTCTAAAAAGAAATAATTGTATGTAAAGTTGTATTTGTATTGAATAAAAACTCTGTGAGTTCTTAACTGGGTGATAATACCATAACCTAGGGGATAGTCTTGGTTGTCACATTGACTAGTTGGGGAGGGCGCAGGATGCTAAAAGTTCATCAACAAACTGACAGCTATACTACACAAAGAACCATCCCACCCAAAATGCCAATGGCACTCCTGTTGTTAAACCCTAGGAAGGACACAAACCAAACTATCAAAAGTGATTATCTCTGGAATATGGGAAATAGGAGGGGTAAGCAGATATATTTTACTTTACAGGCTTTTATATTGTTTGAAATTTTATAAACCTGTGCTGCTTTTGTAATTTAAAAAATCCTCAAAGAAAAAAATAACACTATGTTTTCACATGTTATTCTTCTTAAAGCAAGAATTTATACTATTTCCCCACCTTGGGAAACTTCCTCTTTTTTTCAGAGCTAATTCAACCAATTGTGCTTTTAATATTTCAACTTTCTGGATTATTCTTTCTCTCAATCTTTCTCTATCTCAACACATACCAGCTTTCAAATGCTTTAATTTCTTTTATATCCTTCAAAAACCCTCTTACCCCTGACTCCCGCCCCTTACACTACCATTTCATCTCTATCTTTTCCTTCACAGCAAACTTCATTCATTCTGATTGTTACCGGATACCTTCAATAAATTTTTAGGGAGGACTTAATTGTGTGTCAAACTGGGAATTCTGAGCAAGACAGTGAGAAGGCAAACACTGATGAGGAAATATGTAACACTTCTTATCACTTCTCCTTCCTGAAATACTTTTGTTCCTCAGTTATTCTGACATCCAAACGTAACTCTTCTGCCTACTTTCTTCCTTTATCTGAAATTTGGAAGTTCTCTAACAGGCCTGATATCTCTACGCGGCTGACAAAAGGTGCCTAAGCACATGTCCATAAATGAACTCATCATTTTCCATCCTTATTCCCCAAACCTAGCTTGAAATCTGGCTATCTTTGACTCCTGTCCTTCTTTCAGTATCTACAGCCAGTTAGTATTGACAATTCCTATCTTTCCAATAGCTCTCCTTCTTTTGACCCTAATGCAGGCCTTTGCAATCTCCAACCTTGGCTATTACAAGAGATTATTAATTTGTCTTTCTATCTCTGGGTTTAATCTCTTTGATGAGAGATCCTGGGGTTCTGGGGCGCCTGAGTGGCTCAGTCATTAAGCGTCTGCCTTCGGCTCAGGTCATAATCCCAGGGTCCTGGGATCGAGCCCCGCACTGGGCTCCCTGCTCAGCAGGAAGCCTGCTTCTCCCTCTCCCACTCCCCCTGCCTGTGCTCCTGCTCTCGCTGTCTCTATCAGATAAAATCTTAAAAAAAAAAAAAATACCTTTCCCTTACCTCTGCCTATTAAAATTCTATAGTTCCTAATAATCTAGTTTGTAAGTTATCTCCTTCATGAAGCCTTTCTGGTCATTCCCATATTCCTCAAAGGAAACGAATCTCTCCTGTTGCCCACTTAGTACCCTATTTGTCCCATCATTGAGCACATACCCCTATCTGCCTTGTACTTTATTTACCTCAGTATGTGTCTATCTACCCAGTTAGACTATCAGATCCATAAATGGCAGGACACATAGTTTTACTCATCTGTCTATGTTCTATATTGTTTTTCCCAATGCCTTTTAACTTTTTTCTTCTTTTTTTGCCTTTGTAGCTTTTAACAATAGCTGTAGTGGTTACAACTCATGTATTTCTAATAAGGTTAATTCACAATTTTTAAGTTCTGTGTCTCAAACTGAAAATTAGCTTTATTAAAAATCAAATAGAATAGAGAATCTCTAGGTCATCAGATGAATTCACACCTGAATTAGCTTGACTTCATATGGTACATGATAAGCTATCTCAATGCTTCTCTTTTACTCACTGTCTGACTCACTAAAATTGGCTGGTTTTTATACTTGTTTCCATTCACCTTCCTCCATGTCTCTTACTCCCCTATTTCTCCCACTGTAATTGTCTCTCTTTCCTTCTTTTTGTTCTTCCTTACCCTTATTTTTCTTTCTCTGCTTCTCCCTTTTTAAAATTTATTCACACCTATCTCTTTTTATGGTATTTTAATTGTAATTTTTAAATTTTTGTCCTTGTTCTTCCTTCAAAAGGATGAAAATTATATATGTATGTATTCTTTCTTAAATAATTATCAAAATCTATAGTCTCAACTTGTTTTTAATTTATATGAGACCTCATTTATTTTTATAGTAAAAGAGAAATACCTAGTTAGTAAAGATCCCCAGTCCTACTATGTAAATACTTAAGACTAGTTAGAATGTAATTAGTTTATACTATTAAGTGAAAAAAACATGGTACTACCTCTTAGACAAAAAGAGGAAATATGAATATAATATCCATACTGCTTGTATTTGCTAAAGATAACACTAAACATTTAAAATTACCTAGAGGGGAAGGTAAGGAATGGGGTCAAGGGGACAGAAATGAAAACACAACTTTTCTGAATATAAATAATTAGTTTTGACTTTGGAACTATATCAATGTCTTACATATTCAAAAGTAAATGGAAAATAAAAAAGCAATCCCTAAACATTGAAAACAAATTGAAACAAACCTAACTGTATTATGAATTTGGTGACACAAACATATAAAGAAATATTTCAAGATATTATAGAACACTGTATTTGTATCCTAGAATATATTATTAATGTCAAAGATAATTGCAAAGAAATTTAAATTTCGTAGACTTATTATTAGCAGTAATTATGGTATTATTTTGAAGCTATTTTTATATGTTATACAGTAAAGCAAATAAAGAGTTATATGATGTTCTTAGGGGAATAAGGATTTCTAGCATAAAAGGAAAGTTACAATAGAATCAGAGTTTAAATAAAAACCCTGTAATGTTAACTTCAGCTGGAAAAAAATTAATGATTTGTTTTTTCCCAGAAATATACATAATTCCTTGTACTCTTCTAAAAAGTCCTAAACCAATGACAACATAATAAACATTATAAGCATTACAAGCAACCCCAACACCAAACTGTGGTCTCTAAAAACCATTCCTGACTAAAAGAAATGTCTAATTAATTAATCTTAAATTTAATTTAGTTAATTCTAAATGTTTAGTGTTAGCTTTACCAAATATCTGAATTCGTCCCCAAAAGAGCTCTGGGGCAAAAAAAAAAAAAAAAAAAAAAATGTATAGAATGTGCCTTCTGCCTAAAAGTAAGAAACCTAACAAAGATTAATGAGGTTGGGTCAAAAGTGTATAATACCAACATGAAGAAGTTCCCACTGGCCAAAGACAGAATAATATGATCATTAAAATCCAGGAGTTAATAACAACATGTGAAAAAAGAGAGGACACCCACAAACAAAAAACCGTATTGCTCATCACTGGAAATCATAAGGACATCAACTCCTTATCCTAAAGAGTGGGAATTAAAATGAAAGAACTGAGCATTAATTCTACCTTCCTGTAACCACACAGGGCAACCAAACAGCCCCTATTCAATAGGAAAGGCTTTTTTTAATGGAAGAATTCAGGGGTGGGGGGGATGACAAGAGAATTGAAAACTCACCATCTTGCAAAATCATCAACTGGGTAAACCATTAGATGAAGGAATGATGGGGAATTTTATAGTGGAAGGATCAGATTACTATTTAACCCCCTGAACAATCTTAACATCCTTAAGAGTAAGTCAACTAGATAATATGTGCCTCCTGATATGTAACAATTAGAAGCATACATTACCACCTATGAAGTATTTTGCCAAAAATATTTGTATTTGAATTTAGCTCTAACTTCCAGTTTAGAGAAATAGAGGAGACAAAGGAATAAATTAAATGACACAATAAGGAAGCAAAACCTAGCATGAACTTCTCCAGGCCAAATGACCAGTTTCTTCCTTGGAGGAAGGTGGGGGGAGGGTGGGCAGCAAAGAAGAGTGGGAGGGAGCCTCCTCCAGTTTATAAGAGATATAACCATTCCCAAGCATAAAATTTGTTTTAAAAAATGATAGTGAATCTAGCTACATATCAATTTATATAGGAAACATTACTGTCTATCCAAGATGGTATGAGGAACTCTTTTGCAGAGATAAGCAAACACTCTGTTTTGAGTGACAATGCGCTCTTCTTCCTCCTTTGTTAATCTATAGATATCCTTTTGCAAAGAAGCAATAGTCTCTTGTTGCTCCATTCGTTTTTCCTTATAATGCTGACATTTTGCCTGTAAGAAATTTTTCAAAAAACATAATTATGATATGTACATTTAGGACATAGTGTCCTAACAATATTGTCCACAAAGCCATCTTCAGTTTCTATTGAGATGCTTTATTCAAGAACTTCAAGAACTGCTTTTAAATGCATGCAAGCTCCAAAAACATTAATAAGTCATAAACACAAAAAATATAACAAGTAAAACAGGAAAAATATAGTTTATAATTAATCACATGCATTCAAGTTTTTGTAATAAGTAAAGGAATTCCATAAAAGTGATATAATTTCACGTATAGGTTTAGATGAAAATAATAATCAGGAAGGGACCAATATTAAGGATGTTAAAAAGAAACAGGATTTAGGGCGCCTGGGTGGCTCAGCTGGTTAAGCGACTGCCTTCGGCTCAGGTCATGATCCCAGAGTCCTGGGATCGAGTCCCGCATCGGGTTCCCGGCTCAGCGGGGAGCCTGCTTCTCCCTCTGACCTTCTCCCCTCTCATGCTGTTTCTCTCTCTCTCTCTCTCAAATAAATAAATAAAATCTTTAAAAAAAAAAAAAGAAAGAAATAGGATTTAGAAACAAACTGAGGGTTTCAGAGGGGTGGGGGGGTGGAGGGATGGGCTAACACAATGATGGGTATTAAGGAGGGCACGGATACACAACTAAAGAATCACTGAACACTACATCAAAAACTAATGATGTAATATATGCTGGCTAACTGAACATAATAATAAAAAAAAGAAGTATAACATAAAAAAACAGTATTTAAAATTCAGATTCTTAAGTGATGAATGATAATTCAGGATTTCAGATGGTTTGATCAACTTAGGCAATTATGCAATATGGAAGTAAACTCAGAGTAACTCCCTAATCAGGATTACACCCCAAGATTTATACAAAGAAATATAAATCGTGGACACTCTTTTCCTTGTCTTCAATGAAATATCACTGGCCTGGTTTCCCTTTATTCCCTAGCTTCAATGTCAATCCTTCAATGTCCCTTGAAAGCTCATTATCAATAGCACCATCATTGTTGTTATTAATACACTTTTTATTAAGTTCAGTGAAAAATCCCATCCCCATCTAATCTGTATATAACTAAGACATACCATTTTCAGAACAGAATGCCTTATCTATGCACATGTTCACCTGCCCATAGTGTCAAGTTTACTGAGACTTAGATAACCTCAAAGGGAAAAGGGGACTCAGCTTCTGATATCATAACAACTCCCAGTAACCAGTGATCATCTGCCTCAGCCCCAACCTGGAGGCCAGGTATTTGCTTTATAGCCAAGTCATGTGGGTCCCTGTTCCACCTATATCTATACAATAGCCATAAAACTAGAACTAATAATTCAGTTTTGCAAGGTTGTAGGTGTAAGAGCAATATACAAGAATCAACTGTATTTCTCCTAAGTTATTCTATGAAGCCAACATTACCCTGATACCAAGCCAGACAACACAAGACAAGAGAACCACAAACCAATATCCCTTAAAAACACTAATGCAGACAATCCCCAACAAAATATTAGCAAACCAAACTCAGCAGCATATTAAAAGAACTGTACACCAGGACCAAGTGAGATTTATTCCTGGAATGCAAGAATGACTGAACATACGAAAAATCAGGGGTGCCTGGGTGGCTCAGATGGTTAAGCGTTTGCCTTTGGGCTCAGGTCATTATCTCCAGGTCCTGGGATCGAGCCCCACATCGGGCTCCCAGCTCAGTGGGGAGTCTGCTTCTCCCTCTCCCTCTGCCTCTCCCCCTGCTCATTCTCTCTTTTCCTCTCTCTCAAATTAATAAATAAAATCTTTTAAAAAAACATGAAAAATCAAATGTAATACACATTAACAGAATGGAGAAAAAAAACATGATCATCTCAACTGATACAGAAAAAGCATTTGACAAAATCCAGTACCTTTCATGATAAAAACACTCAACAAACTAGGAATAAAAGGAAACAATCTAAACATAATAAAAGCCATTTATGAAAAACCCACAGTGAACCTCATACTCAATAGTGTAAGACTGAAAGCTTTTCCTCTAAGATCAGAAACAAGGTAAAGATGCCTGCATTTGCTACTTGTATTCCACATAGTACTGGAAGTCCTGGTCAGAGTAATCAGCCAAGAAAGAGAAATAAAAGGCATCCATTTTGGAAAGAAGTAAAATTATGTTTGCAGATGATATAATCTTATATACAGAAAACCTAAAGTGTCCACAAAAAAAAAAAAAAAAAAAAAAACCTGTTAGGACTAATAAATGAATTCAGCAAAGTAGCAGGATATGAAGTCAACACAGAAAAATCAACTGCATTTCTCTACACTAACAATGAACAACCCAAAAGGGAAATTAAGAAAACAATTCCAGGGACGCCTGGGTGGCTCAGTCAGTTAAGCTTTCAACTCTTGATTTCAGCTCAGGTCATGATCTCTGGGTTGTGGAATCGAGCCCCATGTTGGGCTCCACACTCAGCGGGGAGTCTGCTTGAGATTCTCTCTCTCCCTCTGCCCCTACCCCCCACTCTCTCTCTCTCTCAAAATAAATAAATAAATCTTAAAAAAAAAACACAATTTCATTTACAATAGCATCAAAAAGAATAAAATAGAAATAAACCAAGAAGTCAAAAGACTTATTACAAAAGGAGGCTGAAGGAAAGTAAAGAAGACACAGACAAATGGAAAGACATTCTGTGTTCACAGACTGGAAGACTTCATATTGTTAAGAGGTCAGTACTACCCAAAGTGATCTACAGATTCAGTGCGACTCCTATCAAAATCCCAATGACATTTTTTGCAGAAACGGAAAAATCGGTCCTAAAGTTCATATGGAATCTCAAGGGACCCCACACAACCAAAACAATCTTGAAAAGGAAAAAAGTTAAAGCTCTCACACTTCCTGATTTCAAAGTTTACTACAAAACTACAGTAATCAAAACAGTGTGATACTGGCATAAAGACAGATGTATATACTAATGGAGTAGAACAGAGAGCCCAAAAATAATCCTGTGGATATATGATCACATTATTTTCATCAAGATTACCAAGACCACTCAACTGGAAAGTAATAGGCTTTGTTGTTGGGGAAACCATGTGTCTACATGCAAAAGAATTAAGTTGGACCCTTATCTAACACCATATACAAAAAAATTAACTTAAAATGGATCAGGGATCTAAATATATGAAATAAAACTTTAAAACTCTTAGAAGAAAACTTAGGACAAAAGCTTCATGACACTGCAATTGGCAATCATTTCTTGGGTAGGACACAAAAAGCACAAGCAAGAGGAAAAAAATAGATAAATTGGACTTCATTCAAATTTAAAACATTTGTGCATCAAAGGACACTATCAACAGAGTAAAATGACAACCCACAGTATGAGAGAAAATATTTTCAAATAATATATATAAGGAGTCAGTATCCAGAATAAAGAACTCCAACAACAAAATCCAATTAAAAAACAAGGAAAGGACTTGAATAGATATTTCTCTAAAAAACATACACAAATGACCAATAAGCACCTGAAAAGAATGCTCAACATCACTGACCATTAGGAAGATGCAAATAGAAACCAGAATGATACCTCCTCACACCCATTAGGATGGTTACTATTGAAAACACAACAAAATCGAAATAACAAGTGTGGGTAAGGATGTAGAGAAACTGAAATTTTAGTGCATTGCTAGTGGAAATGTAAAATGGTGCAGCAACTCCAGAGAATATATTGCAGTTCCTCAAAAAATTAAACATAAAATTACCATATGACCAACAAATTCTACTTCTGGATATATACCCAAAAGAACTGAAAGCAGGGACTTGAATAGCCCTTTGTATACCCATGTTCATAGCAGTATTATTCACAATAGCCAAAGGTGAAAACAATCCAAGCGTCTACTGATGGATGAATGGATAAACAAAATGTAGTATAGATACACAAAAGAATGTTATCTGGCTTTAAAAAGGAAATTCCAACACACGGTACAACATGGATAAATCTTGAAGATATTTTGCTAAAATGAAATAAGTCAGTCACAAAAGGACAAATATTGTAGGATTCCACTTATATAACGTATCTACAGTAGTCAAGTAACAAGACAGAAAGTAGAATGGTGGTTGCCAAGAGTTGCAAGTAGCAAAGAATGAAGAATTACTGTTTAATGAAGATGGAGTTTCAGTTTGGGAAGATGAAAAAAGTTCTGTAGATGGGTGGTGAGGACAGATGCACAACAACATGAATGTACTTAATGCCACTGAAGTGTGTATTTTTAAATGGTAAAGTTTATGTTATGTATAATTTACCACAACAGAAAAAGGGGAAAAATCAATTTCTCTGTATATAGTAGCAATGAACAGTAAGAAATCAAACAGAAAACTGGAGCATCTGGCTGGCTCAGTTGGAGGAGCAAACGGCTCTTGATCTAGGGGTCTTTGAGTTTGAGCCCCACACTGGGTGTAGAGATTACTTAAAAAATAAAATCTTTAGGGTGTCTGGGTGGCTCAGTCGGTTAAGTGCCTTCAGCTCAGGTCATGATCCCAGGGTCCTGGGATGGAGTCCCACATCAAGATCCCTGATCAGTGGGGAGTCTGCTTCTCCCTCTATCCCTTCCCCCTGCTCGTGATCTCTCTCTCAAGGGCTCTCTCTCTCTCAAATAAATAAAATCTTTAAATAACTAATTAATTAAAATAAAATAAAATTCTTTAGGGGCACCTGGGTGGCTCAGTCGGTTAAGCGCCTGCCTTTGGCTCAGGTCACGATCCCAGTTGGGATCGAGCCCCACATTGGGCTCCCTGCTCAGCAGGGAGCCTGCTTCTCCCTCTCCCTCTGCCACTCCCCCTGCTTGTGCTCTCTCGCTCTCCCTCTCTCTCTCAAATAATTTGAAAAAAATCTTTAAAAAAAGAAATTAAATACAAAGCACAATCATTTACAATACCATTAAAATACTGAATAGAGATAAATCTGATAAAGCATGTGAAAGACTAGTGTACCCCAAATTATAAAACACTGCTAAGAGGGGGCGCCTGGGTGGCTCAGTCTGTTAAGCATCTGACTCTTGATCTCAGCCCAGGCCTTGATCTCAGGGTCCTGAGTTCAAGCCCTGTGCTGTGTAGGGCTTAAAAAACAACAATAACAAAACAAAAAAACATTGCTGAGAGAAATTAAAGACCTAAGCAAATAGAAATATCATGTTCATGGATCACGACATTCAATATTGTTAAAATGCCATTCTCTCTGAATGGATCTATGTACTCAATAAAATCCCAGCAGGCTTTTTTTGTAGAAATCAACAAGCTAATTCGAAAATTCACACAGAAGTTGACCTAAAATAGCCAACACAACATTGACAAAGAAAAATATAAAAGACTTAGATTACCTGATTACAAGATTAACAGTAATCAAAACAGTGTGGTACTTCCATAAAGACAGATACATATATCAATGAAATAGAACAAAGAGTCCAGAAGTAGACCCACACATACAAAAATTGATTTTCACCCAAAGTACAAAGCAATCTGGTAGAGAAGGATACTCTTTTTAACAAATGGTGGTAGGACAACTGGATACTGCGACCTTGGGCTAGGTACCATTTTTTTTTAGATACAAACCTAAAGGCATGATCTATTAAAAAAAAAAATTGATAGGTTGAACTTCATCAAATTTAAGAACTTAAGCTCCTTGAAGAACACTGAAAAAATGAAGACAAGTCACAGGCAGTTTCTTAAAAAGTTAAATATATACTTAAACATTCAGCAATTATAGCCTTAGGTATCTACTGAAGAGAAATAAAAGCATATGTTCACAGAAAGAATTGAACACAAATGTTAGTAAGTTTTATTTGTAATAGCCAAAAACTGGAAACAACTCAAAAGTACACTAACAGGTAAATACACTGCGGTATATCCGTAACAATGGAATAGTTATCAGTAATAAAAAAAAGTATTACCTATTGATACATCTAGCAATATGAATGAATCTTGAAATAATTATGTTGAGTGAAAGATGACTAGATAGCTGATTTTGATAGAGTAGGCAGTTAGCTAAATAAGAGCTGGAGGCAAGGATGGTGGTGAACAGTGGGTACATAGTTTCCCACCTCCCAGGGCTATCAGATCAAGAACAGCAGGTGCAGAGCATGCGTTCTTCTTTCCAGCCTGTGTCCTACAATAACCTACATCTTCATTATATTTACACTGTGGTTTCGACTCCTCCCTTCCCATGGGGGAAGATGGCCAAGACAGTTCTGGCAAGAACCTTGTAAGGCCGAAACTACCCCCTCCCTACCAGTAAGAGTCCCTTAGATGACTGGAAACAACCTCAGAGATCACTGTAGCTATGACCCATAACCTATGCAAACATAAAAAGAAAAGACACCCCTAACTCCAGTGCAGTCGCCATCTCTGGGCCTGCCTACTCTCCCATCTTGAGAGTGTACTGTCCTTAATAAACTGCTTTGTGCTTGCTACTTTCCTCTGGCTGTTTTATTGGAGTTCAGATTCTCATATAAATCTTTCGTGGGGCATCCAAGAACCAAGACCATTCACACAACACAAATCTCCCACCAGTAACAATTTTAATAGCCTGTGCCACATGAATTGTCCTTTCCCTTCCCATATCTCTTTCCTCCCTACTTAGATTTCAGTACTTAGAAAGCAGTCATGTATTCTGAACGTCTTACTGACCTTAAAAAATTTTAGGTCTATTTTTTCATTTGGCCCCAAGAAACACTCCATCTTATGGTTTGGTGTGTTATTTCAGAAAGCTAAACTCAAAAGATGAATCCAACATAAAGTAAAAAATTGAAGCTAAAGAACTTGTGGAAAAAAAGTATATAAAAGAGCTTGGTGGCTTTACACTGATTTGAATAAAAAATAACAATGCAGTAGATTTTTTTTTCCTGCTTTGTAAAAATTTAAATAATAACAGTAAAGAAATATTTTGTGTTATTTCAATTTTCAGTGGTAACAAAATGTAGAGAGTCAATAAAAATAGAGAATTGAAATATACAACAACAAGCTGGGGAGTGGCAAAATTGTTTTGGGTGTTGCACTAGCATGGAATAAGGTAAAAATTACAAAGTAATACTAAATTTCTTTTTAAATGAAGTAGTTTATGTGCAATGTTACATTAGTTTCAGGTATACAACACAGTAATTCAACAACTGTATACTTTATGCTATACTCACAAGTATAGCTACCATTTGTCAGCATACAATGCTACTACAATTGAGTATATTCCCTATGCTGTACCTTTAAACCCCATGACTTACTCATTCCATAACTAGGAGCAAGTATCTCCCACTCCTCTTCACCCATTTTGACCATCCCCCTACCACCAGAACCATTTATGGGTCTGTTTCTACTTCTTATTTATTCTTTTGTCTTTTGGATTCCACACATGTAAGTGAAATCATATGGTATTTGTCTTTCTCCATGTGACTTCATTCACTTACCATAATACCCTCTAGGTCCACCCATGTTACCACAAAAGGCAAGATCTCATTCTTTCTTATGGCTGAATAATGTATATCACATCTTTATCCATTCATTTATCAATAGATGCTTGGGGGTTGCTTCTGTATCTTAGCTATTGTAAACAATGCTGCAGTGAACATAGGAGTGCAGATATCTTTTCCCATACCAATTCCAATACCTATTCCAATACCCAGCAGTGGAATTACTGGGTCACATGGTATTTCTATTTTTAGTTTTTTGAGGCATCTCCATTTTGGTTTTTACAGTGGCTACACCAATTTACATTCCCACCAACAGTGCAAGAGGGTTCCTTTTTTCTCCACATTCTCACCAACACTTGTTATTTCTTGTCTTTTTGATTCTAGCCATTCTAACGAGTATAAGGTAACATCTGATGGTTTTTATTTGCATTTCCCTGATGATTAATGATACATTATCATTAATGAGCATCTTTTCATGTGTTTGTTGACCATCTGTATGTCGTCTTCTTTGGAAAAATGTCTATTCAGGTCCTCTGCCCATATTTTGATCAGATTGGGGTTTTTTTTGGTGTTAAGTTCTTTATACATTTTTGATATTAACCCCTTGATGCAAATATCTTCTTCCATGCAGCAGGTTGTCTTTTCATTTTGTTGATGGTTCCCTTTGCTGTATGAAAGCTTTTTATTTTGATATAGTCCCATCCAATAGCTCATTTCTACTTTGTTTCCCTTGCCTGAGGAGACATATCTAGAAAAACGTTACTAAGGCCAATGTCAATAAATTAGTGCCTATGTTTTCTTCCAGGATTTTATGGTTTCAGGTCTCACATTTAGGTATTTAATCCTTTTTGAGTTTATTTTTGTGCATGGTATAAAAAAGTGGCCCAGTTTCATTCTTCTGCATGGAGAGGTCCAGTCTTCTCAGCACTGTTAATCAGACTGTCTTTTTTCCCATTGCATATTTTTGCAATCTTTGTCATAGATTGACCATATAATTGTGGGTTTATTCCTGGGCTCTTTATTTGGTTCATCTCTGTGTCTTTTTTTTTTCTTGCAATAAAAATAGCATTTTATTCTACTCCCTCCTGCCCTCCCTCCCCCCACAACCCACAGTATACTTTTCCCCTCTCATTGTCCCAGCAACATTACAATCAGAAAAAAATAAGTTTTGGGGGATGGGATTGCGGGGTAGTTATGGGTACAAATAGTCAAATCACAATAGGAATTTTTCAAAATAGGTTATTCCACTTAGTCATCGTCTTCTCCTTCATCTTCAGGTTCTCGTTTTCACTTCTAACCCCTTTCTTCTTCCCCAACATCTTCTTCATTTTCCTCATTATCTACTTCCCAGTCACTATAACCCTCTTCGTCCTCCTCTTCTCCTTCCTCCTTCTCATCTTCCGCTACCTGAGCATCTTCATCATATTCTTCCTTACCCTCATCCTCCTCACCGTCATCCAGGTCCTCCACATAGCCCTCGACATCTGAGTCAGGGGCCTCCGTCATCCCAGTTGTAGCCACCAAGATACGTGAGCTGCAGGAGGAGCTTCAGTTGGTTACCTCACAACTGAAAAGGTCTGAGCTCTTGAGGTTTTCTTTTTCGTGGCTCTACTGTGCTGAGGACTTGAATTTTGTTGCCACTTAAATTTATATGCATGAGGTTTGGACACTTTTCTGCTAATACTTCCAGCCCCCCAAGATTCTGTGATCACTTAGTTCAAGCTTCGAAAGTTTGCTTAAAACTTTGGTAAGTTCATGACAGAGGTGAGGCCTACACTGATTGTACTTAAGAACTCCAGTTCTTGGGGCACCTGGGTGGCTCAGTCGTTAAGCGGCTGCCTTTGGCTCAGGTCATGATCCCAGGGTCCTGGGATGGAGCCCCGCATCGGGCTCCCTGCTCCGTGGGAAGCCTGTTTCTCCCTCTCCCACTCCCCCTGCTTGTGTTCCCTCTCTCGCTGTCTCTCTGTCAAATAAACAAAAATTTTAAAAAAAAATTCTTTAAAAAAAAAGAACTCCAGTTCTTCAAATTCATCTGTGAGGCCTTTGATTTTGCCTTAAATCAACTGGCAGTTGTCCAGGACAAGCTCTTCACTTCAGAGGGCATCCTGTTCCACAGCTCTAAGTGAGAATCCATTTGTCCATGTCCATCTCTCACACTCTCTCCCTGGAGAGGCTCCCATGCCCAAGGAATTCAATCAGGCCATACCATACTATTTTGATCACTGCAGCTTTGTAGCCTATCTTAAAATCTGGAATTATGATACCTCCAGCTTTGGTGTTCTTTCTCAAGATTGCTTTGGCTACTTGAGGTGTTTTGTGGTTCCATACCAATTTCAGTACTCTGTCCTAGTTCTGTCAGAATGTTATTAGTATTCTGAAAGAGACTGCAATGAATCTGTAGATTGCTTTGGGTAGTATGGACATTTTAACAACATTTTAATTCTTCCAATCCATGAGCATAGAATATCTTTCCATTTGCTTGTGTTGTCTTCTATTTCTTTCATCAACGTTTTATGGTTTTCAGAGTAGAGGTCTTTTATCTCTTTGGTTAAGTTTATTCCTAGCTATTTTATTCTTTTTGGTGCAATTATAAATGGAATTCTTAAGTTCTCTTTCTGCTACTTCATTATTAGTATATAGAAACACAACCCATTTCTGTGAATTCATTTTGTATCTTACAACTTTACTGAAATCATTTATTATTTCTAATAGTTATCTGATACTCTCTTTTTCAGAGAAAGAGAGAGCGAGTATGGGAAGGGGAGAGAAGCAGAGGGAGAGGGAGAGAGAACCTTAAGCAGGCTCCATGCCCAGTGCAGACCCAATGTGAGGATCAATTTCATGATCCTGAGATCATGACCTGAGCCGAAATCAAGGGTTAGACACTTAACTGACTGAGCCACCCAGGGACCCTTTGATAGTCTTTATACATTTTCTATGTATAGTATCATGTATCTGCAAATAGTGACATTTTAACTTCTTCCTTACCAATATGGACACCTTTTATTTCTTTTTCTTGTCTCACTGCTGTGGCTTAGGACTTCCAGTAGCCAAGTAACATTAGATTTTGAGGAAAGAATACATAATTTAATCTTTGAAGTAACCACTAAAAAACAGTTAAAATCCGTTTACCAATCTATATACTCCCTATTCAGTTTACCAATCTATATACTCCCTATGAATAGCATCATCATTTTTGCAAAGAGGGAGAATTGTATCCTGATACAGATCACACTGACTTAAAACTAAAAAATTATCTGTTTAGACAATGAATCATGGAACACTATAACAAAAACTAATGATGTAATGTATGGTGATTAACATAACAATAAAAAATTTAAAAAATTATCTGTTTAGAAATTTAAAGAACCTAAGAGTTTATAAAACTATATCAACAGAAGTCAACACACTCATCTAAGTCCAGAGAGAAACTGCATGGCAGAACATAAAAACTGCAAATATAATATTGTCTTTTGGTTTCTGCATTTCCCTAGCAATCTTTCAATATACTGTTGTCAAACATCTGTTCATTTCCTTGACTTCTCTGCCACATACATAAAAGATCAACATTTCCTTTCTCTCAATTGCAAAACAAGCAACATTAAAGCATTTTAAATTGGAAACTGTACGCCAAAATAAGAAGAATGTGCCATAAACGGTGAAATAAGAGTTTTCCAGGGGCACTGCCCATCTTCCCCAAGAAAGCACAGATTGACTAGTATGAAACAGAATGTATGACTAGTCTGTAATGGTATGGGACAATCGAGCAACACTGTCGGGACAGAAATTCCTTGGGTTGGCCAATTTCTGTGAATAGTAAAGTACCCTTCAGGGACTTAAAAACAAACAAACAACTAATTTCAATTGATCAATTTAGCATAGACAGCCTTCCTCCAACACAGGTGTCCACACCCTAGTATTAATTCTGTTTGTCCCCTTCCATGGCAGACTGGAACATGAGACCTCCTTTGTACCAATGTATAAGTTATATTAAAAAATCTCTGGGATCTGAAATAGAAAGCTAATAACACCATAAGTCATTTATGACACATGGAACTACTTGATGGAAAAATACAAGTCATCCCTTACCAATGAACCTTCAAGTAACAGTTCTTTGCAGTGCCTAAAACCCTGGTAAATTCATATGTCTTATGTTCCAATATTTTAACTTTTGTAATTGTTTATATATCAACCTCTTTGAAGAGATAAATAGGTATCTTCCTAGAAAAATAACACTTGTATCCTCCACCTCAACTCCCTCTGTCAACCAAGGACCTAGCACCTTTGCAGTTCCTGATGGCTGCTTTCTCACATCAATAAGTTGATGTGTTAAATGGTCTTGGGTTCCACACACCCTCGGAGAGAAAGGTCAAAATAAAATCCATGTAGAGATATTTCCAAACTCCCCCCTCCTTTTAGAGAGACTTTATAATTTTATAATGCTCCACTGATGAGGAAAACTACCTAACAAAGCCAACCTAAAAACAAAGTATCCTAATGGTTGAGGATTTTGTTGACTACTAAGTAATAAAAACAGATTTGGCTATCTTCTCTGGAGTTATGATCAACACCAGCAGCTCCAGCACTGTGTACCCCAAGCTGGCAGCCTAAGTGAGGGCGGAACACCAACTGCCTCTGTCCTCATACCAGAACTCCCTATGGTCTCTGGCTGATTCTCTCTGACCCCCTGGACTTTATATTAACTCATCTGATCCTTCCAATGCTGCCAGCATAAACTGAATGGACATCTAGACCCAGCCTGATGAGTACTGATCCCTTTTAGGCAGCCTAATCCCTGTGTGCAGTAGGTAAATACAGTGTTGTGCCAACAAAACCACTTTAAGGATTTGATGTTCATAAAGATATATTTGTAAGAATCTGTAATAACTCATACAACTAAAATTGATTATCACTACAAAAGATTTATTTTCTTCTAATTATAACAAATTCCCATGTTTTAAAACAAATTTTTTAAAATTAGGAAATAAAGCATTCCGTGTTACAATATTGTTATTTATATAAGAAGAAAAGTAACCAAATACATTTCATATAAATGAAATATAACGATATTTCATAAAAATGTTATGTAAATTTAATTCAATAACTCAAAAATTTGAGCATCGACTATTAATAATAAAACAGACAAAAATATCTGCCTTCATGGAATTTACATTCTAACACAGGGAGATATATAAACAAAACAAATAAAGTATATAGTATGTTAACATGTTGGATGATGGTAAGAACTACAGATAAAATTTAAATCGGGGAAGGCAGTATGTGTGGGGGATGGAACTGGTAACCATAAGTAAAGTACTCAAGAAAGTACTGTCACCTGAGAGATGGTGACACCCAAGAAAGGAGAGAACAAGTCATGCAGCTAACTGGAAAAAAGCATGCAGTGCAAAGGAAAAAGAAATAACAAAATGTACAAAGGCCCTAAGGTGAGAATGTTCAAGAAAGAGCAAGAACATGGGGCGCCTGGGTGGCTTAGTTGGTTAAGCGTCTGACTCTTGATTTCAGCTCAGGTCATAATCTCAAGTTTGTGAGATCGAGTCCTGCGTTGGGTTCCATGCTGAGCATGAAGCCTGCTTAAGATTCTCTCTCTCCCTCTGCCCCTCCCCCCACCTGCTCACACCTGCTCATGCACTCTTTCTCTCTCCCCTCCACCTCGCTTAAAAAAAAAAAAAAGAGCAATAACGTCAATGTGACTGTAGTAGAATAAGCAAGGAGTAAACTAGATGAAATTAAAAGGTAACAGGAAGCCAAACCATATAGGACCTTAGAGGTCATGGTAAGACTTTTTTATTTTCCTCTAAAGAGGAAGGAAAGCCATTAGAGGTTTCAGAGCTACTACGTCGAAAGCATACCGAAAAAGGCAAGGGTGGAAACAGGGAGACCAACCGACAGGTAAGAGAGAAATGAAGGTGACCTGGACCGGAGTGAAGACTAAAAGAAAAAGTTCTGGGAAGAAATTCAGGAACTCCATTTTACATTTAAAGTTCAAGATGCCTTTTAGACATTCAGTAGAGATATCAAGTAGGCTGCAAGGCATAAGTGTGGAATTAAGGGAAGACGCCTAGGCTACAGATTTAAAATTATGAATGAATTTATGTTATGCATTAGGCTGAACATCACCAAGGGAGTCAGAATACATAGGAAAGACAAAAGTCTAAAGAATGAATACTGGGGAATCCCAGCACTAATTGGATAGGAAGATAAGAAGAACCAGCAAAGGAATTAAAGGATGACCAGTGGGGTTAGAGGAAAACCAGAGGAAAGGATATTCTGGAAACCAAACAAAGAAAGAATTTTAAGAAGGCAACAGCAATAGATCAATAAGATAAAGACGACTGATTTAAGCAACAAAGAAGTCACTCATGACATTAATGAGCTGTTTTAGTACTATCATCTATGAAAACACATAATCAATACCTGTAAAGCTTTATGCTCCTTTTGAAGATCTTTTATTATATTCTGTTGCTGGCAAACCCTATTTAGAGATTCATCCTCCAATTCATCAATTTTGGACTTCACACTCTCCATAATTTGTTCCAAGTCATTAGCTCGTTGTTCATGATCGGCTGCTCGGCTTTGTTCTAACTGAAGTTCATTTCTAATAATAGACACACAATTGCTTCCCTTAGTAATAAAGGCAAATCACATCAACAAACATGCCCATCTAACAATATAAAGAATTTCTAAAATTTCTTTCCATTCTTAAAATTTCCATCATATAACACAAACCAATAGGAGAAATTAGGGCACCATTACATATCTAAGCTAAGCTATTACTAAAAGATTTACCTGTTAAAATATTTTTAAACTTAATAATCAAAACAGAAAACTTTTAAAAATTTTTGATTTAAAAATCAAAGATTCTTTTCAAGGCAATTATTTTTAGAATGCATACCCCTTGCACATAAACAATTCAAAAGAGAATTGTTTCTATTTTCTTACTTAAGCTGCTGATTAGTTTCTATGAGCTCCTGGATCATGTTCTGTTGACGTGTTGTTTCTTCCACCAACGTTTTCAAATTCTGCCTCATCCTTTGTGATGACTGTTTGTCAAAAACGATGAGATCTACATTTTTTAAATATAACATAGATGGTAAAAATAAAAGGCAAAAAAATTTTAAGATAAAAAGTTTTACAAGGAAAATTTTTTACCATAACAAGAAAGAGTAGGCTCTAGCAAGAACAGGATCTGATTACCTTTAAGATCAGTTCTTTTGACTAGAGACAAAGGTTTTAGGCCATGCCTCACCAACAGCACATTTATGCTTTCCCATTCTGCTTCTTCCTGCTGTAATTATAAGCAGCGAGAAAAGGATCAACTTTAACATATAAAGTGAAGAAACACCCTCTCGAATATAATTTCCTTGTTTTCAAAATAATGGAACTTTTTCTCCAAAGTTTTTTAATATGAATTTTTTATGCACATATAATGATTAAAATTTAAACAAATTTCTAACAAAATTAGCAGACCAAAAAGAATGCAAATAAGCACAAATAATTACATTATATGATTCCATATATATGTATGTATGGTCTTAATGGATAAATTAAAACAAAAACACCAACCAAAAAACACCTTGTAATTTCAGTGAACCAAACAGACCTTAGTTTTTTTTGTTTAACTGAATCACACCAGGCCCTACTCAAAAGAAACAGCTGCGGGGTGCCTGTGTGGCTCAGTCAGTAAAGCATCTGACTTCAGCTCAGTCATGATCTCAGAATTGTGGGATCAAGCCCCGCATCCGGCTCCCTGCTCAGCATGGAGTCTGCTTCTCCCTCCCCTCTGACCCAAGGTTTTAAAAAAAAAAAAAAAAAAAGAAACAGCTGCATATTAGGTCATATTAACTGACTAGTAAATTAAATACAAGTCACTCAGAAACAAGTATCACTTAATGAGTAGAGTCACAAAAAAAAAAAAAAATCAAAACATCTGAATGGTCAAGACCAATAATGCAGATAGTCCCTTGTATAATGGACAAGGTCTAACCATAAAAAGGAGTCTGTCCATCTAGGTAACTGATTCTGGTCGAATCACTCTGAAAGACACTCCCAAGTTTTGTATTCCTGCTTCTAAATAAGTACTTACACCATAAAGCTGAGAGGGGAACCCTAACTCTCTATACTAAGTAAATAAAAACATAACAATGGAAAGAAAAAGGTAAATACAATATTGTACATACAATACAGATAAGAATAAAAATAGAGATGGTTTTTTTATATTAGACATTTAAATCCATGATAACAGTTTTTAAGTCTTTTAAAGATGAATTTGAAGTCACTGTGTGAAGTGACTTACTTTTTAAGTTATTAATATATATATGAAAAGGCAATTTGGGTGAATTTTCAATCTGTTTAAGTGCTTCAAAAATAAAATTTATACTTATACTTGAAAAATAAAAGTTTTCACTAGTGATGTATAGTATTAAATGCTGTAATAGCTTAAAGATTAATAACTTAGGCAAAAGACAAAATACATATAAAAGTATTACTCTCCACATCTAAATGGCCTTAAACATTAAAGAATCTCTCAAGACAAAAAAGGAACAAATTACCCTTATGACTATGATAGCACTAGCAGCACCAAATCTTTCCTTTTGACTGCTTTCTCCACCTTCTTTATCCTTTCCACACTTCTTTTCCCTCCTACACTCTTTTCCCTTACTTATGTTGTAGGTCTTCTGGTCACAAGATTCATGACCCAGAATTAAAATTATTTAAGATACCTGGTTTAGGAGCCAAATGTGTGAACATCTCAGTGTCTACTATGACTCATAAAAACCAAGTACTCTGTAAATAATGTCACACATCTTTTTTAAGATTTTATTTATTTATTTGACAGAGACACAGTGAGAGAGCGAACACAAGCAGAGAGAGTGGGAGAGGGAGAAGCAGGCTTCCCGCAGAGCAGGGAGCCCCCATGCAGGGCTCGATCCCAGGACCCTGGGATCATGACCTGAGCCACCCAGGAGCCCCAATGTCACACATTTTGAATGATCAAATGATATATATTGTTCTGATACCTCTTTTAAGAGAAAGAATAATGTAACTGTTTGAAAATTCTTGAAAAGAGCTAAGAATGATATTTTCTAAAGTATGTGCTACAGAACACTAATGAAATGTTCATGAGCTTAATGTTAAATAAACAGGAAATACTGTATGCTTAAGCCTCCTTATGAATAGTATTGTGAAGTCTCAGAATAATGAAATCATTAAATAATCTTTAACCCAACATTTCCCAGAATTATGTTACTAAAGAATCCTTTTAAGATTCTTCACATATGTAGATGTAGTATTCTTTGGCACATACTTCAATAAACACTGACTCAAATATTTTAAGTTTACCTGTTTTTCAGTCATGAGTGTGTCTGATGATTTACTGGACTCCTAGGCTTTAGGGGCTGCTGGAGATATAGTATCTTTTGTAAAATCAGAAGAAGTAGACTGGCAAGAGAAAATATTCACGTTGCCTAAATGAAAAAAGAAAAAGTGCAATAGGTGTTAAAGGAAATATTTAAAAGAACCTATAACTCTTAGGCAATTTAAGCCATTCCTGTGTCAAAACTTGTATGACTTCTTAGAAAGCTGATTTTAAGAATGATTAGAATAAACCCTATCTTAGTTCTCCTCTAGAAATAAAACATTATGGGTTTTACACACACACACACACACACACACACACACACACACACACGATTTGTTTTAACTAAATGTGCAAAGCACGTGCTAATAAATAAACTGCTCTCTTTTGGAAACTGCTTCCTGAAAAATGAAAAAAACCGTACCTGACCCAAAGTTACAGGCCAGTTTAACAATTCACTGGACTAACTCCAAAGGTAAATGCAGTGCCACTTTCTTAGGTAGTCTTTATTTCTAAGTAGATCAGAAGCTAGCAACAAAGGATTCTGTGTAACAGGCAGACACAAAAGTTTATATTCAGTCTACCCTACCATCACTTCTTCTTGTTATCTAAGACTCTATCATCCTATAGGAAAAAAATTTCTTGGATTGTTTGACATGTAGGCATAATTCCTCCTTTCAAGAGGCACAATCACACACATTCATTAGCATCATGAACTTTTAGAACTTAAGCAAACCTTGGATATTGTTTAATCCAAAACCCCTAGCTGTTCATAGCTGGCAGGAAAGCATATGAGAGAACTGTAGCAATACAACAGGTACTATATCCAGAGAGGTGAAATGATCTTCTCAGGATTAATAGGAAAAGAAGTAGGCCTCCTGGCTGCCAGGTCAGTATTTCTTCGAAAGCATCCTTCTCCCCTTTGATGCTGCTTCAGATAGCGAAATCCAACTAAACAATTTATCAGTCACCCTTACGTCTGGTCTATGGGGTGTAGTCTTTCCACTTTATTTTCAGATAAACCTAATAACATGCTACAAATTCTCAAATTCTGCCACTTTTGTGCTTGCTGTCATACTATTTCCCCTTTAAGCTTTCGTCTCTTTCAACACCTCAATCACCCACAGTATTAATCCCTCCTACTTTTACAAATCTTTCAGCTAGTTTTAACTTTCCAGTAGAGAAATTTTCAGATATACACAAAAACAGAGGAAGAGTATAATAAACCCATGAATACAGCTTCAGTGAAAGCCAATAGTCTTCCATTCTTATTTCTTCTTCACACACTTATTTCAGTATACATCTCTAACAAATACAAATTATTTTTAAACACAATTTCAATACCATTATCACACCAAATAAAATTAATAATTTCTTACTATCACTTAATACCTAGTCCAGGTTCAGTTTTTCCCAAAATGTCTTTATTTTTTTTTCAAATCAGGATCCAAATAATGTTCACATGTGGCACTCTAAAGTTTCTTTTAATCTACAGCAGCCCTATCCCCTCTTTTTTTGTTGAAAAAATAGGCCATCTGTCTTGCAAAACTCCCCCTATTTCAGATTTGGCTTACTGTCTTCTTGTCTTTCAGCCTATTTCTCCATCCCCTATATTTCTTGTAAACTGGCTACATATAGAGGCTTTATTAGATTCAGGTTCAGTATTTTCTGGCAAGAATACTTCAGAGGTGGTGCTGTGTTCACCCTACTGTATCACCATCAAGAGTCAACCAGCATTTTAAAGTGGGAAAAACACAACCTTACAGACACAATGGTGGTAGATATCAATGTAAGATACTCCCCCAAAAAGTGTGGAGCGACATATTCTGACAATCTCCCTAACTACCACACTGGACCTCTTTCAAATTGTCAAAATGTCATCTCTCTCCAGATTCAAGGCCTGGCCACTTATCCTATTCTTCACTTAGTTAACTTATACTTGACCTTCAGATCCTGGCTCAGATTTCTTTCTTCAGGAAAAACTCCCCTAATCCCATGACCAGATCAAGTCCTCTTGTTATATGTTCCTGTAGCACTATAAAGAGTAAAGTATAGAGGTTTAGCATTCAGAGTCAGATAGCCTGAGTGACTACTAACTTAACTATTTATTAAACTATATGACATTGACAAACTCATTAACCTATTTGAGCACTGATTCCTTCAACTGTAAAAGAAAGAATACAGTAATACTTACACCTTATGGGATAAATTAAGTCAGACAAGTAGAAAGTACTTAGAATTAGATACCTGGCATATAGAAACTTATAGATAAGTGGCAGTTGCTATATAAAAAGTATGCTAAACAAAATGGATCTTCCCTAATCATACCATCATATATTAGCTTAGATGTTTTCTACAAATTACCTAGATAATTACCTCATACATCTGTTTTACATAAATATGTCTAGGTAAGACTAAATTCCATGAGGTAAGTAGTCTACTTTTGGTAATGGTGGAGTAGGCAGCTCTGTCTCCAAAGGGCAACAAAAAAAGCTGAATAAAATACATTAAATTCAGGGCACCTGGCTGGCTCATACGGTAGAGCATGCAGCTCTTTATCTCGGGGTCGTGAGTTTGAGCTCCATGTTGGGGGTAGAGGTTACTTAAAATTAAAAAAAAAAAAAAAGACATTAAATTATTTTTCTTACAAGCATTAAAGGACTAACACAATAACGAGGAATTACCAGGCAAAAAATCGAGATGAGAACCCACGTTTTCCCTAAAGGCATTTGGAAATCCAAAGAAAGAGCTGTGAAAATGCCGCAACCCCCCCCCCCCATTTAAAATTGTTACCTGTAAGGACTACAATGCTCAGGGTAAGGGTTAACTAGAAGTAAACTATCTGTCCTATTAACTAAAACCTGGTTTCCTCTCCTCTGAGTCATTCCAATATCTCAAGAAAGTCCCAAATTAAACTTTCATGGGGCACCTGGGTGGCTCAGTTGGCTAAGCATCTGCCTTCGGCTCAGGTCGTGATCTCAGGGTCCTGGGATCAAACCCCACTTTGGGCTCCCTGCTCAGTGGGGAGTCTGCTTCTCCCTCTCTCTGCCCCTCCCCTGCCCTGCTTGTGCCTGCTCTCTCTCTAATAAATAAAACTTAAAAAAAAAAAAGTGCTTCCATGCTCCTGGCAGGAGCAAATGAAATCTCTGGAAAAAGCCCTTAAATTATCCCCACCAAAAAACATTTCAAATACAACATCCAGCAAACAAAGATAACCAAGGCATACAGGAAACAAGACATAAAGAGACAGAAATAACAGTCAAAAGAAACCAACTAAGAAAGAAGGACTTCTGATATTGTAATTATTAGGCAGAGACAATAAAACAATTATGCTGACAATATTCAAAGAAATAAAAATCAAAGCTTGAAACTTTTGGCAGAGAACTGTAAATTGAAAAAGAAACAAAACAGATTTGAAAAAGAATAAAAATTTAGAACAAAAAATTACAATAGCTGAAAGTAAGATCTCAAATCACAGGCTCAATAGATTAGAAAGCAGAAGAGAAAATTAAATGGACAAATGAAGGGAAGGTAGAACAGACTCCATCTTTTTAGTTCTCTATGCTACATTCAGGAAAACTCAGCAGACATTCTACTTCAAATGGAGAGGATACATGCATAACTGGCATCCAAGAAATAGAGAAAAAATGGAAAAGCAGGATTTGAAGATATAATGGCTAAGAAGTTTTGAGAGCCAATGAAAGACATAAATCCACCGATTCTAGAAACCCAGCAAATTGCAAACAAAATAGAGAAAAAAAAAATCACACCTAGGCACATCATATACATGTACAGAGAAACAAAGACAGAAAATCTTAAAAGCAATTACAAAAAAAAAAAAGATTATCTTCAAAGGATTAACAGTTGAAATGTCAGCTAAATTCTTAGCAGTAATAATGGAAACTAACAGTGGACTAATCTATTCGATGTGCTGAAAGTACTGCCAATCTAAAATTCTAAATCTAGTGAAAATATCCACTAATAATAAGGGCGTAAGACATTTTCAAACAAAACAAATCTGACAGATCTATTCTATAAAAAATTCTAAAGAAGATGCTTCATGCAAAAGATTCCTTGATTAAAAAGGCAAAAATGCAGAAAGGAATAAAGAGCAAAGAAATGAATACTGTAAAGAAACACTGACTACATAAAATAAGGTCTTGTAAAGATTTAAAAATATAGCTAAGGGGCACCTGGGTGGCTCAGTCGGTTAAGCATCTGCCTTCAGCTCAGGTCATGATCCCAGGGTCCTGGGATCAAGTCCCACATCAGACTCCCTGCTTGGCGGGGAGTCTGCTTGTCTCTCTCCCTCTGCCCCTCCTCCCTGCTTGTGCTCTCTCTCTCTCTCTCTCTTGCTCTCTCAGATAAAGAAAGAAAAATCTTTGGGGCACCTGGGTGGCTCAGTCAGTTAAGCGTCTGCCTTTGGCTCAGGTCATGATCTCAGGGGCCTGGGATCGAGCCCCACGTCGGGCTCCTGGCTCGGTGGGAAGCCTGCTTCTCCCTCTCCCTCTGCCTGCCACTCCCCCTGTTTGTGCTCACTCTGTAAAATAAATGAATAAAATCCTTAAAAAAAAAAAAGATTGAAATCTTAAAAAAAAAAATAAAATCTTTAAAAAATAAATAAAAATAAAATATAGCTAAAATGCACAATAACAAAATGTATTAGCTGGGAGTAGGGTAGAGTAACAGTGTTCTAATTTTGTTTACAATTCAGGAGGAAGATAAAGGTATCTCTTAATATCAGTATTTTGCAAAATAAGGATGCTTAAGAATTTCTGGAATAGCCACTGAAGAACAAAACTCAAGTGTGTAATTTCCTAAAAGAAAAAAAAAAAGGAACCATGAGGATGAGTAAAAATAAATCTAAAAGGAGAGAAACAAAGAACAAATAGAACAAAAGAAATATAGATTTAAACTCACATCAGTAATTATATTAAATGTAAATAGATTAAATGCTCCAATTAAAGGAGAAAGACTGTCAGGCTGGATTAAAAAAAAAAAAGTCAAACTACATGTTTTTGAAGGAAATAAGACAACTAAAATATTAAAAAGCCATATAAAATATAAATATACAAAATGGTAAAAGTAAAAGAATAAAAAAGGGATTGATGGCATGGTAACAGCAAAGTTTTTTAATAAAACAAAAGCAACTAGGTAACAAAGAAAAAAAACAAAGAACAGTATTTGTATCAAAACATAGTGACGGGCGCCTGGGTGGCTCAGATGGTTAAGCGTCTGCCTTCGGCTCAGGTCGTGATCCCAGGGTCCTGGGATCGAGTCCCGCATCGGGCTCCCTGCTCCTTGGGAGCCTGCTTCTCCCTCTGCCTCTCTCTCTCTCTCTGTCTCTCATGAATAAATAAATAAAATCTTTAAAAAAAAACAAAAACATAGTGACAAATTATTCCCCACAAACATCAAAATATAAGTGGGTGGGGACAAATCACTAAGAACTACAAGGTGTCAGCATCTGTGTAAGAAAACAAACAAACAAAAAGCAACAGGCAGTATTTAAGTCATAAAAACAGGAGGATTCCCAAATCATTATTCACTAATATTCACTATTGCACTAATATGAAAACAGGTGAATCTGGAAGGGGTTTTGCCCTTGTGCCATAAGAAGGACTGCAGTTGCTAGAGTCCTATGAACACTCAAAATTGACATGCAAGAACTCCACGACAGGGCCCACAGTTAGAAGAAACTTCTGGGAATGGAACCAAAATTGAGCAAGACAGGGACGAGAGAGGAAGGGAAAGTTGAGACCAAAGTGGGTTGGGTAGCAGACCCAGGAAATCTCAGAAAACAACCTGCCATATTTTTTAACACTACACAAAAGCAACAGAAGAGGGAAGTCTGAGAAATCAGAAGGGCTTTCCTGAGTTCTGTCCCATTGTAAGAGTTCAGAAGGAGAGGATTCTGGGAAGAATGCAGAGTAAAGAGTACCAGGAATTTGTCTCACCACCTAGACAACAATTGCACTGGCAGATTCTGTCTCAAGTAACTATTTTAGAACTCTGTGGAGTCTACTGAGGTTTGCAAATTCCAGAGAAAATTAGAATGATAATTTGTGGTTATTTACAATTTTAGCTCTTAGCACAGTAGCAAATACCCATTCCCCACCCCCATTCCCACAACTGGCAGCTGTACACAGCATACCAGAAGCAGCTTACCCCCAGTTTGTGTAGGGTGAGCAAAAAGAACCCTTTGCTCCAAATATCAGGGTTCTGTGATCTGATCAGTGATTACTGCTTCTAACTTCAGAGAAGTAAAGAAGCTAAAGTGACTTCCAGGAATTTTAAAGGGCCATCATCCTTTTCTTCTCCCCTTCATTGTTCTATCTTGCCCCTTTTGGAAGCCAGACATTAAAGACTACACAATTAAAAGCAAATGCACATTTGGGAAATTGGAAAGTCATGGCACATGCTGAGGGAAAGGTGCAGGCTGAAAAAAACCTGAGAAGATCTTAAGTTTACACCTCAGGTTGATCCTTGGCACAGAGACAGCCTTTAACAATCAAAAACAAAAACAAAACCCAGCAAACCTTGGTGAAGGAGAAGAATCTGATTTTCAGAATTACATTATTAGATTCAAATGTCCAGTTTCCAACAAAAAAGTAACAAACATGCAAAGCATCAGGAAAGTATGGCCCATTCAAAGGGAAAAAAAAAAAAAATCAACAAAAACAATCCATGGGAAGAAAAAAAAAAAAGGAAGACTTGATGGCAGATCTACTAGACAAAGACTTCTAAACAATCATCTTAAAGAACTAAAGGAAGATGTGAAAACAAACAATATATGAACAAAATGGAAATATCAATAAAGAGATGAAAAACCTAAAAAGAAATAAAAAAGAAGGGCACCTGGGTAGCTCAGTCAGTTGAGCATCCAACTCTCGGTTTTGGCTCAGGTCATGATCTTGTGGTCATGGGATCAAGCCCCACGTCAAGCTCCCCACTCAGTGGGTAGTCTGCTTGAAAGATTCTCTCCTTCTTCCCCTCCCCCCACTCTCACACACTCTCTCTCTAAAATAAATAAATAAAAATCTTTTAAAAAAATAGGGGAAGGAAAGAAATAGAAGATAAAAACAGAGAGGGAGGCAAACCATAATAGATTCTTAAGTATAGGAAACGAACCGAGGGTTCCAGGAGGGGAGGTGGGTAGGGGGATGGGGTAACTGGGTGATGCCCATGAAGAAGGGCACTTTAATGTAATAAGCACAACTTGATGTACTGTAACTGATGAATCATTAAATTCTCCCCTGAAACTAATAATATACTATATGTTAACTAAATTGAATTTAAGTTTAAAAAAATTTTTTAAAGAAAAAAATTTTTTTAAAAAAGAAAAAGAATTATTAGTTTATGTTTTGGTGCACATATGTATAAACATGTAATCGTGTAACATCAACAACTGAAAGAAGTGGGGATGGAACTATAAAGAGCAGAGTTTTTGCATGTTATTTAAATTAAGCTGTTATAAATTCAAATTAGAGTGTTATAATTTGAGGATGTTAAATATAATCCTCATAACAACAAAGAAGACAGTGATAGAATATATACAAAAAGAAATATAGGAATTTAAATATTTCACTCAATAACATCAACTAAACACAAAAAGGCCAGTAATACAGAAAATGAGGAACAGAAAAGCTGTAAGATAATATAAAAAATAGCAAAATGACAGAAATAAGTCCTTACTTATCAGCAATTACTTTAAATGTAAATGGATTAAACTCTCGACAAATTGGCAGAATGGATAAAAATATGATCCAATTATATGCTATCTAAAACAGAGTCACTTTAGATCCGAAGACACAGAGTTTGAAAGTGAAAGGATGGTAGAAGATATTCCATGCAAATAAGAACCAAAAGAGAGCAAGGTGGCTATATTAATATCAGACAAAAGAGATTTTAAATTAAAAAAATTACAAAAGATAAAGGACATTACATATTAATAAAAGGTTCAATACAGCAAAAAGAGATAACAATTATAAAAAGTATACACTTAATAACAGACCATCAAGGCACATTCAGCAAAAATTGACAGAATTGAAGGAAGAAATCGTTCTATAACAGTAGTTGTAGACTTTACTATTCCACTCTCAATAACAGAACAACCAGACAAAAGATAAGTAATGAAACAGGACTTGAACATAATAAACCAGATCTAACAGATTTATAAAGAATACTCTACCCAACAAAAACACAATACACAGCCTTCTCAAGTGTACATGAGACATTTTCCAGGACAGACCAGATGTTAAGCCACAAATTAATTCACAACAGATTTTAAAAGACAGATCATACAAAGTACATTCTCAAACCACAACAGGATAAAGTTAGAAATCAGTAACAGAAGGAAAATGGAAAACACAGAAATTTGCGATAATTAAGCAATACACTCAACCAAACAATGGATCAAAGAAGAAATCACAGGGAAATTAGAAAATACTTAGAGGGGCGCATGGGTGGCTCAATCAGTTAAGTGTCTGCTTTCAGCTCAGGTCACGATCTCAGGGTCCTGAGACTGAGCCCCAAGTTGGGCTCCCTGCTCAGCAGGGAGTCTGCTTCTCCCTCTGCCCCTCACCCCTGCTCATGCTCATACTCTCTCTCTCAAATAAATAAAATCTTAAAAAAAAAAAGGTAAAAGAAAGAAAAAGAAAATACTTAAAGATTAAGAAAAACAAAAATAGGGGCACCTGGCTGGCTCAGTCAAAACATGAGACTTGCTCTCTCAGGGTCATGAGTTTGAGCCCCACACTTTGTGTAGAGATTACTTAAATAAAACTTAAAAACAAAAACAAAATAAAAAACACAACATACCAAAACTTATGGGACTCAGTGAAAGCAGTACTGGGGGGAAATTTATAAACATTTACATTAAAAAGCAAGAACAGGGGCGCCTGGGTGATACAGTCAGTTGAGCATTGGACTCGGTTTCAACTCAGGTCACGATCTGAGGGTTGTGAGACTGAGCCCCATGTTAGACTCCATGCTCAGTGCAGAGTCTGTTTGAGATTCTCCCTCTGCCCCTCCCACTCATGCTCTCTCTAAAATAAATAAATCTTTTTAAAATTAAATAAAAAGAACATTTCAAATTAACAACCTAACTTTACAATTTAAGGAACTAGAAAAAGAACAAAAGCTAGCAAAAGAAAGGAAATAATAAAGATTAGAGCAGAGATAAAGGAAATAAAGGAAAGCAGGGTGCCTGGGTGGCTCAGTTGGTTAAGCGACTGCCTTCGGCTCAGGTCATGATCCTGGAGTCCCGGGATTGAGTCCCGCATCGGGCTCCCTGCTCGGCAGGGAGTCTGCTTCTCCCTCTGACCCAACCCCCTCTCATGTTCTCTCTCTCTCTCATTCTTTCTCTCAAATAAATAAAATCTTTAAAAAAAAAAAAAAAGGAAAGCAATAGAGGAAAATCAGTGAAATAAAAAGTTATTTGAAAAAAATTAGCAAAATAGACAAATCTTTAGCTAAATGGACAGAAAAAAAGGAAAGAAGATTCAAATTATTAAAATCAAAAATGAAAGTGGGGACATTAAAATAAAATTTTAAGAGAGCAATACAAAGGGAAAATCTGAACAGACCTATAACTCATAACAAGATTGAATTAGTGGAACTGATGGCTTCACTGAGGAGTCTACCATTTAAAGAACTAATACCAATTATTCTCTAACTTTTCCCAAACTTGAAGAGAAGGGAATACTTCCTAATTCATTCTTTAAGCCCTGCATTACTCTAATACCAAAGCCAGACAAAGATAATACAAGAAAACTAAAAACCAACATTCCTTATCAACAGTGATGCATATCCTCAACAAAATACTAGTAAACCAAATTCAGCAGCATATTAAGAGGATTATACACCACAACCAAACAGGAGTTATTCCTGGAATATAAGAATAGTTCAACCTATGAAAAGCAATCAATGTAATGGACCACATTAACGGAATGAGGGATAAAAACGACATGATCTTCTCAATTGATACAGAAAAAGCATCTGACCAAACTGAACACCCTTTCATGATAAAAAAAAAAACACTCAACAACCTAGGAAAAGAAAAATATCTACCTTGGGGCCCCTGGGTGGCTCAGTCAGTTGAGCATCCAACTCAACTCAGGTCATGATCTCAGGGTTGTGAGACTGAGCCCCCTGTCAGGCTCCATGCTCAGTGGCTAGTCTGCTTGACATTCTCTCCCTCTTCTCTCTCCCTCTGCCCCTCCCCACACTTACACACAGACACTCTGTCTAAAATAAATAAAATCTTTACAAAGAAAAAAAAAACTACCGTAACATAATAAAAGCCACCTATGAAAACGTACAGTGAACATCTTAATGGTGAAAAATTGAAAGTTTTTCCTCCAAGATCAGAAACAAAGCAAGGATGTCCACATTCACCACTTCTATTTCATATAGTACTGGAAGGTCTAGCCAAAGCAATTAATCTAGAAAGGGAAATCTAGAAAAAGGCATCCAAATTGAAAAGGAAGAAGTAAAATTACCCATTTGAGGGCAATATAATCTTATATGCCAAACACCCTAAAGAGTCCACCAAAAAAACCAAAAACCTGTTAGAATAAATGAATTCAACAAAGTACTAGGATATAAGGTCAACACACAAAAATCAGCTGCATGTCTATACACTAACAATTAAGGGAAATTAAGAACACAATTCCACTTAAAATAGCATCAAAAGAAATAAAATTACTTAAATTTAATCAAGGAGGTCAAAGACCTGTACAATCAAAACTGCAAAATATTGATTAAAGAAATTAAAAAGACAAATAAATGGAAAAACATCCTATGCTCATGGATTGGAAGACTTAATGTTAAGATGTCAATAGTGCCCAAAGCAGTCTACAAAACCAGTGCAATCCCTATCAAAATCCCAATGACATTTTTTGAAGATAAAAATCATTCTAATCTCAAGGGACCACAAATGGCCAAGACAGTCTTGAAAAAGAACAAACCTGGAGGACTTACACTTCCTGATTTCAAAACTCACTGTAAAGCTACAGAAATCAAAAGTGTGGTACTGGCATCAAGACAGACATATAAACCAATGGAGTAGAATAGAGAAGCCAGAAATAATCCCCCACATATATTGTCAAAAGTTTGGGGTTTTTTTAACATTTATTTCTTTATTTTAGAGAGAGAGTGAGAGCAAGTGTGGGGAGGGGCAGAGGGAGAGAATCCTGAAGCAGACTGACTCCCTGCTGAGCAGGAAGCCCAACATAGGGCTGGGTCTCAGAACCCAGGAGATCATGACCCATGATCATGTGAAATCTGTGCCAAAACCAAGAGCTGGAGGCTTAACCTACTGAGCCACCCAGGCACCCCAAAAAGATTTTCAACAAAAATGCCAAAATCATTCAATGAAGAAAGTATAGTGTCTTCAACAAATGGTTCTGGGAAAACTGGACACCCACATGCAAAAGAATGAAGTTGGACCCTTACCTAACATCATATACAAATATTAACTAAAAATGGATCAAAGACCTAAGCATAAGAGCCAAAACCATAAAATTCTTAGAAGAAAATATAGGGTAAAAGTTCCATGACACCGGATTTGGCTGTGATTTCTTGGATATGACACAAAAGGCACAGGAAACAAAAGAAAAAACAAACTGGACTTCACAAAAATTAAAACTTTGGTGCATCAAAAGATACTATCAACAGAGTAAAAAGGCAATCCACTGAATGGGAGAAAATACTGCAAATCATATATGTGCTAAGGAATTAATATCCATAATATATAGAGAACTCCTAACATTGAACAATAAAAAAAAAACTGACTAAAAAATGGACAAAGAACTTGACATACAAATGGCCAATAAACACCTGAAAAGATATTCAACTTCACTACCTATTAGATAAATGCAAATCAAAACTATGATGAGATACCACCTCACATCCATTAGGCTACTATCAAAAACCCAAAGTAGTACCAGGTATTGGCAAGAATGTAGAGAAACTAGAACCTTTGTGCACTACTAGTGAGAATGTAAAATAGTACAGCCACTGTGAAAAACAGTATGGTAGTTCTTCAAAAAAAAATCAAACAGAATTATCATATGATCCAGCAATTCTTCTTCTGGGTATATACTCAAAAGAATTAAAAGCATGGTCTCAAAAAGATATTTGTATTTCCATGTTCACAGCAGCATTATTCACAATAGCAAAAATGTGTAAGAAACCCAAGTGTTCATCAAGAGATGAATGGATAAGCAAAATATGATATAGCCATACAATGGAATATTATTCAGCTTTAAATAGGAAGGAAATTTTGACGTATGTTGTCACATGAGTGAACCAAGAGGACGTTAGTCACAAAAAGACAAATGCTAAATGATTCCATTTACGTTACTTAGAGCAATCAAAATCATAGCAACCGAAAACAGAATGGTAGTTGCCAGGGCAGGGCCCTGGGGGACAGAAGACTTAATGTCTAATGGGTCTAGAGTTTCAGTTTCACAAGATGAAAAGAGTTCTGGGGTGCCTGGCTGGCCCAGTTGGAGAAGCATGCAACTCTTGATCTTGGGGTTGTGAGTATGAGCCCCACCATTGGGTGTAGAGATTGCTTAAAATAAATAAATAAATCTTAAGGAAAAAAAAAAAGAGTTCTGTAGATGGATGTGGGTGATGGTAGCACATTATGAATGTATGTAATATCACTGAGCTAACTGTACACTTAAACAATGGTTAAGATGGTTATAGTTTAAGTTCTAACAGTTATTTTTCCTTTTTGTAATGCAAGTGCCTGACTTAAGCTTTGATTGTGAAGCAATCCATTTCAAAGAAGCATCCATTTCAAAGATGGCTCTCTCCAATAAACATAGTGCCAACCACAAGACTAGATAAAGAGCCAGGCCACCTCACCCAACTGAGGCTCCTTTGTTTTAGAGATCTAGGCTGATTTTGATAACTGGATATTTGAGCCATTGGTTCTTTTCTTCCACACTTTACATTCCCTCTCTTATGTTTTAAATGCACCAATAAAGAGTGAGCCTGCAGAACCATGCCTGGAAGTGTGAAGGAAGATGGTAGAGTAGGAGGATCCTGAGTTCACCTTGTCCCACACAACTGAGGCAACAACTACAGCTATGCAACTAACTCTGAAAATGATCTGAAGACTGACAGAACAGATGTTCCACAGCTAGTCATAAAGAGAAAGCCACACAGAAAAGGGTAGAAAGGACAGAGATGCAGTTGGGAACCAACCCCCTGGTCAACTAACCACAAACAGGAGGGATATCACAAGCATGAAGAAGCAAGAGGATCAGACTCTACACCAGTTAACCCCTGGAACTGGGAACACTGGGAAGAAAAATCGGCTTAACATCTGGCTTTGAGGGGCACCTGGATGGCTCAGTTGGTTAAGTGTCTGCCTTCAATCAGGAAAATACAAATCAAAACCTCAATGAGATACCACCTCACACCAGTCAAAATGGCTAAAAATTAACACGTCAGGAAACGACAGATGTTGGCGGGGATGCGGAGAAAGAGGAACCCTCCTACACTGTTGGTGGGAATGCAAGCTGGTGCAGCCACTCTGGAAAACAGTATGGAGGTTCCTCAAAAAGTTGAAAATAGAGCTACCCTATGACCCAGCAATTGGCACTACTGGGTATTTACCCCAAAGATACAAATGTAGGGATCCGAAGGGGTACGTGCACCCCAATGTTTATAGCAGCAAAGTCCACAATAGCCAAACTGTGGAAAGAGCCAAGATGTCCATCGACAGATGAATGGATCAAGAAGATGTGGTATATATACACGATGGAATATTATGCAGCCATCAAAAGGAATGAGATCTTGCCATTTGCAATGACGTGGATGGAACTGGAGGATGTTATGCTGAGTGAAGTAAGTCAATCAGAGAAAGACATGTATCCTATGACCTCACTGATATGAGGAATTCTTAATCTCAGCAAACACACTGAGAGTTGCTGGAGTGGTGGGGGGTGGGAGGGATGGGGTGGCTGGGTGACAGACATTGGGGAGACAGACATATGTGCTATCGTGAGCACTGTGAATTGTGCAAGAGTGTTGAATTACGGATCTGTACCTCTGAAACAAATAATGCAATATGTTAAGGAAAAAAAAAAGAAGATAGCAGGAGGGGGAGAATGAAGGGGGGTAAATCGGAGGGGGAAATGAACCATGAGAGTTGATGGACTCTGAAAAACAAACTGAGGGTTCTAGAGGGGAGGGGTGTGGGGGGATGGGTTAGCCTGGTGATGGGTATTAAAGAGGGCACATTCTGCGTAGAGCACTGGGTGTTATGCACAAACAATGAATCATGGAACACTACTTCAAAAACTAATGATGTAATGTATGGTGATTAACATAACAATAAAAAATTTTAAAGAAAAAAAAGTTGAAAATAGAGCTACCATATGACCCAGCAATTGCACTACTGGGTATTTACCCCAAAGATACAAATGTAGTGATCCAAAGGGGCACATGTACCCCAATGTTTATAGCGGCAATGTCCACAACAGCCAAACTATGGAAAGAGCCTAGATGTCCATCAACAGATGAATGGATAAAGATGTGGTGTGTGTGTGTGTGTGTGTGTGTGTGTGTGTGTGTGTGTGTGTGTGTGTACACACAGACACAATGGAATATTATGCAGCCATCAAAAAATGAAATCTTGCCATTTGCAACTGGAACTAGAGGGTATTATGCTAAGCGAAATAAGCCAGTCAGAGAAAGACAATTATCATATGATCTCACTGATATGTGTACTTTGAGAAACAAGGCAGAGGATCATAGGGGAAGGGAGGGAAAAATGAAAAGACGAAACCAGAGAGGGAGACAAACCACAAGAGACTCTTAATCTCAGGAAACAAACTGAGGGTTGCTGGAGTGGAGGAGGGTAGGGAGGGATGGGGTGGCTGGGTGATGGACACTGGGGAGGGTATGTGCTATGGTGAGCGCTGTGAACTGTGTAAGACTGATGAATCACAGACAGGTACCCCTGAAACAAATAACACATTATATGTTAATAAAAAGAAAGAAAAAAGTGTCTGCCTTCAACTCAGGTCATGATCCCAGAGTCCTGGGATCGAGTCCTGCATCCAGTTCTGTGCTCAGCATGGAGTCTGTTTGTCCCTCTCCCTCAGCCCTTCCCCGCCCCCTGCTCATGCTCGTGCACGCTCTCTCTCTTCCTCAAAAAAAAAAAAAAAAAAAAAATCTGGCTTTGAACACCACCAGGGCTTAACTCTAGGAACTTTAAAAATCAGCAGGCTTAACTCCAGGAAAGCGAGAGGGTGACAGGAAACCGAATCCCTGCCCTTAAAGAGCCAACATACTAAATAACTCAGAGACACAGCACAGAAGCAGCAGCTTGAAAAGCACCTGGGGGTATTCATGAAAGAGATTTATTGACTAATCTTAGAATATGTACTGGAAGGGCCAAAGATTTCTCTGGCAACAAAAGTGATGGCAGGTACCATTTTGCCTTGCCCCCTGCAGCCTAGATAGCAAGATGTTTCTGAGAGCCAGTTCTAACACTCTCCATCTACCTTGCTGAGTACCACGCCCCCCACATTCTCTTGCAGACCACCCCACCCAACCTGCCCACCTTGGCAGCCATCCCTCCAAAACAGCTCCTGCCCTGCCACACCTGGAAGGAAACTCTGCCAACAATGCACCACTCCAAAGTAACTCCTGCCCTTGGGAGGGGAGGAAATAACCCCCCATCAGCGTGCCCACAGTTCCCGCAACTGAGCCTCTAAGCTGGCTGTGCAGAGAGCAAGTCCTGCCCTTCACTGTGCCTGCAGGTATGGCAGATGTTAACTGTAGACAGCTAGCTAGGCTGAATGCTGACCCCACCTACCAGTGAACACACAGGTAGCAGGTGGGCCTTTCAACATTGCAGGGAGAAAACTGTGCCCAGTACCCCTTTAACAGGCAAATCAAGTCACTGCAGCCAGTCAGGCTGGAAGCCAGCCCCACCCACCAGCATACCCACAACAGCAGCTCAGCCACAACAGAAGGATGCACTAAGCCTACACAGGGGACATCCCTGGAGTGCCTGGTTCTAGTGACCAGGGCGGATTTGCACTATACAGCACCACTGGATCTCTTCTACACAAGGCCACGACTTTCAAGACCAGGAGATGTAGCTGACCTACCTAATACTTAGAAACAAATATATAGAGACAAAATGAGGAAACAGAGAAGCATGTCCCAAATGAAAGAACAAGACAAAATCACAGTAAAAAAGATAAATGAAAGAGAGATAAGCAATATGCCTGATAAAGACTTCAAAGGTAATAGTCATAAAGATGATTACTAGACTTGAGAAAAGAGTGAATGAACTAGGTGAGAATGTCAACAGAGACACTAAACATAAAGTATATACATAAATGTTTTATAAAATATATACATATATTAAAAAAATAACCAGTAAGAGCTGAAGAATTCAATAATAGAAATGAAAAATACACTAGAAGTAATCAGTAGCAGATTAAAAGACACAGAAGAACAAATTAGCAATCTGGAAGACAAGAGTAATAAAAGCAACCAAACTGTACAGCAAAAAGAAAAAAGAATAATAAAAAATAAGAATAGAGGAAGGGAACTCTGCAACATAATCAAGCATAATAACATTCACATAATAGAGATCCCAGAAGGAAAAGAGAGAAAGAAGGGGGCAGGAAACTTACTTGAAGAAATAATAGCTGAAAACCTCCCCAGTTTGGGGAAGGAAACAGATACCCTGGTCCAGGAAGGACAGAAAGGCCCTAATGAAGTTAAACCAAGGAGTTCCACCATCAAACACATAATAGGTCAAACAGCAAAAAGTAATGATAGAGAGAGAACTTTTAAAACAACAAAAAGAAAGTTACATACAAGAGAGACCCCATAAGCCTATCAGCTAATTTTTCAGCAAAAACATCACAGATGCCAACACTCACTTGCTTATACCAGCCCCATCTCCCCATACCACACTTCAGTGGACCCACCCTTCCCAGTCATGTTTGCCTCAGTCCCAGTCTTGCAGGCCTCCTCCCAAGAACACCAGCGCAAACCTCGCCAGCACCACATCTCCTAATCCACGGGTTTTGTAGGACCTCAGCTACAGCAGCAGCAGCAGTGGCAGGAGTCATTTCACAAACTGACTACAACACACTTTGTTAAAACACACCCCACTCGGGAATGCAAGCTGGTGCAACCCCTCTGGAAAACAGTATAGAGGTTCCTCAAACAGTTGAAATTAGAGCTACCATTCGATCCAGCAATTGCACGACTGGGTATTTACCCCAAAGATACAAATGTAGGGACCCGAAGGGGTATGTGCACCCCAATGTTTATAGAAGCAATGTCCACAATAGCCAAACTGTGGAAAGAGCCAAGATGTCCATCAACAGATGAATGGATAAAGAAGATGTGGTATATATACACAATGGAATATTATGCAGCCATCAAAAGGAATGAGATCTTGCCATTTGCAACGACGTGGATGGAACTGGAGGGTGTTATGCTGAGTGAAATAAGACAATCAGAGAAAGACATGTATCCTATGACCTCACTGATATGAGGAATTCTTAATCTCAGGAACAAACAGGGTTGCTGGAGTGGTCGGGGGTGGGAGGGATGGGGTGGCTGGGTGATGGACATTGGGGAAGATATGTGCTACAGTGAGCGCTGTGAATTGTGTAAGACTATTGAATCACAGACCTGTACTTCTGAAACAAACTTCTGTACTTCTGAAATGCAACATATTTTAAGAAAAAAGAAAAAGAAGAAGATAGCAGGAGAGGAAGAATGAAGGGGAGTAAGTCAGAGGGGGAGACGAACCAGGAGAGATGACGGACTCTGAAAAACAAACTGAGGTTTCTGGAGGGGAGGAGGGTGGGGGGATGGGTTAGCCTGGTGATGGGTATTGAGGAGGGCACATTCTGCATGGAGCACTGGGTGTTATGAACAAACAATGAATCATGGAACACTACACCAAAACAAATTATGTAATATATGGTGATTAACATAACAATAAAAAAATAAAAAAAAAACACACACCCCACTCGGCACGGGACCAAACACTTCCCACAACAAGCAAAGAGAACCTCTGCAGACAACTGGACTGAAGGAAAAACCCTGTTTTTCAACCAGGACTCAACAGCAGAGCACAAGCAACACACAGAGGAGACACTCCCTGAAGGTCCTAGGGAACAGGGGAACGCCACACTGAAGGGAGCTACAGGACCTCTTCTTCAAAAGACTATTACCGTCAAAAGCAAGAGACATAGCTGACTCCAAACACAAAGAAACAAACACAGAGAGTTAGACAAAATGAGAAGACAGAAAATAAGTCCCAAATGAAAGAACAGGACCAAACACCAACAAAAGACCTAAGTGAAATGGATACAAGTAATATGCCTGATGGAGAATTTAAAGTAATGAAGAAACTCACTGGACTTGAGAAAAGAGTGGAGGACATTAGTGAGGACCTTAACAAAAAGATTAAAAAAAAAAATCAGAGATGAAGAACATAATAAATCAAATTAGAAATACACTACACAGAATAAATAGCAGGCTAGAGAAAGCAGAGGAACAAATTAATGACCTGGAAGACAGGGTAATGAAAAGTAACCAAGTTGAGCAAACAAAATATGCAAATTGAGAATATACTCGGGGAACTCAGTGACTCCATCAAGCATAATAACATTTGCATTACAGGAACCTCAAAAGAAGAGACAGAAAAGGGGGCAGAAATTTATTTGAAAAAATAATAGCTTAAAAGTTCCCTAATCTAAGGAAGAAACAGATATCTAGATCCAGAAGGCACAGAGATTCCCAAAAAAATTCAACCCAAGGAGGTCCACATCAAAACACATGATTAAAATGGCAAAAAGTAGTGATAAAGAAAAAAAATTTAAAGCAATAAAAGAAAAGAAGACACTTACATGTAAGTATAAAGCTATCAGCAAATTTTTCAGCAGAAGCTATGCAGGCCAGAAGAGAGTGGCATGATATATTCAAAGTGCTAGTAGGGAAAAACCTGCAGCCAAGAATACTCTATCCAGCAAGGCTGTCATTCACAAAAGAAGGAGAAATAAAGACTTCCTCAAACAAAAAAACTAAAGGAATTCATGACCTTTAAGCCAGCCCTACAAGAAATATTAAATGAGTGGAAAGGACCATAAGTGAGAATATGAAAAGTAAAAAATATAAAAGCAGTAAAAATAAGCATTTCTGTAAAAATCATGCAAGGGATTCATAAAATAGAAGGATATAAAATATAACACCATATATCTAAAATGTGGAGAGGACAAAAGTAAAGGAAGGGTTCAAACTTAAGTGACCTCAAACCTATCACAGACTGCTAGACGCAGATGATGTTATATACAAACTTAACAGTAACCACAAATCAGAAACCAGTAATAAATATGCAAGGGATAAAGAGAAAGAAAGCCAAGTATATCACTAAAGAAAGTCAACAAACTATGAAAGAGAACAAGAGAAGATCAGAGAAAAACTACAAAAACAACCACAAAACAAGTAACAAAATGGCAATACATACCTATCAAGAAATATTTTGAATGCAAATAGACTAAATGCTCAAATCAAAACACATACGGTGACAGAGTGGATTAAAAAAAAAAACCAAGACCCAACTGTATGCCGCCTATAAGACTCATTTCAGATGTAAAGACACCTGCAGACTGAAAGTGAGAGCATGGGGAAGCTGGGGTAGCAATACTTCTACTGGACAAAATATATTTTAACACATTTTTTAAAAGATTTTACTTATTTATTTGAGAGAGAGAACATGAGTGGGGTGAGGGGCAGAGGGAGAAGCAGATTCCCCACTGAGCGGGGAGCCCAATGCGGGGCTCAATCCCGGGACTCCGGGATCATGACCAAGCTGAAGGCAGACATTTAACTGACTGAGCTACCCAGGTGCCCCTGGACAAAACAGACTTTAAAACAAAAACTGTAGGGCGCCGGGGTGGCTCAGTCGTTAAGCGTCTGCCTTCGGCTCAGGTCATGATCCCAGAGTCCTGGGATCGAGTCCCGCATCGGGCTCCCTGCTCAGCGGGGAGCCTGCTTCTCCCTCTGTCTCTCTCTCTCTGTCTCTTATGAATAAATAAATAAAATCTTAAATAAATAAATAAATAAAACAAAAACTGTAACAACAAAGGACTGTATAATAAAAAAGGGAACAATACAATAAGAGGATATAATAATTGTCAATATTTATGCATCTAACATGGGAGCACCCAAATACATAAGACAGTTAATAACAAACAAAGGAAGTAATTGATAGTAATACAATAATAGCAGGGAACTTTAACACCCCACTTACAACAATGGACAGATCATCCAAACAGAAAATCAACAAGGAAACAGTGCCTTTGAATGACACACTGGACTAGATGGGTCTAACAGATATATTAAGAACATCCCATCCACAAACAGATTACACATTCTTTTCAAGTGCACATGGAACATGAGCAGAACATATCACATATTAAGCCACAAAACAAGTCTCAACAAATTCAAAAAGATCAAAGTCATATTATGCATCTTCTCTGACCACAACACTATAAAACTAGAAATCAACTACAACAAAAAATGTGGAGCCTACTAAACAATGAATGGGTCAACCAAGAAATCAAAGAATAAATAAAAATTACATTAAAACAAATGAAAAATGAAATCACAATGGTCCAAAATCTTTGAGATGCAGCAAAATCATCTCTTCTAAGAGAGTTTATAGCAATACAGGCCAATCTCAAGAAGAAAAATCTCAAACAACCTAACCTTACACCTAAAGGAGCTAGAAAAAAACACTCCCAACAAACAAACAAAAAACCTCCCAAAAAACTAAAGTCCAGAACCAGACCACTTCATAAGGGAATTCTACCAAACATTTAAAGAGAGTTAATACCTATTCTTCTCAAACTTTTCTAAAAAATAGAAGAGGAGGGGCGCCTGGGTGGCTCAGTCGTTAAGTGTCTACCTTTGGCTCAGGTTGTGGTCCCAGGGTCCTGGGATCGAGCCCCACATCGGGCTCCCTGCTCCATGAGAAGCCTGCTGCTCCCTCTCCCACTCCCTCTGCTTGTGTTCCCTCTCTCACTGTGTCTCTCTCTGTCAAATAAATAAATAAAATCTTTAAAAAAATAAAAAACAGAAGAGGAAAGTAAACTTCCAAATTCATTCTATGAGGCCAGCATTACCCTGATACCAAAACCAGGTAAAGATACTACAGCGCACCTGGGTGGCTCAGTCGTTAAGCATCTGCCTTCGACTCAGGTCATGATCCCAGAGTCCTGGGATCAAGCCCCGCATCAGGCTCCCTGCTCAGTGGGAAGACTGCTTCTCTCTCTCCCACTCCCCCTGCTTGTGTTCCCTCTCTTGCTCTCTCTCTCTGTGAAAAAATAAAATCTTAAACCTTTTTTAATTAAAAAAGAGAGCTACAGGCTGGTATCTCTGATGAACATAGATGCAAAAATCCTCAACAAAATACTGACAAACTGAATCTAGCAATACATTAAAAAAATCATTCATCAAAATCAAGTGGGACTTACTCCTGGGATGCAAGGTTAGTTCAATATTCACAAATCAATCAATGTGATACATCACATCAACAAGAGAAAGGATAAAAACCATATGATCATTTCAATGGATAAATTAAAAGCATTTGACAAAGTACAACATCCATTCATGATAAAAACCCTCAACAATATAGATTTAGAGGAAAAATGCCTCAACATAATAAAGGCTATATATGAAAAATCCATAGCTAACTTCATACTCAATGGGGAAAAACTGAGAGCTTTTCCTCTAAGGTCAGGAAGAAGACAAGGATGTCCACTCTCACCACTTTTATTCAACATAGTACTGGAAGTCCTAGCCACAGCAATCAAAAAACAAAAAGAAATTAAAAGCATCCAAAATGGTAAGGAAGAAGTAAAACTTTTACTATTTGCAGATGACATGATACTATCTATAGAAAACCCTAAAGACTCCACCAAAAAACTACTAGAACCGATAAATGAATTCAGTAGTCGCAGGATACAAAATCACTGTAGAGAAATCTGTTGTATTTCTATACACTAATAATGAAGCAGCAGAAAAAAAAATTAAGAAAATAATCCCAGGGCACCTGGGTGGCTCAGTCGGTTAAGGATCCAACTCTTGATTTCACCTTAAGTCATGATCTCACGGTCATGAGATGGCACGATGGAGCCCTGCATCCGGCTCCACTCGGCTGAGAGTCTGCTGGGGATTCTTTCTCTCCCTCTTCCTCTGCCCCGCCCCACACCATGTGCTCTCTCTCACTGGCACACGTGCGCGTGCTCTCTCTCAAATAAATCTTTAAAAAGAAACAATCCCATTTACAATTGCACCAAAAATAATAAAATACCTAGAAATAAACTTAACCAGGAGATGAAAGACCTGTACTCTGAAAACTGTAAAACGCTGATAAAAGAAATTAAGACAACACAAAGAAATGAAACACAATCCACGCTCGTGGATTAGGAGAACAAATACTGTTAAATTGTCTACGCTACCCAAAGCAATCTACACATTTAATGTAATCCCTATCAAAACACCAATAGCATTTTTCACAGAACTAGAACAATCTTAAAATCTGTATGGAACCACAAAAGACTTTAAATAGCCAAAGCAATCTTGAAAAAGAGAAAACAAAACTGGAGGTATCACAATTCCATATTTCAAATTATATTACAAAACTATAGTAAAAAAAAACAGTATGGTACTGGAACAAAAACAGACACATAGATCAATAGAACAGAATAGAAAACCCAGAAACAGGGGTACCTAGCTGACTCAGTTGGGAGAGCACAGGACTATTGATCTTGGGATTGTGAGTTCAAGCCATGTTGGATGTAGAGATTACTTAAAAAAAAGAAAAGAAAAGAAAACCCAGAAATAAGCCCACAATTATATGGTCAGTTAATCTTCAACAAAGGAGGAAAGAATATGCAAAGGGAAAGACAGTCTCTTCAATAAGTGGTGTTGGGGGGGGCGCCTGGGTGGCTCAGTCATTAAGCGTCTGCCTTCGGCTCAGGTCATGATCCCAGAGTCCTGGGATCAAGCCCCACATCGGGCTCCCTGCTCCACTGGAAGCCTGCTTATCCCTCTCCCACTCCCCCTGCTTGTGTTCCCTCTCTCGCTGTGTCTCTCTCTGTCAAATACATAAATAAAATCTTTAAAATAAATAAATAAATAAATAGTGTTGGGAAAACTGGACAGCTACATGTAAAAGAATGAAACTGGACTACTTTCTTACACCATACACAAAAATAAACTCAAAATGGATTAAAGACCTAAATGCAGACCTGAAACCATAAAAATCCTAGAAGAGAGCAGAGGCAGTAATTTCTCTGACACTGATGGTAGTGATATCTTTCTAGATAGGTCTCCTGAGGCAAGGGAAATAAAAGCAAAAATAAACTATTGGGACTACATCAAAATAAAAAGCTTCTGCACAGCAAAGGAAACAACCAACCAAACTAAAAGGCAACCTACAGAATGAGAGAAGATATTTGCAAATGACATATCTGATAAAGGGTTAGTATCCAAAACATTTGAAGAACTTATACAACCCAATACCGAAAAAACAAATAATCCAATTAAAAATGGGCAGAGGACATAAACAGACATTTCTTCAAAGATGACATACAGATGGCCAACAGGCACATGAAAACATGCTCAATTATCACTCATCATCAGGGAAATGCAAACCAAAACCACAATGATATATTATTTCATACCTCTCAGAATGGCTAAAATCAAAAACTCAAGTACTGACAAGGATGTAAAGAAAAAGGAACCCTTGTGCACCGTTGGTGGGAATGCAAACTGGTACAGTCACTGTGTGAGACGATATGGAGGTTCCTCAGAAAACTAAAAATAGAGCCACCCTATGATCCAGTAATCATGCTACTGGGTATTTATCCAAAAAATATGAAAACACTAATTCAAAGGAATACATGCACCCTTAGTTTATAGCAGTATTATTTATAATAGCCAAACTACGGAAGCAGCCCAAGTGTTCATTGATAGATGAATGGAAAAAGAAGATGCAATATATATCCAATGGAATATTATTCGGCTATAAAACAGTATGTATGAACCTAGTGGGTATTATACTAGGTGAAATAAGTCACTCAGAGAAATACAAATACCATATGATTTCACTCATGTAGAATTTAAGAAACAAAACAGAGCAAAGGGATAAAAAAGAGACAAACCAAAAAAAAAAAGACTCTTAACATGAAGGAACTGGAACTCAGATACACTGCTGATGGTCACGTAAAATAGGACAACCACTTTGAAAAACACTTTGGCAGTTTTTTAAAAAGGTTAACTATACACCTAAGACCCAGCCATTCCATTCCTAGGTATTTACCCAAGAGAAATGAAAGCATATGACCACACAAAGACTTATACATAAAAGTTAAGAGATTTATCTGTAATAGCCAGGAACTGAAAACTCAAATGTCCATCAAAACTGAATGGATACACAAACTAGTATATGGACACAATGGAATACCTCTCAGCAATAAAAACGAATAAACCTTCAAAAAAAAAAAAAAAGGAATAAACTATTGATATATGCAACAACACATATGAACCAGAAAACACTTACACTGAGTAAAAAAAGCCGAAGATTTACATACTGTATGACTCCATTTATATAAAATTCTAGAAAACAAAAACTAATCTAATCTAAGTAGATCAATGGTGGCTAGGGGAACGAGAGGCTGGAAAGATGGACCACAAAGGGGAACAAGGGAATTTTTGGGGTGATGGATATATGCACAATCTTGATTGTGTGATGGTTTGACATATATATATATATATGTCAAAACTTATCAAGCTTTTTCGCAACGGGTTTGCCGCCAGAACACAGGTGTCGTGAAAACCACCGCTCAACCTAAACCAAAATGGGAAAGGAAAAGACTCACATCAACATCGTCGTCATTGGACACGTAGATTCGGGCAAGTCTACCACTACTGGTCATCTGATCTACAAATGTGGCGGGATCGACAAAAGAACTATTGAAAAATTTGAGAAGGAGGCTGCTGAGATGGGAAAGGGCTCCTTCAAGTATGCCTGGGTCTTGGATAAACTGAAAGCTGAACGTGAACGTGGTATCACCATTGATATCTCCCTGTGGAAATTCAAGACCAGCAAGTATTACGTGACCATCACTGATGCCCCAGGACACAGAGACTTTATCAAAAACATGATTACAGGCACATCTCAGGCTGACTGTGCTGTCCTGATTGTTGCTGCTGGTGTTGGTGAATTTGAAGCCGGTATCTCCAAGAATGGGCAGACCCGTGAGCATGCCCTTCTGGCTTACACACTGGGTGTAAAACAACTAATTGTTGGTGTTAACAAGATGGATTCCACTGAGCCACCCTACAGCCAGAAGAGATACGAGGAAATCGTTAAGGAAGTCAGCACCTACATTAAGAAAATTGGCTACAACCCCGACACAGTAGCATTTGTGCCAATTTCTGGTTGGAACGGTGACAACATGCTGGAGCCAAGTGCTAACATGCCTTGGTTCAAGGGATGGAAAGTAACCCGTAAAGATGGGAATGCCAGTGGAACCACACTGCTTGAAGCTCTGGATTGCATCCTGCCACCAACTCGTCCAACTGACAAGCCCTTGCGTCTGCCTCTCCAGGACGTCTACAAAATTGGTGGTATTGGTACTGTCCCTGTGGGCCGAGTCGAGACTGGTGTTCTTAAACCTGGGATGGTGGTCACCTTTGCTCCAGTCAATGTTACAACTGAAGTAAAGTCTGTTGAAATGCACCATGAAGCTTTGAGTGAGGCTCTTCCTGGGGACAATGTGGGCTTCAATGTCAAGAACGTATCTGTCAAAGATGTTCGTCGTGGCAATGTGGCTGGTGACAGCAAAAATGACCCACCAATGGAAGCAGCTGGCTTCACGGCTCAGGTGATTATCCTGAACCATCCAGGCCAAATCAGTGCTGGATATGCACCTGTGCTGGATTGTCACACGGCTCACATTGCTTGCAAGTTTGCTGAGCTGAAGGAGAAAATAGATCGTCGATCTGGAAAAAAGCTGGAAGATGGTCCCAAGTTCTTGAAATCTGGTGATGCTGCCATTGTTGATATGGTTCCTGGCAAGCCTATGTGTGTTGAGAGCTTCTCTGACTATCCTCCTCTGGGCCGTTTTGCTGTTCATGACATGAGACAGACGGTTGCTGTGGGTGTCATCAAAGCAGTGGACAAGAAGGCAGCTGGAGCTGGCAAGGTCACCAAGTCTGCCCAGAAAGCTCAGAAGGCTAAATGAATATTATCCCCAATACCTGCCACCCCAGTTTTAATCAGTGGTGGAAGAACGGTCTCAGAACTGTTTGTGTCAATTGGCCATTTAAGTTTAATAGTAAAAGACTGGTTAATGATGATAATGCATCGTAAAACCTTCAGAAGGAAAGGAGAATGTTTTGTGGACCATGTTTTTTTTGTGTGTGTGTGGCAGTTTTAAGTTATTAGTTTTTAAAATCAGTACTTTTTAATGGAAACAACTTGACCAAAAATCTGTCACAGAATTTTGAGACCCATTAAAACAAAAGTTTAATGAGAAAAAAAAAAAAACTTATCAAATAGTACACTTTAAATATGTGCAGCTTATTTTATATCACATATATCTCAATAAAGCTGTTTAAAAAATAAAACTTTACTGAAATGAAAAAATATATACATTTGAAATTACATATGGAAAGAGCATATCACATACTTGAGAATACTGACCCATCCTAATAAAATTACTAGACTTCAAAGAAAAAATTCTTTGGTCATCTAGAAAAAAAGAACAATGACTTATAAGGGGAAAAAATATTAGATTATCATCTGGCTTTAATATCAATGCTTTATACCAGAAGAAAAAAGAGTAATATATTTAAGAAACTCAAGGAAAAGAAGTGTGAACCAAGGATTTTATATCAGCAAAACTGACTTTCAAGTATAAAGAACACAAGCTCTTATCCCCATACAAGAACTTAGGGACTATTCCTTCCTGAGGAACCTAATAAAGGAGCACTGGGTAACCAAAATGATATATAGGGGCACCTGGATGGTTCAGCATCTGCCTTCGGCTCAGGTCATAATCCTGGGACCCTGGGATCCAGCCCTGCATTGGCCTCCCTGCTCAGTGGGGAGCCTGCTTTTCCCTCCCCCACTCCCCTGCTTGTGCTGTCAAACAATAAAAAATCTTAAAAAAAAAGGAGTTATATGGGACGCCTGGGTGGCTCAGTCGGTTAAGCGTTTGCCTTCGGCTCAGGTCATGATCCCAGGGTCCTGGGATCGAGTCCCACATCGGGCTCCTTGCTGAGCAAGGCCTGCTTCTCCCTCTGCCTGCCTCTGTCTCTCTCTCTCTGATAAATAAACAAAATCTTTAAAAAAAAAAAAGGGTTATAAAAGACATGTATCATATGACCTCACTGATATGAGGAATTCTTAATCTCAGGAAACAAACTGAGTGTTGCTGGAGTGGTGGGGGGTGGGAGGGATGGGGTGGCTGGGTGACAGACAGTGGGTAGGATATGTGCTGTGGTGAGCGCTGTGAATTGTGCAAGACTGGTGAATCATAGATCTGTACTTCTGAAACAAATAATGCAACATATGTTAAGAAAAAAGAAAAAGAAGAAGACAGCAGGATGGGAAGAATAAAGGGGAGTAAGTCAGAGGGGGAGACAAACCATGAGAGAAGATGGACTCTGAAAAACAAACTGAGGGTTCTAGAGGGGAGGAGGGTGGGGGGATGGGTTAGCCTGGTGATGGGTATTAAAGAGGGCACATTCTGCATGGAGCACTGGGTGTTACGCACAAACAATGAATCATGGAACACTACGTCAAAAACTAATGATGTAATGTATGGTGATTAACATAACAATAAAAAATTTTAAAAAATCAACCTTTTAAAAAAAAGGGGGTTATAGATACAATAGGAAATTAAATGAAAGCTCTATAGTCTCAATTTGTATTGGAAGTGTTTATATGCACTCATGAAATACTTAATCTTTAATGTGTGTGTGTCTCTATATAAATAGATGTAGGAATTCTAGCTCTGCCTACTGAAAAGCCTCGAACAATGACTATGGATCCCTAGCATACAGATTATGACCCTGAAATGCAATTTCCCTCTAAAAAAAAAAATCCAGTTTTTTGAAGAAATGGATGATTTCAGATTTCGGACAGAGCATTCAAGCTATCAGATAACAAGCAATCAGACTATTAAGGGTCATATCAAAAGAACAGGCTTAAATAGGCTCCCCGCTGGGCAAAGATGAGACAACATGAGCTTCAATAATGATAATGATTGCAATGAACTAAAACCCAACAAATATGTTTAAGTTCATGACCTTATACTGACATTCGATTTTCTAAAAGAATGGTCTTCAAAAGATAAGGAACATAAATGGAAAGAATCAAGCATTTATGCTGCCTTTCCTAAAGGAATTGTACAGCTGTGTATCCAGATGATAGATAAGGGACTAGCATGCCAATTAATAAGAAAAAAAAAAAAAGCCAGGATAGAATTAAAATACCACTGTTTGCAACCTTAAATGAATAGATACAGGCATGAAGTATCAACAGTTGCTGAGATCACAAAGAGAAACATAGGCACCTCCAATGGTCTTCCAAAACACTGCTTGAATCTGAGTCTGATCCAGTCCTGGATCCAGCTACCAATGTGCAGGAATTACCCAGGGCAGAACGTATTGAATTGTACATGAATTCATAATCAGCAAAATCCAGACTGTGGGAAGAGAAAACCTACAGATTTTTTTAAAAGATTTATTTATTTATTTGAGAGAGAGTCTCAAGCAGACTTTCCAGGCTGAGTATGGAGCCAAACTCGGGGCTCAATCTCATGACCCTGAGATCACAACCTGAGCCAAAACCAAGGGTCAGATGTTCAACTGACTGCACCACCCAGGCACCCTGGAAACCTACAGATATTTTAAAGGAGTTTTTAAGAGGGAACTGGGTGGCTCAGTTGGTTAAGTGTCTTACTCTTGGTTTCAGCTTAGGTCATGATCTCAGGGTCATGAGATGGAGCCCTGTATGAGGCTCCACGCTCAGGAGTCTGCTTGAGATTCTTTCCCTTTCCCTCCCTCTCTGGTCCTCTCCCCTCTCGTTCTCTCTGTCTAAAATAAATAAAATCTTAAAAAAAAAGTTCTTAATTTTTTTAATCAGCAAGGCTACACTATAGTGTCTAGAAATATACATTTATGAAAAAAAACTCAAACACAAGGAAGCAATTACTATAGAAGTCAGAAGAATGGCTACTAATGGGAGTACAGAAGTAACTGTGATTGACATGGAGCAATGGAGGGGCTCTGGCATGGTGATTCTACACCCTGATCTGAGTGGTATCATCTTATTTTAATAATTTATTAAGCTACACATTTGGTACATGTGTTCTTTTCTGTTTGACTTAATAAAAACTCATTTTATAATAAAATTTTTTTTTAAATAACAATAAAAACAAAAGTAATGAAAACCCAACCAAAAGAAAGCTGGTATAGCTCTGCAGCCAGGCTGACTGGATTTGAATTGTGGATTCTGCCACACAGCCAGGAAAATACTAATGACTCTGTGCCCTGATCTCATTATTATAAAATGAGGATTGTAAAAGTACTTAGCTCATAGGGGTGTTATGGAAATTAGGAGTTAATATAGAAAGAAAATAGAACAGTCCCTGGCTCATAGCAGGACAGAGTTGGTGATTAGTGTTGGTGACCACCAACTATGTGAATTAGTGTAGTTACTTAACCTCTCTGGACTTCAGTTTCCTTACCTGAGTTTAAAGTATCTACCTGATAGGATTACCAGGAGATCAAAAGGAAATATATGCAATGTATCTATTACAGTATTCAACAAATAACAGGTCTTTTCCATGGCCTCCCAACATCCAGAGAGAGTTATCTATCATATTAGACATACCTCAGTCATAGCAATTCCTCTTGCACTTTTCACCTGGTCATTTAAGTTGATCTCAATGAAATGATCACCCAGTGAGTCTCACGTCCAAAACTGGATCTTCATCTAGATTTCAAAAAGATAAACCAAAATCTTAAAATGTTCAACTTCCTAGTAAGAATGGTCTTGTGTCATTCCCAGAGCAGGCATCTATGGTACTGTTAAACACTGAACTCATGTAGGAACAACTGAAGTAACCACTGATGGACTCGACGCTCATCACCATGTGTCTTCTCCCTTCTCCTCTTTCCTCTCCCTGCTTTGTTGAAACATTTAGCTGGGAGTCCAGATTTATCATAACCTATCATCAGTTCTGACTTCTGGCTACAAAGGTAGATTATTCTCATTTGCAAGGGTACTAAAATGAAGCACTCTCAGACAAATACCACTAAACACAAAAGGCAAAGGCAAGAAGAAAAACTATCTCCTCAATTCCACTTGTGACCAAGCCCTCCTTTCCAGAGGTCCACGCTGGGAAATTAATGTTCTGATAGTGTGCACCAGCATTTTCCCCCACTATAAGCTGTGTCAGGACACAGATCTGGAACTTTGAGTCACAGGTAGAGACCAAATGTTTTCCAAAGACAAAGCTGATGCTATAGCTTTAATCAGTGCCATAACACACCTAAAGTAAGACTGTGGGAATAGGGGTTGCAAGATACTAGTTGGTTTGTAAATGGCATAAAAAGCCAAATGCAGAGAAGCAAAGCATGTTGTATCTTCTGGCACTGTCCAGGTTTCCAAGAGTCCTCTGGTAACTTATAAGCCCTTCATAGGTCTGAAGCCCAGGTAACAAGCATCATCCAATAAATGTAATTATTTTTCACCACTTTCTGGGGAAAAGCTGGAAATAACAAACCATGGCCTGTAATGATTCTTTCTCAATTGAGACATCAAAATCTGTAATCAACTATCTCAAAAGCATATATTTCACATTACTGCAATAAATGGAACAAGCAATGCTTTCAAAGTCTCTACTGTCAATTAAATACAAAAGCTCTACTCCAAAAACATGCCAGCATGCTGCTCATTTCTTAAGAAATGAATCTACTGCAAATAAGGAAATGGGAGTTAGGACTGAATGTCATCTCCACCCAATCACTCTGCCCCAGGAGAGGGTACACAAAAGGCCAGAACACGCCTCTCCCACTTTGAGGCAGAAGCTGCGGACAAAACCCCAGTCAGCCACCTCTTCCTCAAGGTGTGGCGGGGGAGGCCGGAGTCTACCAGGCAATACAGAAAGTAAAAACTAACTCACGCAGAGAACTGGAACCAATGTAGGTGATGCCAGCACAATGCTTAATATTATTATGGTTGGAAAATAAGTGGTAGTAGAAACCCTTTCTGTGCGATCTCTAGGTGCCGGATCCCAGCCTTCTGACATTTCCACCTCATTGCTTTTCTTCACAGAATCAATTTAGACTCCGCAGAAAGTCAGCGGGCCTCCGAATCTGCAATGAGCCTAATGAGCCGTTGGAAGGGCTACTCGCCTACTCCTTCGTGTATCCATCCCCCTTTCGCTCCGAGTCTTCTCTAGCCAAGCAACCTTCTCAGACACCTTGACACTGAAAAGCGAAGCGGGTGAGCTCTGGTCGACTCTTGTAGGCGGAGGAATCGCCCAGGACTTAACCGCAATCCAGTTTGCGCCAGGTATCATTCTAAACCTTACGCTTAAGGCCTCGTTTAACCTTCTCAATCCCCACCTATAACGCCAAGAATTACAAGCTGTACGCTACGCATGAAGAAACGGAGGCGCTGAGACATTAAATGAGCAGCCAAAGATGGCAGAGGCCGGGGAGCCAGGACTCGAACCAGGTTTCTCCAGGACCGCAACCCTTATACTGGGATTTTTAACTGGCGGGCTCTGTAGGCGCCCGGATAAGGGCCGTTCTGGCCATTCTCTCGGACCAGGCCAGGCCGGTCCCGGGGATGCTTCAGGGATGGGAAACCCAGCTCCACTCACCTTCCTCGGCCGTGGCCTCCCTCCAGCAGCGCGCCCGGCCCCGCCTCCGCGACCGTTACAGCGCCGCGGGAGGCCGGCCAATCGAGCAGGAGCGCGGCGAGAGGGCCCGCCTCGGCTCCTCCTCCGAACGCTGGAGCTGTTTTCTCCCACCTCCCGGCGGGTTGGGGGGGAGAGGGCGGGGACCGAGGGGTTTAGGTCGGCCCCGCGTCCCGTTCGCTCCGCTGCTGGGGGCGGGACTTACAGTCACGTAGACGAGAGTGCGCCGCGCTCACGGTGTGTGCTTGCGCACCGCCGTTGCACTTAATACAAACCCTGGCCTTGCAGGTGGTGTTGGTAGGCACCTGGAAACTCATTTGTCCGGAAGACCGCAGAAATACAAATTTGAGGCCGTTGGTGAAAATGAGGCCCCGGCAATGTAGCCAGCGCACACTGCCCTCCACACACATACTCGAGCTGTGACTGTGAGCCCTTGCTACAGGACTAGTCAACCTGTTCTCTAGGTTCCAGACCTTGCTGAGCACGGCAACACCTAGCATTTGGAGGACCCCAGTATGTGTCTGTTGATGACATTCTGCCCTTCCGTTCAGCATTTTCAAGTCTCCACCAAGTGTCAGGCCCTACATGAGGCTCCAGAAATGCAGAGGTGGCTGGCGGGAGATGCTCAAAGTCTAGTTAGGGGGATGAATATACGCTCTGAAATTAAGATCAGTGTGATAGGCATAATCAGAGAAGTTTACGCAGGGCGCAGAAGGGAAAGAGAAGAATTATCTAAATGGGTCACTTTAGTCTTCCTAGACCTGTGGGTCTCAACCCTGACTGCATATTAGAATCACGTGAGGAGCTGTGAAAACTTGGTGCTCAAGCCCCAGACGACTTAAATCAGAATCTCCAGGGTAGGACTCAAGTGTTAAGAGTTTGTCAATAGTGGGCGCCTGGGTGGCTCAGCTGGTTAAGCGACTGCCTTCGGCTCAGGTCATGATCCTGGAGTCCCGCATCGGGCTTCCTGCTCAGCAGGGAGTCTGCTTCTCCCTCTGACCCTCTTCCCTCTCGTGCTTTCTATCTCTCATTCTCTCTCTCTCTCAAATAAATAAATAAAATCTTTAAAAAAAAAAAAGAGTTTGTCAATAGTCTCTCCCCTCCCCCAAGTGATTCCAATGTGCAGCCAAGCTCAAGCACTGCAAACTTAGAGGAATACTCGAATTATTCTGAACAGTAGGAGTTCCCCAGCAATACAGGGAGGAAAGATATTTAGAAAAAACTTCATGTGCAAATTAAATAAGTTCAAAGCACATTATAATGCCTAGATCACAAGTGATCAGTAAACCTTATTGTTATTTTTTGTCATTAAACCTGGGCCCCTTTGGTACAGCTCATATCTGCCCTCTCCTGAAACCTAACTCCCAAAGCCTTTAAAAATATAATGGAACTTACTGAGGGTTTCCTGACGAAACTGAGTAGTATGTTCCATCCCTGGAGAGGCAGAGTAGGAAGGCCTTACGAGGTGTGCTAAGGACCTGGGACTTTATCCAGCGGGTGATGGGAAACCACAGACAAGTTTTCAAAGGAAGTAATAAAATGGAAAGGTTTTTGTTTGGGTGTCTTCAAGCCTAATTTTCATGCATCTTGATAATATAGATAAAAACTATAAAAACCATGTACAAATATGATCACTGCTTTTTTTCCCCACAAATCACCTCAACATTTTATTTCTCAGATTAATGAATTCAGAACCTACAAATAGGGGCCCTGCACACCATTTTCAAAAACTCATAGAGGGTTAAATGATCCAAAAATTCCTGGCAGAAAAATACAACTTCCACACACCTGAAGGGAAGGCCTGGCGTCTCATTGGCCCACTATTGTCGTTGCATCTTACAGCCACATAGTGTCGCTGTTTGAGGACCTGTATTTTCCAGGCCTGTGGTTGTGCAGGTCCCATAAAGGCCAACAAGGATCTCCAACAGAAGGCATCAATCATGATGTGTCTCACAAGAAGTCTCAGGGTCACAGCTTTTCAGGTACAATACTTTTAGGCCCATATTTAGCCTTTCCTAGGCAGCTGGGGTTACTGTGTTTGATCTCTGTGTCTGCCCCACGCAAACATGTTCTCAACTCTGCCCCCAATCCCTTTCCTTACCTGGCTATTCTCACTAGCAATAGTTTATAGTTAAACAGATTTTCATTTTCAACCCTCAAAACACAGAATCCAACTGCTTGCCTTTTCCAAGACAATAGGGTGACTTGCCCACTCTTCTGACTGTAGCTGCACTAAATTGAGCCAGGTCAAATATTATGCGTCAGTTGGAACCATTTTGGCTGCAGATAATAGAAAAGCTGATTCAAACGGTCTCCTTAAGCAATAAATAAATTTATTATCTCACACAACTGAAAGTCCACAGGCAAAACAGACTTTAAGGTTGGTGAACTCAATGGTTCAACGACTTATCAAGGACCCAGTCTATTAGTCTCTCTGCTCTCCTTTAAACATGGTAGGTTTCAAATTCACTAAAACCACTACTAAAGTGGTTTTCCAAATGTCTACCAGGAACAATCAGGACCATATACTTTCTTTTCCATCTAAAATCCTTCCTTCCGGTTTTTTTGACCAATTCGGTCACACAGGCACATACTCTGCCTCCCAGTTAACTGCCTAGCAAATGTGAAGAAGACTTAAGATTGGGTTCCAGGGCGCCTGGGTGGCTCAGTTGGTTAAGTGACTGCCTTCGGCTCAGGTCATGATCCTGGAGTCCCAGGATCGAGTCCCGCATCGGGCTTCCTGCTCAGCAGGGAGTCTGCTTCTCCCTCTGACCCTCTTCCCTCCCGTGCTTTCTATCTCTCATTCTCTCTCTCTCAAATAAATAAATAAATAAAATCTTAAAAAAAAAAAGACTGGGTTCCAGAAGGAAAAAGGGGTTACCATAATTGGAATTGGCAATGGGGTGGGTGCTCCTTGAGTCACATAAGTTGCAAGGGGGAGGTATGGCTACTTGAGTAAAACTGGAGTCCTGTAAGGGCCAAGAGGACCATGGATGCTAGATGTAAGATCACCAGTATCCTTTACAGTCCTCAAAGCACAAGAAGGCTGATTACCCTCTATTTCCTAACAAGAGAGCCTCCTCCTCATCCCTCCTGGATTTTGTGTGTATCAAGTGGAGGGGAGGAAATTCTACAGCACTGTCCTCCAAAGGAATTCCCTTATGAACCATCAAGGCCTTTCTGGCACCTCTCTTTGCTAGAGAAGTAAAAGATTGCACACAAATTCAGTCTTTGACTCAGCATCCTGTTGGCATTGATCTCGAGTTTTCTTTTTTTTTTTTAAGATTTTATTTTTAAGTAATCCCTGCACCCAAGATGGGGTTCGAACTCAACCCCAGGATCAAGAGTCGCATGCTGTAACAACTGAGCCAGCCAGGCACCCTGATCTCAAGTTTTCTATGGGTCTTCAATGACCCACCAGGATGCTAATAGTTCTAAACACTCATTTAACATTCATTTACAAAAATGTATTAGGCACCTGTTATGTACCAGAGATCAAAGTAGATGCTGTGTTTATAGTGCTGAGTAAACCAGATGAGATTCTTGCCCTCATGGTGCTTAAGAAAAAAAAAAAAAACCACAAATAAGCATTAATTATGATAAGTGCTATGAAGAGGAAGGAAGAGAACAGGGGTATGTGGAGGAGGCTCTCTCCGAAAGTGACATTTAAGCTGAGATCCAAAGCCTGTCTTCATTTCAGCTTACTGCTCTCCTCTGTGCTTTGTATTCCCAGTATAAATTACAGCCTCCATTAGCAATGAAAACAGATCTTTTCATTTCTGAACTTCTAAACTGATTCTCAAATTTTCTCCTAGGCATAAACCTATCAAGTTTCTCCCCATAACAAGGAGTATACCAAATTCGAATGCCATTTGGGTGATGAATTCTTCAAGATTCTTCAAGTCACAAGTCTTTCAGACTTAGAACCCTTAATTACACTAATACATTTGTTTCTGCCTCCCCTATGAGAATCTGAACTCTGGGGACATGGATCATATCTTACTTTTTTCAGGACCTAGCATTGTCCCTGGCACATAGTAGGTGCTCAATACAGTGTGGATGGCACTGCTAAATTTGAGTCAGATTTAGACAGGGGCATTCACCTTCAATAGCCATTTTCCAGTATGAAAGACTATAAGCAAATAGCTCGAACAAATAGATTAATAACATGGGGTGCCTGGATAGCTCAGTCAGTTAAGCATCTGCCTTCAGCTCAGGTCATGATCCCTGGGTCCTGGGATCAAGCCCCACGTCAGGCTCCCTGCTCAGTGGGGAGTCTACTCCTCCCCCTGTTCATGCTCTCTCTCTCAAATAAATAAATAAATCTTAAAAAAAATAGATTAATAACAAATGCTCAAGAATACAGATTAACAATAGTTATATTAACTGAACCTTTAAAATGTGTCAAGTTCTGGGCTACACACTTTTTTCTAACTTCTTGACTCTTCACAACAACCTTAACATAAGTACTGTTAATCTTCATTCTACAAATGATCAAATTAGAAAATAGACGTTAAAAAAAAGTGGGCTCCTGGGTGGCTCAGTCGGTTAAGTGTCTGCCTTTGGTTCAGGTCATGATCTCAGGGTCCTGGGATTGAGCCCCACGTCAGCTCTGCTCAGTTGGGAGTCTGCTTCTCCCTCTCCCTCTGTGCTCACACTCTCTCTCTCTCAAAAAGAAACAAAAAAATCTTAAAAAAAAAAAGACTTGCTAAGATCACACAGCCCGTATGTGGCAGAGCCAGGATATGAAACCAGCATTCAGGCTCCAAAGCCTATTTCATTAACCACTTGACCATACCACTTCTCTTGATGGGCATCTGCTCTACCATAAGAGAATATGCATTTAATCCAATTTGCAGCTATTTCATCTATTAGTTACCTACTGATGCATAACAAATTATCCCTAAAATTAGAAGCTTAAAACAAACATTTGCTATCTTTACATGTCTGTGGATCAGGAATACAGGACTGGCTTAGCTGGATGGTCTGGCCAGAATCTTTCATGAGGTTGCCATCAATGTGTTAGCCATGGTTAGTCATTTTTTTTTTTAAGATTTTATTTATTTGACAGAGAGAGACATAGCGAGAGAAGGAACACAAGCAGGGGGAGTGGGAGAGGGAGAAGCAGGCTTCCCGCGGAGCAGGGAGCCCAATGCAGGGCTCGATTCCAGGACCCGAGCCGAAGGCAGACGCTTAACGACTGAGCCACCCAGGCACCCCCATGGTTAGTCATTTCAAGGTTCAATTGGGGCTGATGGATTCACTTCCAAACTCACTCATGTGGTTATTGGCAGGGCTCAGTTTGTTCCTTAGCAAGCAGGCCTCTCCACAGGCTGCCTGAGTACCCCCACAACATGACAGCTTCCCACAGAAAGAGTGATCTAAGACAATGTGTGAGCACCTAAGAAAGACGCAAAAGTCTTTTTTATAACCTCATCCAGGAAGTGACATATCATCACTTCTGCTATATGCTACTAATCACACTGACCAACTATGGTAAAATGTAAGAGAGGACTACACAAGGATGTAAATATCAGGAAGTGGGGATCCTTGGGAGCCATTTTGGAGGGAACTTACTACAATCTGTTCATTTTTTGTGAGTGCCTCCTCCACTAGAATGTAAACTTCACGAGTGGGGAATAACCATCAGTGCTGCTCATTGTTATATTCTCCCCACAGTACTTGCCATAGAACAGACGGTCAATAAATACTGAATAAATGTAATGATGACGATGATATGAATTCCAAAGAATGAGCTCCCTACAACAATCCTGTCTTACTCCCACACAGATTTCCAGTTGCCATTCATGGTAGCATAAGTTAAGTAAGTAAGTAAGTAAGTAAATAAATAAATAAATATTTAAGATTTATTTTTTTTTTTTAAAGATTTTATTTATTTATTTGACAGAGAGAGACACGGCGAGAGAGGGAACACAAGCAGGGGGAGTGGGAGAGGGAGAAGCAGGCTTCCTGCTGAGCAGGGAGCCCGATGCGGGGCTCGATCCCAGGACCCTGGGATCATGACCTGAGCCGAAGGCAGACGCTTAACGACTGAGCCACCCAGGTGCCCCAAGATTTATTTTTAAGTAATCTCTACACCTAATATGGGGCTCGAACTCACAACCCTGAGTTGCATGCTCCACTGACTGAGCCAGCCAGGCATAGCTCAAATAACTTTTAAAAGCAAGACCTTATCATGCCAAGTACATTTACTCATAATTTTTTTCTTTTTTTTGCTAAAGAAAATCCGTAATTTTTATTTCATTGCCAGTTTTCCAGGAAGTTAAATCTCGAAGGAGATGAAAAAAAAATTTTGAGCTGAACCCAAAGCTATGAGGGGTCTAGAGAGAGGTGTTACCTAATGGTAAATGCCTACTTAGGAGCACCAGCAGAGCCAGGAGCAAGTTGGAGGAACTGAGTCTAAGATTCTTGCATTGGATAGGACCCTGGAAGCATGTTAAAGTGGTTCCAGGTCAGTGACTCTCCCTAGCTCCCAGATACAATTATCTCCAAATAAAGTTTTTAAAAACTCACCAATAGACCGGGGCGCCTAGGTGGCTCAGTCAGTTAAGCAGCTGGTTCTTGATTTTGGCTCAGGTCATGATCTCAGGGTCCTGGGATCAAGCCCCACTGGGGCTCCACGCTCAGTGGAGAGTCTGCTTGAGGATTCTCTCTCTCTCCCTCTCCCTCTGCCACTTCCCCCCCACTCATGCTCGCTCTCTAAAATAAATAAATCTTTAAAAAAAAAAATCACCATAGGGACACCTGGGTGGCTCAGTTGGCTAAGTGGCTGCCTTCGGCTCAGGTCATGATCCCAGAGTCCTGGGATCGAGTCCCGCATCAGGCTCCTTGCTCAGTGGGGAGCCTGCTTCTCCCTCTGCCTGCCCTGCTGTTCTGCATGCAGCTCCCCCTGCTTGTGCTCTCTCTCTCTCTCTGACAAATAAGTAAATAAAATCTTATAAAAAAAATCACCATAGACCTACATTAAAAGTTCTAAGTATATAATTTAGAAAGAAGAAAAGTGATCAAAGAAGACAAGGATTGTTGAGAAAAATGATAAAACATGTAGATAAATCCAAACAAACATTGTATAATTCAGTATAATGATCATGAAGGCAAATGCGGGGGCTGAAAAAAAGGACACACGCGGATCAGACTTACGAGGTTACTTACAAGGTGAAAGGGGACAGCCATTGGAGTTAGAGTATTCCAAGGTCCTTGTATTATCTAGAAGGAGGAGTGGGATGTTTAGGCTCTGTTAATGTGCAATGTAAAATTTTAAGGGTAGCCACTCCAAGAACAGGAATAGGGTCAATGACTTCCAAACCAGTAGACAGAAAAAGTGGAATATGAAAACAAAAATTCAGGCTACTTTTAAGAATGAAAGAAAGAAGAACAAAAAGCAGAGCAAAGGTGGGACAAATAGAAAGCAAAAGGTAAAATAGTAGATACAAGCAAAATATACTAGTAATAATAAATTAACAGTATATAATTCAAAGTGGGATAGTGAAAAACACCTTTCTTCAATATTATTTTTTAAATAAATTTATATCCCCTCCACCCATTTCTCCCCCACAACCTCTGATGACTACCAATCTGTTCTCTATGAGTTTGTTTTTGGTTTTGTTTTTAGATTCCACCTATAAAAGACATATTTGTCATTCTCTAATTTCACTTAGCATCGTGTCCTTGAGGTCCATCCATGTTTTCACAAATGGCAGAATTTCCTTTTTTATGGCTGAATAATAGTGTGTGTGTGTGTGAGAGAGAGAGCGAGAGGATGAGAGTGAGCGAGAGATAAATATGCAGAAGTGGAATTGCTGGATTATATGGTAGTTCTATTTTTAATTTTTTTTTTTTTGGAGGGGCAGGGAGGGGTAGAGGGAGAGAGAGAACCTTAAGCAGGCTCCACACCCAGCGCAGAGCCCAACACAGGGCTCGATCTCACAACCCTGAGACCATGACCTGAGCTGAAATCAAGAGTCAGACACAACCAAATGAGCCACCCAGGCACTCCTATTTTTAATATTTTTGAGGAACCTCCACACTGTTTTCCATAATAGCTGCACCAAAATACATTCCTATCAACAGTGCACAAATGTTCCCTTTTCTCCACATCTTTGCGAACACCTGTTATTTCTTATTGACAACAGCCATTCTAATGGGTATGAGCTATTCGTGTATATAACTACAGAAAATGGACTCACAAGGAAACACCAAATTCATGTTCATATTGGCTTTGGAGGAAGAGAAGCAAGTAATGGTGTTGGACTTGCAAATCCAATAGGGTTTTTATCTGCGATGTTTTCTTCCATTGAAATTTTTCAATGAGCCAATATTTAATGATGGTCAGTCAATTCTAGGTAGCAGGAATATGGGTATTATTTTCTATACTTTTTAAGTTTCTCTAAATAAACATGGTACAAATTTTTACCGAGTCTTAACCAACTGGAACATGTGTATGTATTGTCTTCCTTTGGCTCTTTGCTCTAATTAAGGGTGTATCTACAGACCCCACCCTCCACATGACTCAAACCAAAACCTACATTCTCCTGAAATTGTCAAGCTTCTCCTGTTTGAAGTTCTACAAAATCACCTTGTTTCACTGCTTCTCCACTTTCTGTGTTTGTGTAGGTAGAGCCACAGCGTCCTTGGGCTGAGGGGAAGATGTGTAGCGGCAGCAGTCTGGCCAGCAGCAGGAGACTGTGGGTACTGGCACAGGTTCTGACACACAGTCCTCTGAGGCCAATTTTGAGCCCTGGGCTTGTTTCTAAAGCACCGGTGCCTCTTCCTTTAAACATATCGCCAGCGGGCGCCTGGGTGGCTCAGCTGGTTAAGCGACTGCCTTCGGCTCAGGTCATGATCCTGGAGTCCCCGGATCGAGTCCCGCATCGGACTCCCTGCTCGGCAGGGAGTCTGCTTCTCCCTCTGACCCTCCCCCCATCTCATGTGCTTTCTCTCTCTCTCAATCTCTCTCTCTCTCAAATAAAATAAATAAATAAATCTTTAAAAAAATAAACATATCGCCAGGGCGCCTGGGTGGCTCAGATGGTTAATTAAGCATCTGCCTTCGGCTCAGGTCATGATCCCAGGCTGCTGGGATCAAGTCCTGCATGGGGCTCCCTGCTCTTGGGGAGCCTGCTTCTCCCTCTGCCTCTCTCTCTCTCTCTCTCTCTCTCTGTGTCGCTCATGAATAAATAAGTAAAATCTTAAAAAAATAAAAATAATAAACATATCGCCCGTAGTCAGGCTGGACCAGTACGGGAAGGGCATGTGGAAAATTTTAAGTCTTGTAGGTATCAGACTATGTAACTTTTCCCTTTTATTTTGATCTCCATTCACGTTGTTTAAAAAGTAAGTTCAGAAAATCAGTCAATGCATTAACAATTCCCTTTTCAAAAGGAGGCCCCGGCGCCTGGGTGGCTCAGTTGGTTAAGCGACTGCCTTCGGCTCAGGTCATGATCCCGGAGTCCCGGGATCGAGTCCCGCATCGGGCTCCCTGCTCAGCGAGAAGTCTGCTTCTCCCTCTAACCCTCCCCCCTCTCATGTACTCTCTCTCTCTCTCTCATTCTCGCTCTCTCAAATAAATAAATCTTAAAAAAAAAAAAAAGGAGGCCCAATGAAAGCATGGAGGATGGTGAATGAAAAAAATACCTATCACTGATGGCCTGGCTGGTTCAGTGGGTAGAGCATGTGACTCTTGATCTCAGGGTTGTGAGTTCGAGCCCCATGTTGGGTGTAGGGATTACTTAAAAACAAAATCTTAAAAAAGTAGTCAATCAATCCAATAATCACCGATGTCAATGGGCAGATCAGTGAGAGGCAGTTTAAGAGGTAAGAACCAGCATCTAGGTACTTCCTGGGGAAACAAGGAAATAATCTGGGAATGAGAATAAAGTCAAAAGCACAGGACACCTGGCTGGCTGTCAGAAGAGCATGTGACTCTTGATCTCGTGGTTGTGAGTTTGAGCCCCATGTTGGGCATAGCGATTACTTTGAGGAAAAAAAAATAGTAAAGTCAAAAAGCAGGATCAGCTTGACTAAATACATTTTATACTGAAGTTCAATACCTCTCACAGTATTTTCTTCAGACCTTTTTCTGTAACAGTTCTGTCTAGTAACAAGTGACTAACGCTACTGTCAGTGTCCTGGGCCCCGGAAATGAGTAGGTGGAAAATGTAGCCCAAACTGGTATGTTCAATTCCAGGTATCCCAGAAATTATACCCAAACAGAAAATAGTGACATAGAACAAGCCAGCTGAGGAATAAGATTGCACTGCCTATTCGTGGTGCAGACTTGAGTACACCTCATGAATGTACTCTGTGCTCCATGGGCAGAGAAGCTTCCCTGGCCTCTAAGGAAGGGCCCAGATATTTCTTCAAGCACAATTAACACTTTTGTAATAACAGGCCCCGTTAACATGAACTTTTTTAATCCCACAAGCCTGGCTCCACATGCTGGCTCTGCAACTTCTGAAGGGCTTTGGGTCTCTCTATAATGGAAGTATTGGGCTGTTGTGAAAAATACAAGCAACAATATATAAGGACATAGCAAGCATCCAACAAATTATACCTTAATGGTCTTGTAAAGGGTATCCAGATTCCTAAAGTTTTACAAGAAAATATAATCCTTCATTAAACAGTATCACAGAGCTGCTCCTCAACCAGGGTTTCCTGGTCCTAGCCCAACCACCCAGGATTGTTTCTTAGAAGAACTAAGGACTCAAAAAAAGTAATTAGGGACATGTCTTCAGCTAGCCTTGTCCCATCGCTGGAAATTTCCACTCTGGGGCCTTTTTACCTTTTCCCCCCTACCTCAGTCTTTCACCAATTATTTATTGAAAACTCTCTGCTCAAGACACTGGTTTAGAAGAAAATACAAATATGAAGTCTTTGTCTTCCAGGAGCTTTCAATACAGGGTTGCAAACAAGAAATCAGTGCTCGCTAAGCAGAATCCTTGTAACACAATTTGCTTAAGAATTCAGTCATTATTACTTTGCAGACTGATTAACCTAAATAATAGATTGTTCCCTCTTGTCTCTCTATCCCCCTTCTTTCACATACTTGCTCAGCATCTAGAAACTGCTTCAACTCTTACCAACCCTAAAGATCAAACAATCCTTTACATTAACCTCAAGCCGGGGGAAGAAATTACACAATGGGGCCTGGATGCCCCCATGTCCCCCAATCTTCTGGGCCCTCAGAATCCCTTCAAATGTCTGTATATTGTCACTGGGCACACTCTCCACAGGGACCACTCACTGCCCTCCTCAAATGGCCCACTCAACAACCCTCCTCCCTCTCTGCTGGTGACAGTGAAAATCCAAACCACCTGAAACTCACCCAGGCCTGCTCTACATCCACTCTTTAAACAAATATTTATCAGAGCCTACTATGAGCCTGCACTGTGCCGATGTGGGAGATACCAGAGGGAGAGCCAAGCGGCCATAGCCCCTGCCTTCAAGAACCTCAGTCCACTCTTAAGTTCCACATGAAGCAAAAATTACACAAATAACCGCACACCCCGACAAGGACCAAGGAGAATTCCAAGGGCTGCAAGGGTTCAGGGACAGGATAGTTCTCCTTAAAAAATGATATTTGAAGCGCAAGCTCAACACCAAAGTGGAGAAGAGCTAAGGGAAGAGGCAGGGAGGAGTGCCCCGCAGAGGGAAGAGCATCTGCAGAGGCCCCGGGGAGAGAAAAAGCTTGCATCATTTGAGAATCTACATGGGGCCTCATGCGCGCCTTAAGGAGTTTGGGTTTTTACAGAAGTAACCGGAACCCATAACGAGATTTCAAGGGGCGAATGCCATAAACAGATTTACCTGCCCAGTGGCTTCAGAGCAGACACAAGGTCTGTTTTTGCCACCAGGTTATCCCCAGCGTCCGGCCCCGCGCCTGCTATCAGCGGGTCTTACCAGCCCGGGGCGGCGGGACGCGGTGCAGGACTTAAGGTTTGGGGCTTGGGGATGACGGAGGGCCTCTGCAGAGAGCGCAGAGCCCTCCGCTGAGGCAGCAGGCGGGGACTGCGTCGGCGGTGCTCGGGCGCGGGTGGCGGCCTGCGCTGGGCACCTCAGGGGACCTGAAGCGCCACAGAGTCGGCGCGCTCGCAACTGGCGGCGGCCGAGCTTCCAGCTTCCGAGGAGAAAGCGCCCGCTTCTCGGCGAAGGGAGCAAGGCCACGCGGACTACGCGGCGGAGCGGGTGGCCCAGAGCCTCCCGCGGTGCACGGCGGCCAGGTGAGCCCCGCGGCCCAGGTGGCGCGGCCCCAGAAGCCCCTGCGCGCAGCCACGGGCGTCCCCGCTGCAGGGCGGCGGCGGCGGCTGCGGCGGCGGCCATCTCCGGGCGGCGGCGGGCGCTGCGAGCGGTGGGCGGTGTCTACGCGGACCGTGAGACGGGGCGGGTGAGGCGCTGGGCCGCGCCGGGTGTGTTCCGGACGTTTTGTGTCCGCCGGGCAGAGGCAAGGAGCCGGGGGGGGGGGGGGGGGGGGAGGGCAGTCTGCGGGTCGCCCTTACCTAGCCAGGCCCTGCGACCCTAAGATAATCCTCTTCCAGCCCTTTTTTCCTGGACTCGTGAGCAGACTGCATTTTGCAAAGCCTAGATCGTAAGGTGCTGTAACTGGGCTTCTTTACCTAAGAATGCAGCGTGCGCAGCTAACCGTGGCTCTGCGTGTTTTTCTGCGTCCTCTGTATTGGCCGCCCTGGACTGCGTTCCTGTGTGCCAGGTTGACCGCAGCATCCATCCGTCCCCGGGGCCTGGCCCTGGCTGGACGTGCAGTTTGTTGAGTGAGAGGACTGTGATTTACTTCATAGAGTCCTTCCCTGCTGGTGGACATGGTTTTCATTTTGTAGCTAATACAAAAAAAGGCGTTTCGTTGAGCACTGTTATGTCTAGTGTGTTGAGCATGATCAATTGTTTATAGAATGATCTCTCCTAAGGCTTGTGGTTTACATTGTAAAAATGCTCCTCAGAAAAGTTACCAGTTCTTGTGCCTCCGGTAGCATTTGGGGACACCTGGCTCCTGGAGCCTCCTGACCGACTTTGCTGGGTCCCAGTGCTTCACGTGGGTCTCGACATACAGTGTCAACACCTGTTTGTTGAAGAGTGACCTTGTGGGTGGCCTTACCTAGAGCTTTTGCTGAAAAGGGAACTATGAATATCTTAGTTAATTTTTAAAACGGACTTGGGTTTAGCTTGGACAGACCATTACAGCCCCCAGTGCGGTTAAACCCAAGTTAAGGCAAAATTCAAGCTGGGTTAGATAAACGGTGGAAACGTCTTAATGGTTAAGTCCTACTCTGAAACGTGACCGTTGAATTGCTAGGGAAGAGATTTTAAAAGATTATGCTGATGCCTAGACTCAAAAAGCTTTCTTCAAAGACATGTAAAAAGTTTCGAGTGACATCATCCTCATCAGTGAAAATAAATGGAATTTGCTTTTCCATCCTTTTCATTTATTTTATTTTATTGTTATTTTTTAAGTAGGTTCCATGCGCAGCATGGAGCCCAAAGCAGGGCTTGAACTCACCACCCTGACTGAGATCAAGACCTGAGCTGAGATCAAGAGTTGGATGCTTAACCGACCGAGCCACCCAGATACCCCTTCATTTACATCTTTAAAATTTTATGCTAAAATAGAGGGAATATTCTCTTTAATGATCATTTTTCAGTTTGGTCACATGATCCTGAAAATCAAGTGTATGTATAAGAGTTTAAGAATGACCGTGGATTAATTCCTTTCTCTCAGGTTTTAAACCAGTCTTCTCTGGCCTTCGCACCCATTTCGCAGGGCTGGGATCCTTTCTCTGTGGGCCCATTCTGCCCTTTACTGGTTCTCTTTACAAGGACACCCCCATGTCTGTGTCATAATCATCTTTTGGTCTCTCTAGGGCCCCTTACTGAGCTTAGTGTCCAGCTTAGTGCCGGGCACATAAGTGACTGATAACTATTAGCATGGTGAATGAATTTACAGTATGACATGTGTTTATTAAGTCCAGTTTGTAAGATGTGTGACGGATATTTCTCATTTTTCAAGGGAGTAAGGTAGACACTGGAGACAAGGACAGTCGTGATCTTTTGGTTATAGATATAGTCACATTCCAAGAAACACTACCAGCAGGGCACCTAGGTCTTTCCTTTTTGTGTAATTCACGTGCCATACAATTCACCCATTTAAAGTGTATAATCCAGTGTCTTTTTGTATATTAAAATATTATTTTTTAAGTTGTGGTAAAAAACATATGACATCAAATTTACCATTTTAACCATCTTTAAGGGTACAGTTCAGTGGGATTAAGTACATCCACAATTTTGTGCAACCATCACAAGTTCCAAAACTCTTCAGCACTTCAGATAGATACTCCATAAATAAATGAATGTATGAATGAATGTCGATAGTTTAGGGAAAATTTTCAAGAAATAAATGTGACCTTAATTTCTCACTTCCCTTCTAATTTGTTGTGTTGTCTTTTATACTTCTAGATGAAAAGTTATTATAATTAAGATGGTACCATGTCTTACCGTACTGTGATAATAACTGAAGTTCCTTATAATGGAAAACTGGGCGGTTCTTTCAAGTTTGAATGCTGAATTACTGAACTTTCTAGGGTCTCTAAAAGTTGCAAAGCAAAATTTGAATGATATCCCTAAGCCCACTCTGATTTGCAAAGGATGGCTTATCCAAGTTTATATTATGCTATTTGGCTTCCTCTATTGCTGTGTATTCTCTTTGCTTTTGTAGTTGCAGGATACCCTCCACTTTCATAGGAGATATCCTAGGGCTTCTTGAGATTAGAAAAGTTCACAAATTTGTAAGGTGCTCCCAAAACAAAGGGATTTATTTTAGGTACAAAGTGTTTGAATCTTTTTCTTATTCTAAAATTTTTATGTTTTCCTTGCCTGCTGGATTGCTTTTATCAGTGTTAATCTCTTCTTTAACATCTTTTTGAAAAACGGTTTGTGTCTTCTGGCTGTTTCCAGCTAAAGAAGTTTGGCGATCTCCCATTTTTAACAAGGAGAGAGCACTCTAGGGCATCTGTAGAGAGAAGGCTAGGCCAGAGTAGATCTGGGGAGCAAAAAATAGTTGAAGCTATTTTTCAGTAGGTTTGGAAGGGATACAGCTGTTAATCCCAAATCTTATGCATGTGTGAATATATGTGTGCTTCTGATTTTAGTAAAATTTAATTAGTATTACAGCCTAGTTAATTCTGAGATAATTGCATGGGAGTACTGGGCTGTAGTTCTGGCTCAGGCCCTACAAGTGACCTGAGCAAACCACATAACTTTTGTGGATTCATTATTGGCACTAGTAAATTAGGTGGGCTTGAGTAAGTGGGTAAATTAAGTTTGCTGTTAGAAAGCAAACTAGCATATCCTTGGCTGCTTCCTGCAAACTAGTCATTTCTTTGAAGGTATCTAAAATTTTTTTTTAATTATTGATTGATTTTTTTAAGTAAGCTCTACCCCAACGTGGGGATTGAGCTCACAACCCCGAGATCAAGAGTCACATGCTCTACCAACTGAGCCAGCCAGGTGCCCCTAAAATATTTTTTTAATTATATATTCCACCATAATATATAGCCTTCTAAAACTGAATATTAAGATTGCATTTTAAATTTGTTACCACCCTGTAACATCGATGCTTCCTGAAGATGCATACTGTTTATTCTGGAGTTTTATGTATTCCCTGACCCATTGACTCATACCCTTGGGGCCTCTTATACCTCTCAATTTGAGAAGTGCGGGACCCAGAGGACCTCTAGGTCCCTTGCAGCTCTGATGTGGTATCATATTTGTCTCTAATTTTGGGAAACTATAAATTTATAACAGGGAAAAATATGATTGGTCAATTTGCATGGCTTAATTTCTTTTCTTGAAAACTGGAGTTTGCAATTCTATTGTATGTAAAAGCTGTTTCATGAGCAACTGCATGCAATTTGAGAAATGGATTGCAAACTTAGAAAAAAATCCTTTACAGATGTTATCTTTGTTGCTCTCAATCTTTCTTTGCTGCAATCTTGCTTTTTTCTTTCCTGCCTGCTAATTGGATTAAAGACTGTTTTGCCAAACCATGGCATCTGGAGGCGACAGTCCTGTCTTTGAAGATGATGAAAGGTAAATGTCTTGCATGGCAATAAAACTAGCTTTTGAAACTTTCAAGATTGTTTTTATCACTCAAGAGTTATTTATCCAGGCTACTTTGTTAAGGACACATTTTATAAACTTGCAGAACGCATGGTTTTGCTCTTCTGTGATTTAGAGCAAGGGTAGTAAACGCCTGGCACAGAGGTGGCCACCAATGGGACACATCTTTTCCCATAGGGCCTGCATGTAAGGTCTCCAAATCTGTCGTAGCACAGAGTTCTTGGCAATCACTTCAAAATGGTATCAAATCAATCCACTTACCATTTCTGATTGACAGCACACAAAGGACGTTAGAGTGAATAAAGAGTAAGACGTAGTTAAGAGAGCAGGCTCAAAATATGTTCTGTATAGGTATTACATAATATCATGTATGGTATTCACATGGCACAGATAGGGGAAGTATATATTTTATATTAAAATATTAATATCTAAAAGGTGTATTTAAGTTGTGCCAGAAGCTTATGACAAAACAGAATCCTTTATTTTTTTTAATAAGATTACTATAGTAAAGACAAGAATTACCATCCTCCATACATTTTTATCTTTTTTATAATAGGACATTTCTTGTATGACTTCTCTTCTGCTCAGTATAATAAATTAGAACCCTTTTTGTTAAAATGAATCCTAACTGATTTAAGTTTGAAAGGCTTGGGGAGTTCTTGTTTTGGAGTGAATGGATCTGAAAAAGAAAAACCAGAATTAAATACTGTGCTTTTTAAATGGGGATGTAGGGAAGAAGTAGAGACTTTTTACTGACCTTTCCAGGCATTATTCTGTAGCCCAGCTTAGAATACTATCCTGGATAAACTGATGGGTTCTTAATCCTATTAATATTAAGGTGACTTTGTTTGGAATTACCTGACTATATACCCATATATAGTAGTTTCATCTTAAAGGAAGAGTATATAGGAGGAAGAAGATAGTTACATGTACTGTGAGTAGAAATTCTTAGGTACTGTCACTTTAATGTCTTGTAATTTTAGGGGTTTAAAAAAACCTGATATTTTCATTTTGGAAAGATTAATTGGTTATTTTCTTACTGTTTTTGGCCTATTGTAATTGCTTTATTTTATTCCCTTAGCCCTCCTTATAGCCTGGAAAAAATGACAGATCTCGTAGCCGTTTGGGAAGTTGCTTTAAGTGATGGAGTCCATAAAATTGAGTTTGAACATGGGACCACATCAGGCAAACGAGTGGTATATGTAGATGGGAAGGTAGGAAAAAAATGAGTTATTTTGTAAAATATGGTATACATAGAAGCTTGATTTTGTTAACATAGATTCTTCATATGTAAATTCAAGGCTTTTCTCTTACATTGGTTATCTTTATATTGGGGCCTGGATCATATTGCTGGACCAAGCAAACTAATAATAGCTATAGAATCCATAGACAATAACATTTAAACTTGAGGTGCTTTTATTTTCTAAAATATTTGAATCATGGAGTAATAAAATTACATCTAAATAGCATTGCTATTTACTCACTTTAATTATAGCACTTCTAAAGCTAAATATTAAATTTTCTTTCATTTGCGTGCTTTTAACTTTTATATTTTATTGCTTAGGAAGAGATAAGAAAAGAATGGATGTTCAAACTAGTGGGCAAAGAAACCTTCTGCGTTGGAGCTGCAAAGACAAAAGCAACCATAAATATAGATGCTGTCAGTGGATTTGCGTATGAATATACTCTGGAAATTAATGGGAAAAGTCTCAAGAAGTATATGGAGAACAGGTCAAAGACCACCAATACTTGGGTATTACATTTGGATGGTGAGGACTTTAGAGTTGTGTTGGGTAAGTGAGTGCCGTTTCTGCAGAATTTATTGGCTTTTTATGATGGTGGTTAATTAGTTCCCCTAACCACCCAGACCCTATGCAAACTTGGAATAGAGTGTAAGTGTGTGTAGGTGTATTTCTGATGTGTCCTATGTGAACAAAGTATTCATTTAAATGACTTATTTATATGAGAGCCAGATTTTGTAGTGATGGATTGGAGATTGTAAACAGGTTTAAAAAAAGAAATTTTAAAAAAATTTTAAAAAAGAAAAAAGAAACCTTTTAAACAGGTTTCAAAAAAGATGTAGACATTTGTTATTTATTATTGATATTTCTATTATTATTGATATTTCTCTTTAAAAGGATATATAGAGACAGTTGGAAATTTAAGCTTGATCAGTAACAAGGGAATTTTTCTCTAGGTAGCAAGAGGTTTAGTACTGCAGCACATCAAAATTGTCAAAGTCCAGATAAAGTAGATTAAAAAATAAAAAGTAACAAGCCGTTGATCTTTAAGCTAAGTTCTATTGTTACACATTGGCATCTGTGTTGTTTTCCACTGGGCCTATAAAACTTAAGAGACAAATATTTACAAGTTACTATCTTTTCTCTCTTCTGGTACTCCCAGTATTTCCTGCTTCTGATATCACTAAAGTTAAGACCATTTGGATTATCTCATTAATTCATTGATTCATTTATTTAGATAATATTGAGTACCTACTAAATACCAGTTAGCATATCAGGCACTGAGGATATGTAGATGAAGAGATGTTGTCCATGTCTTTAAAGAGTCTACAGTCTAGTCAAATGCTAGCATGTACTTTTTAAAAAATTCTTTTTAAGAATGAAAAATGTGGGGGCACCTGGGTAGCTCAGTTGGTTAAGCCTCTGACTGTTGGTTTCGGCTCAGGTCATGATCTCGCCGTCATGGGATCAAGCCCTGTGTTGGGCTCTGCACTCAGGGCAGAGTCTGCTTCAGATTCTCTCCTGCCTCCTGCTCACTTTCCTCTCTCTCTCTCAAATAAATAAATAAAAACTTTGAAAAAAAAAAAAGAAAAACGTTTGGGGCACTGGCTGGCTCAGTTGGTGGAGCACGTGACTCTTAATCTCAGGGTCGTGAGTTCAAGTCCCACGCTGGGTGTAGAAATCACTTAAATAAACTTTTAGAAAAATGAAAAATGTTTATCAAGTAATTAAATGCACATAGTTGAAAAAAACAAACAAACCAGAAACTATTGAAGAAACTGGATCAGTTCGTCTTGAAGAGTTTCCTGTGGTCTGGATTTTGTTGATTGCAGTTCCGTGATGTTTCTGTTTCTTTTTCTTTTTAATATATATAATTTTAAAGTTTTTATTTTTAAATAATCTACACCCAAAGTGGGGTTTGAACTTACAACCCTAAGGTCAAGAGTCGCATGCTCTATCAAATGAGCTAGCCAGGCGCTCCCTCACCTCTGTTTCTATTTCCTATATATTGGTAGTTGACTGAAGAATTGGTTAAATTTAGGTTTGATCTTTTTTTCTGGCTAGACTACTTTATAGTTTTGTTATATCAAGAGGCACATGGTGTTTGTGAATTTATTTTATTTATTTATTTATTTATTTTTATTATTTTTTAATTTTCTTTTTAGATTTTAATTTATTTATTTGAGAGAGAGAGACAGAGATAGTGAGAGAGAGCACAAGTGGGGAGGAGAGGGAGAAGCTCTCTCCCCACAAAGCAAGGAGCTTAATGCGAGGCTCGATCCCAGGATTCCGGGATCACGACCCGAGCCAAAAGCAGATGCCCAACTGACTGAGCCACCAGGCGCCCTATTTATTTTTTCTAAAAGATTTTATTTATTTATTTGACAGAGACACGGTGAGAGAGGGAACACAAGTAGGGGGAGTGGGAGAAGCAGGCTTCCTGCAGAGCAGGGAGTCTGATGTGGGGCTTGATCCCAGGACCCTGGGACCATGACCTGAGCCGAAGGCAGACGCTTAATGACTGAGCCACTCAGGCGCCCCGTTTGTCAATTTTTTTGATGTTGGCAACCATTAATACCTAATTTTTGCATCCAGTAATTCCTTAGCAGTTGCCAAATGGTGATATTCTGGAATATTTCTAGAATGAAAAATTTCTTGTCATCTACTATTTGGTTGTACAGAGGTACAATTTATATAAGAAATGCAGAATAACACTTGTTTTCCCTTTACTAGTTTTCAAAATACTGAATTGGCTCCTCATTTTCCTCTACAGGGGATCGTTTAGGTTTGTTTTTTTTTTTAATTATTATTAACTCATGGATTTAAACAATTTGATGTGTGTTGCAACACATTGAAGTTATTATTCTTATTGGACATCAAATTGTCCCAGTTTTGGCCAATGGTGTGCTCTTTAGATTGTCTCCTGAGTCCTTTTGACACATCCTTGGTAGACTTTGAAAGCTTCCTTGCTTTCTGGTATGACACAATGTCCTAGGTTCATTTTGAACATTTGCTGCTCAGACGTGGAATCACCCTTTTCTCTAAGAAGCCCTGGTTTTTTTTTTAGAGGAAAATGGTATTTCAGGAACATAATCTGGGCTTATGTTAAAGATGCTCATTCATTATTTTAGAGAAGCTGCAGGCAGGCAGAGAGAAGAGGCTACAAGGTGCACATGCTCCAGGACCTCCTATGACTCACTGCATCCACATCTGAGCCATGATTTAATACTGTATCATGTAGGTTCTTTTGTTAACATACATACTTAAACAGGTGCTATACTCATGATTCAGAAATTACAATGATATGAAAAGAAAGCTACATGGAGAAATTTGCTTCCATCCCTATTCCCATCCACCCTGTTTCCCTAATAAAGATAAGTCCTTTTTAATAGTGAGTCCTTCCAGTGTTTCTTTATTCAGATTCAAGCCAATACAAAATTTTAATACTACCTTATTTCATAAAAGCATCTTGCTTTATTGACTTATTCATATATTCTGAGGATCCTCTTATAACCGCACATACAGAGCTTCCTCATACTTTTTCTTATAGCTGCAGAGTCAATCTCCTAATAAATAAAAGTTCATTTAACTCGCTCCTGACAGCTGGGCACTTGGGCTATTTCTAATCTGTTGCTGTTGGAAGCAGTGTTGGATGAATAGCTTTGTTCACATGCCTCTTGGAATATAGTTGACATATCTCCTTAGCATAAAATCCCAGAAGTGGGAAAATAGGATCACTGGTTCAACATAACTGCGCTTGTCATTTGAGTGGATTGTGCCCCATTGCCCCTCCTGGTGCTTTTACCATTTTGTGCTCCCGGTACCCATTTCCCCACAGGTTCTCCAGCTGAGCATGTTTCAGATCTTAAATTTTTTTTTTAATATTCTACATGAAAAATGGTATTTCAGTGTTGTTTTTATTTGCCTTTTTCAAAATTAAGTGAGGTTGAGCATCTTTGCACGTTTGAGGTCCTTTTGTTTTTCTTTTCTGGTAATGCATTTTTGTGTCCTTTGACCCACTTCCTTTTGGGTTGTTGGTCTTTTTCTCCTTGATTGCTCAGAGTCTTTATGTTAGTAAGATTAGACTTTTGTCTGTCCTGTGAGCTTTGCTTATTTTTTTCCAGTTTGTCATTTATTGTATGACTTTCCTTATGTGTGTACATGTTTTTTTAAGTAATGCAGAAATACTCTTTACTTTTATGTAGTCAAATATATTCCATTTTTCTTTTATGGCTTCTGGGTTAGCAGGTTTCTTCAGAGGCACATTAATAATAGCTTTATAGAAAATCTGATACCTGCGCATGTTCAGTAGACATATTAAATAAAATTCCCGTCTTGACCACCATCATGGTTTACTTTAGCACTGTATGCCCTGCTCAGGCGTTGGGACAAGCTCGGTTTCCCTACAGCTGCGCCTGTTGATGCTCCCCGCTCAGGCTGCCACCAGGGCAACCAGTGCCCACATTTCCTGGGCCGGGACTCTCGGCCTCTCTCTCCCTTTTAGCCCAGCTCAGAGGCCTCTCTCCGCTCTCTGAGACCCCAGTCTCAAGGTGTGGGGAGAAAAGAGTCCCTCTTAGACTGTGTTCCTGGAGTAGACAAGCCCCTGACTGGCACCCCAGCCCTGACCCACAGGCAAGTTTTTTTTTGTTTTTTTTTTTAAAGATTTTATTTATTTGAGAGAGAGAGAATGAGAGATAGAGAGCACGAGAGGGAAGAGGGTCAGAGGGAGAAGCCGACTCCCTGCTGAGCAGGGAGCCTGATGTGGGACTCGATCCCGGGACTCCAGGATCATGACCTGAGCCGAAGGCAGTCGCTTAACCAACTGAGCCACCCAGGTGCCCCACAGGCAAGTTTTTGACCCCTGGGCTTCTCACGTGCACCCAGGTCCCAGTTCTAGGCTTCATTATAACACCCACAGCTCATCTTCTGCCTGCTTGATGAATGCAGTCTTCTTTCCTGGCACCCACCAGGACACTAATATTTGCAAGTGGGCCTGGGGATCCTCCCCCGAAATGCACACGCGTTTGTGCACACATGTACATGCCTCCTGAAGTGAGCCCTGACAGCTTGACTAATGCCCAGGTGGCTCATGGCAGCATTTTGCTCCATAGTGTCAGCAGAGTCCACCAGGGATGCCTGTGTTTTTTCTCATGATCCAGTAGTTCTTCCCCAAAATGAAAGCATTACAAAAATGAATAGAGGTTACTGGGCTATCCAGTAGGAAATTCAGTGTTAAATTTCTGAGCCTGAATGCTGTCCATCCTACGTGAACCCTGTAGCAGCCTTTCTTGGTGGCCTCTTTATACCATCATCCACCTGGCTCCGTGTGAAAGACGGGGGTGGGGATCATCTGGTCACCGATGCCAGTCTGTGTGGCAAGGCCCCTCCTCACACTCATTTCTGTGCGTCCTCAATACTGAAGTTCGTGTTGCAGTGTTTATTTCGTTCAACAGGGCTTCATCCATTTGTACAGGGGCCATGATCATCTCCTAAAAGATTGTTTTGTTTTATTTTTATTTTGTCTGTGAACCAAGAGTAAACATAGTTTCTTCAAATTTAGAAGAATTGGAAAGCTGTGAAAAGTTAATGGAGTTTTAGAAATCCAGTATATCAAACTTTTCTTAAAATAATAAGGAGTTAACTTTATATTTGAGTCACAGATTATAGTGTTTTTTGTTTTTGGTTTGTTACTTTTACAGAAAAAGACACTATGGACGTATGGTGCAATGGTAAAAGAATGGAGACAGCAGTAAGTTGACCCTTTGATTACTCTTAGTGCTGTGGGGAAGGGTTGCCACTGAAATGTTGCTGTGTTTCCTAATGGTGGAGATTGATAATTAACCCAAGGTCCTCTTGGTTAAGAACAAGAGACAGATGAAGTACTCCTGACTCCAAATTCTGAAGGCCTTTCCGGGACAGTGCCTGGGGCAGGGAGGGCTTGGAAACGCCTTCTGTTGAGAGCTGGCCCCAGCCTCACGTGCTGCCGTTCCTCTCCTGGACCAGGCTCTGTCCTAAAAGGAATTCACGCATCAGAAACTGCCCCATAGAGGTTGGTGTCCTCCTCTGTTTGTCCAAGTTGAGGTTGGGCTTCATACCGCAGCTCCTCAGACCTGCATGTGTAGGAATCACTTGGGATCTTGTTAAAATGCAAAATCTAACATTTCCCCTGGTGCCAGGGTGGTGTGTCGGCCCATGGTTCACACTCTGATTAGGAAGGCTTTACACCATACCCTCAAAGCAGATAGTACTTTTCTAAAAGTGATGTTTTTGAAAAAGAAGTGATGCACACAATGTCAGATGACACGAAGGCAGATAGGAAAGGGCCCTGTCACAAACCCCAGAAGACAAGTGGAATTTGTAAACCAGCAGTGCCAAGAGGCTGCCCCACTCATTGTGGCCAAGCGTGATGACATCCCCATCTAACCCCAGAGTGTCCGGCCTTTGCTGTCAGCTGCTTGCATTGTTACAGCTCTGGGTGGGCGGGATGACTATTGGAGTGATTTCAGGGAGAATGAAATAGTGGTGTGCCTAGCACAGGGAGCAGGGGAGTGTGGGACTGGGAGCTGCAGTCCCTGGGTGGAAATTCCCCAGGTTGTGCTGGCAAGCGGGGGGTACTAACCCTGGTCCCCGCCTTGCATGCTGGCTTCTGGCGTGAACACCGGCGCTAGAGATAATGAGACCCACTCTGCTCTAGTCATGTTTTAGCTGGTTGCCCCATGGTAGGTGCTGCCCTTGTCCCCTTCATCTGTTGTAGGTATAGGAAGGTGAAGAGAGGTGCTCAGAGGGCAGAGGTCTGGGATGAGTTTATTCAGCAGCTATTTGGACCTACCTGCTGGGTCTTGTGGCTGTCTGCTTCTGAGGAAGTGCCTGTGCCAGAAATCAAACGTTACAAAGATAGATGCTTCTCTCTTTCTTAATCCTGGTTTGAATTCTTGAAGGGTTATTTAATCAGGGCTCACTCAGAATCCATCGCCAGAACTTGAGCCGCTCACTCTCCGGGTTAAATCTACTGACAGAGACTTCTTTTATGCAGAGACGTTTGGAGAGCTCTGTCTGTGTTTTGTAACCCCTGTGGAATAGCTTCAGTTATCATTAGCATGGATCAGGCCCCTACTGGTCCTTCCTGTCCTTTCCTTCCTACCCTAGAATTCTCTAGATGCCGAATCGGCAGTTTTGAATCCTGTTCTCTCCCACTCTCAGGGAATTCTCCAGTGCAAATGTAAAGAGAATGTTGTTTTGTGGTATTAAGAATGTGGTTGTAAATAAGAAGTTGAAAGTAATGTTCATCCACAATGTCTATTCCTCAGTAATTACCAGGGAACCACAAGTGTTTGGACAGTAGCTCTTTATAACCCAGTTGCCTCCTCATTGTAACTCGAACCTAATTTGCAGAGTAGTTTCTGCAGCTCCGCATCTGGGCAGCCTTCCCCAGTTTGCGCACACCTGCTCTTGCTGTGCATGAGCTACAGTTTATTTTCTTCTTTTTCTTTCCATCTCAAAGCATCATGACCAAGATTATGTATCTGGCAAATCGTGCACCTGCAAGGTCCTTGTGGTGGTGTCAGTACACTTCCGGTAAAGAGCCACCGGCCAAATCCTCCCCACAGCTCAGAAAAAGCTCTCCCTCGTGCGTCCAGTGCTTTCTTAGGCTGTGGGACCCCGCTTGCTCTGCTCTGGCTGCCAGGAAGCTCGTAGCCAAGTTTTAAGTCTGATTGTACTTTCTTTGCTTTCTGGCATAGTCCACTTTCATCCTCAAAGCCTCCTGTTCTTCCTTTCTTCTCTGCACTGCCTGGCCCCTATCTTTTTACTCTAGATCAGTCCTGCTCAGTAAACATGTAACGTGAGCCACAGGCATGAGTTTCATGTGTAACTTTTCTAGTAGCCACATTTTAAGTTTTAAGGTGAAGTTCATTTTAATAATATCTTTGATTTAAATCAATATATCCAAAATACTAAATTTTAACATCAGTATAAAAAGGTTTTAGAGTTATTTTACGTTCTCTGTTTCATTCTAAGTCTTCCACACTCCGTGTATATTTTGCACTGAAACAGCACATAGCATTTCAGACTCAGCACATTCAAGTGCTCAGTTGCTCCCCGCGGCTGGTAGCTGCTGTGGCGGACAGAACAGGGCGAGATTGGGTAGTGCTCGGTTTTATGTTACCTGTGTATTTTACTGTAAGCCACCTTACGATCTGAGGAATCAGGTTTTCAGAGTGGGTAAGAACATTCTCTCCCTTCCTGACTGGGGCCTCCTGCAGTTATTTCACCACTCCGTGCCTCGATTCCCTCGTCTGTACGGTGAGGATAGTAATAGTGCTTCTGTCAGGGTTATGGTGAAGGTGCAATGAAGTAACGTGTGCAAACTGTTCTCGATATAGAGTAAGTGACTCGGGATAAAATAAGTGCTTGCTATCATGCTTATTATTTTTACTTTTAAAAATAGTCACTCTTGTCTCATAGTGCATGTTATAGACACACATCCACAAGATGTAAGGGGCTTTTTTCCTCTGAAACTTAAGATTGTTCAAGATAGTAAGCAGGTACAAATAAACGTTCAGTTCACAGCAGAGATGGAAAAGCATCTAGCAATACAAGCTTCTAACTTTAATTTTCCAAAGTTTAACATTGAGCTAATAGATACTTCATTATGCCGCCCTTTTTAGATGGTGTTAATGCTCTAGACAAAGTTAAATGTTTCTGGAACACTAATTCCTCCTTCTTTTGTTGGCCTAGGGTGAGTTTGTAGATGACGGGACTGAAACTCACTTCAGTGTTGGGAACCATGACTGTTACATAAAGGCTGTCAGTAGTGGGAAGCGGAAAGAAGGGATTATCCATAGTCTCATTGTGGATAATAGAGAAATTCCAGAGATTCCTGAATGACTTCATGATAGTGAATTTTAATCTTAAGAGGTAAAGATCAAGACTTTTAAATTACTGTGGTAATTAAATATGTTCGTTATGTACTTTTCAGTACACTTAGTCTGCCAGGTGTTTATTTTTTAGTTACTTGAAACTAATATTCCAAGGGTCAAAAAAAATTATGTACAATCATAAAAATTGCAATTCATTTTGTAAATAATATAAAATGTTTTAAAGCCAAATGGAAAATAAGATATGGACCAAAATCACTCATGTTTTACAAGAGGAACTTTTTAATAAACACTATAAAATAAAATTGGTGCTGTTTGATTTGTATTTCTAAAAATGGATATCTTCATTAAAAAAAATTTTTTTTTTTTTTTAATTTTAGAGAGAGAGCACATGAACCAGGGGAGGGGCAGAGGGAGAGAATCTCAAGCAGAATCCGTGCTGAGCACGGAGCCTGATGCGGGGCTCGATCTCACAATCCTGAGATCATGACCTGAGCTGAAACCAAGAGTCAGATGCTTAACCGACTGCACCACCAGGCACCCCTATCTTCATGTATTTTTAACTTATGGAGGTAGATTGTCTCTTTAGTTTAAAGCAGTTGGTACATAATATGATTAGTTTAACTGGAGAAAATGAGAAACATTTTCTGTCTGGGAACTTTGATATTAAATAAATGCCAAATAGTGTCATATAAGAATTTAATTAAAAATGGGTTTCTGAAAATGTCATTCTGTTTAATCAGCACAGTGAGGACAAAACAGGAACGAGAAGCAAACTTCTTTACACCAGACTGCCTCAGTTGCATCCTCAGGCAGTGTTGGAAAATGTCAAGCTGCATCTGGTGTTGGGAGATGAGGCAGGCCCACCGCTGGCACACTCTCCGAGGCGGCCTCGTCAGTATGGGGAGTGCCTGAGATTGTGACGCTCTTTCAGGGCAGGATATAGCATACTAGTAGGGCCTTTTATCAGGGTGTCTCATGTCCATTACCACACGGCGATTCTCTGAGAGGAGAGGTTCTCCATTTTCTAGACTTGCTCTGTCCAATATGGGAGCCATTAGTCACGTGGCTATTTGAGTTAAATTAATTAAAATTAAATACATTTGTTAAAAAAATCCCTCCATCACACTAGCCACATTTCAAGTGCTCGTAGTCGCCTGGGGCTGGGGGCAACCATATTGGATAGTGCAGATACAGACATTTCCCTCATCCTACCACATTCCATGGACAGCACTGGCCTGCCTAGCCTGCTTCAAGTTTCCTGAGCTCCTCACTAGTGGCACAGGCAAGATTTAAATCCAGGTTTTTTCCGACACTGAAACCCATGCCCTTTACTACTAATCTCCCTGCCACTAACATATTTCTAAGAGATCTGGGGCAGAACAGAGGTACGACCAGGTTCAAGGGCCGGGAAAGAGGAACCGAGAGGAGAACAAGGGAACAGAGAGGGAGGGTGGCTCAAACAGGCCTGGGCCAGGTAGGCAACGTGCTGGGTGGTGGAGTGAGCATAGTAAAATTAGCCTGTGACTACTTGCTTCCTCTAACATTTTTTTTCAAGTCTTCCCAATTGGCGGGTCCACATACCTTGACAGAAAGTGCCCCCTGCTCTCCCTCCTCCATCCCTCAGCTCTGCTTCATTGCCCCTGGAAAACCAGATGAACAAAGAGGGACTCTTCTGGGGCTTCTTAAACTCACATTTGGGTGTTGTCTAGTGTTTGGGTATTGTTTTCTTTTCTCTTGAATAATGGGCTTCTTCTAAGGGCCATATTTTATCGGGACAAAAAAAAAAAAAAAAGATTCAGACCATGTCCAAAAGCAAAGCAAATGTTTTTAGGCACTTTGTTTTGAACTCTAGTTATTAGAGGTCAAACCTGTGCTTTTCGAGGGCATCCTGTCCCACAGCAAACACTTGAGGATACAGTTTGATTCAGTCTTTGTGGAAACCAAACCTGAGGGGGTAGTTTTGCTTCTGACTTGGTGAACCCATTTGTTTTGTTAATGCAAAGCAGCATCGTGATGTAAAAGGAGCGCAGCCTGGATTTGAAGTTTGGCACAGGGTCGGTTCTTGAGCCTCAGGCTCCTCATCTTAAAAAATGAGCCTATTTGTTTTGTTGTTTTAGTTGTTGAATGAGATGCTTGAGATGTACAAAAAATAGAAATATGACAGTTGTATTCTTTTAACTGGGCATACCATTCACCCAGGTTAATAACAAAAGCATTACCATACTGAAGTGAGTGCTATATGCCCTCCCTATCCCCAGGCCCCTGCCTTGCCCCAGTAATCACTGTTATGATTTGGATGTTTATCATTCCCATGCAAGTCTACATTCTTTTACCATATAGGCATACATCTCTAAACAATACACAGTATTATTTAAAATGTTAAATATCCTATTCTTGTATCCTTCCTGCAGCTTGCTTTTTTTTCCCACTCAACATTGTTTTTGAGATTTATCTCGGTTGGCATGTGCAACTCCAGTTCCTTTTAACTCTTGCTTTTAACCATACGAATTTAGCTACCTACTCACCTCAGTAGTTTTCAGAAGCTCATTAATACCATCCGTGCTCTAATGAACATCTCTGTGTATGTCCCTTGAGGATATGCATGAGTTTCTCTTGGGCCTTGCTGTTTAAAGGTGTCCCTGGACTAGCAGCAATGACATCACCTAAGAGCTTTTTAGGAATTAAGAATCTCTGGTCCTTCCCCAGGCCTACTGAAACACAATCTGTGTTTTAACAAGGCCCCGTGGTGATTTATATGTACATCAAAGATTGAGAAGCACTGCCCTAAGGATACTCTGAAGTGGAACTGCTAAATCAAAGGGTAGGTATATTGTCAGTATTAGGTATTTGCCAAATTGCTCTCAAAGGTGGTTGTACCATTATAAATTTTGAAGAAGTTCTTTTCCTCATGTTTTCAACACTTGAAGTAGTCAGGATTTTAAAATTTTGCCAATCCAATGGTTTTTAAAAAATCCTGTATCATTTTACTTTATTAAGTTTTTATTTATTAATTTAAGTAATCTCTACACCCAATGTGGAGCTCCAACTCACAACCCCAAGATCAAGAGTTTCACGCTCTTCTGGGTGAGTCAGCCAGGTGCCCTGAAAAAAATGGTATTTCATTTTATTTTCTCTGATGAGTGGTGAAGTTGATTGTCCTACATGTTTATTGGCCGCTCACGTTTTCTTTTCCAAGAATTACCTTTTCTTTTGCTTGTTTTTCTACTGAGTTGACATTTTCTAATAGATCTGTAGTTCTACATATATTCTGGAACTAATCTTTTGGCTGTAGCCTTTTCCTGATAGCAGTACAAAATGTGCATGAGATCATCAAGTCTCCCAGTTATCCCTCTAAATTAATACAGTATCTGCTTCCTCTAAGAAGCTTGGAGGGCAGGGACCACATACTCTTGTATCCCCCAGGACTTAGCACACGCCTCACTGACAGTAGACAGATTCATGTTACTGAGGCTCAAAGGTCTGGGCTGGAGCTATACAAACGGGCATCATCTGCATTTGGGGGAGGTTTAAAGCAATGGGAATGGATGACAATCAACTAGGGATTTTGTAGACAAAAAAAAAGGGAGCCTAAAATTAAACCCTGAAGAACTGTATAGTATTTGAGATTGGCCAAGGGCAAGGAAGACTGTCATTAAGAAAGAAAATTCTGAAGCTATAAAACAAAAGACAGACACATTTGACTATGTAAAAATTTGAAAGTTGTATGGTTAAAAAATACTACAAACAAAGCTAATAGATTTGGGGGAAATTTGTAATGTAAAAGACAAGGGTCAAGATATATATAAAGAGCTCTTAGAAGTTGGTAAGAATCAGGCTAATTGTAAAATGGAAAGGATATGAATGAGCTATGGAAAATGAAATCAAATAGCCAGCAAGTATATTTTTTAAATGCTCAAATTAATTTGTAGTTAGGAAAATTATTTTAACAATGAAAACAGCAAAGAAAAATAACAATGACATATTGCTGTTGGGGATGTAGAAGGTTAACTTTGAGGTTAAAATAAGTATTCTAAGTTCTTAGGGGAAAAAATCTGATGTTTGTTAAATTTAAAAATTCCATTTACATAAAATTCAAAAACAGGGAAAACAGGCAAAAACTAATACATAGTTTTAGAAGTCCACATAATACTCACTTTAGAAGGGAGTTAGTAACTAGGAGCATGAGAAGAATTTCTGAGGTGATAGTAATTTTCTATTTGATGTGGGTGCTAGTTACAAAGATGTATTTACTTCCTGAAAATTAATGAAGTTATTTAACTATATGATTTTTACCTTTCTGCCTATATGTTCTATATGAATGTTAAATTTCAATAAAGATTTTAAGGTGTACTTACAATAAAGTGTTTTAAGACAGTGTGTGCACACACACACACTTCTACTGGGAACCTATCCCATAAAAACAAAGCCATCAATAATATATAAGAATATATACATAAGTATACATATATATAAGAATATATACATAAATATATGTTTATTGCAGCATTATTTATAGTGGGAAAAAATTGGAAATTGCGAATGCCCATCTACAGAGAAATGATTGAATATAATACACCATAAACTATAATCCATCCATTTAGAATGAACTGCAGAGATTTCCATAAGGTACTTCTGAGTAAAAGAAAAGCGAGTTGCAGAAAAGCAGGTATAACATAGTGCAATTTTGTAAAAAAAAAAAAAAAGACCCCCTATATAATGTGTATGTCTTTATATAAGCTTTCTGTACACAATTTTGAAAGCATGGAGAGAAATATGGAAGGTTACAAACAGCATGAGCTAGTGGGGATGGGGAATGTTGTTGATGATGGGGAATGGGTAACCAAATAAAATTCAAAAAAAAAATTAAGGGGGCACCTGGGTGGCTCAGTCGTTAAGTGTCTGCCTTCGGCTCAGGTCATGATCCCAGGGTCTTGGGATCGAGCCCCACATCAGGGAGCCTGCTTCTCCCTCTCCCACTCCCCCTGCTTGTGTTCCCTCTCTCACGGTGTCTCTCTCTGTCAAATAAATAAAATCTTAAAAAAAAAAATTAAGATTCCACTTTTAAAAACTAGGCATTTATCACATTTATGCATTTATGTACAAATTTTTTAAAAAGAAATATACAAGGAAAAAATAGATTGGATAGAGAAAGTGTTAGTAAAACAGAATGAGGAGTGTTTTGAGATGGTAGAAAATCCTAAGATATAAAAGGAAAATCCTAAGATGTAGAAAGTATTACAAAACATGAATAGTTAACTACGTCACATTGCTGCTTAGGTGAGGAGCATGAGAACTGGAAAGTGTCCATTAGATTTGGCAACATCCAGAATGTTGGTGACAAAATTAATGAAATCAATCTGAATGAAATGAAGCAAAAGCCACATTAAAGTGGGTGGAGAGTTAGTTAAGTAGGGTTAAGAGTAAAGTTGGGAAAGGTAATGCTGACAGTTCTCTTGCTAATGACAACTTAATAAAAATGATCAAAATATAAAACATATCTTCTTGAAGGCACCAGAGAGCTAAAAAGGCAGTGATGAATTTCTATGCCAAGATGTAGCAGAAGACAGAAACCCAAAATTGTGAGCCAGGCATTTGGAACCACTTAACCCTAGGAATGTTCACTGACTCCACAAGAGGTAAAGAGACTAAATAGCACTTTGGATAACTTAGCAGGCCTAGGGAGATACAACTTGGGGTCCACAAATGCTAATTCTGGGGAACTCTAACAAAATACCCACATTTTGGGCTAGGACCCCAAAAAGCATAACTTAAGAAATAATAATAAAGAGTTGATTTGTTTTTGAAATTAGAGTTACTGTGGATGTGAGTATGCAGCATAAATAAATACACAAGCAAATAAGACACGACAACATGAATTGGTGTCAGCAAAAATAATGAAGCAATAGAAACAGACCCACAGGGGCTGCAGTTTGAGTTCACTAGATGTAGAGCTTAACTATGTTTAAAATGTTCAAAATAATAAAGACAACTCTGAGAATTTTGAAGGGAACAGGGAAAAAAAAAAAGCAGAACTTAAAAAGAACCAAATAGAAATTGTAGAACTGAAAAATACACAATGAAATTTGTAACTCAAAATCAGAAAACTACTAAACTGGAAAACAGGTAAGAAGGAAATATCTAAAAAAAAATACAAAGAGATTATAGAGGAGAAAGTAATAAATATAGACTGCACAGTTAAAGGTCAAATAATTATAAATGGAGTTCCAAAAGGAGAATTATGCAGAGGCAGATTTGAAGATAATTTACCAAATGATGAAAGGTAGCAAGCTATAGATTCAAGAAGTTCTGCAGACACCAAACAGGGAGAATACAAAAAACAGAAACAAAAGAAAACACCAGGCGTATCACAGTAAAACTGCTAAAAACCAAAGACAAACAGGAAATCTTTAAAAGCAGTTAGTAGAAAAAATACACACTAAAATGTTACCTTTTCAGTAGAAAAGAATGGATTTTTTTTTTTTTAAGATTTTATTTATTTATTTGAGAGAGAGAGAATGAGAGACAGAGAGCACGAGAGGGAAGAGGGTCAGAGGGAGAAGCAGACTCCCCGCTGAGCAGGGAGCCCGATGTGGGACTCGATCCCGGGACTCCAGGATCATGACCTGAGCCGAAGGCAGTCGCTTAACCAACTGAGCCACCCAGGCGCCCCCCACAACCTAAATTTTTATACCCAGCAAAACTACCATTTATTAACAGGCAAACAAAAGTCTGATGAAATTAATCAAGAGTAGAACAACTAAAAGAAATATGAAAGGGTTTTCTTTGGTCTAAGAAAAAGATGATCCCAGATAAAAACTTGAAAATGCAAGAAAAAGGATGAAAAGCAATGAGAATGGTAAAAACATATATACAGATCGTCCTTGACTTATGATGGGGTTATGTCCCAATAAAACCACTGTAATTTGGAAATATAAGTCGAAAATGCATTTAAAACTGACTGAATATCATAGCTTAGCCTACCTTCAACATGTTCAGAACACTTACAAAAGCCTACGGCTGGGCAAGATCATCTAACACAAAGCCTATTTTATAATAAAGTGCTGAATGTCTCATGTGATTTATTCAATACTGTACTGAAAGTAAAAAACAGAATGATTGTATAGGTACAGAATGGTTTGAGTTTTTCAGTTGTTTACCCCCATGACGGCATGCCTGAAATGGTAGCTATGGCTTGCTGCCACTGCCCAGCAGCACAAGAGTGTATCATACCATGTTATCTCCAGCCCAGGAAAAGAGCAAAATTCAAAATTCAAAGTACAGTTTCTATTGAATGAGTATTATTTTCACACTGTTGTAAAGTTGAAAAATTTTAAGTCAAACCATTGTTAAGTCGGGATCATCTGTATAGCTAAATGAACAGTGGCTGTATAAAACAATACTTTCTTGTGGGATTTAACAATGATCTATAATTAAAATCCAACAAAAATAGCATCCAGGTTGGGACAGAAGTAAAAAGATTTACTTGCATTGTCTGGGAAGATGATAAAAGTACCAAGTAACACTAGACAAAGGTAAGTCTAGTATGCAAGTTGTAACGTAGTGTATCAATAAAAGAATGGTAGGATAGTGTGATTTCCAAATTAATAAAAAAATATTTTAGAATTCCATTAAAACTGGAAAGAAAATCATGGAAAAAGGAACACAAAGAAAAGCTAGAAAAAATTAAACTACATAGTAAGATGGTTCACTTAACCCCAAATATATTGGCAATTACATTAAATGTAAATGTGAATGCTTAAATTAACATGGTAAGGAGTGTTAAATGGATTTAAAAAAAAAACTGTGCTATTTACAAGAGAAACATTTATAAGGTTTATAAAAGGTTTAAAGAAAAAAAACGTACCATGCAACCATTAACCAAATGAAAGCTGGCATAACTATATTACTATCAATTAAAGTAGACATCAAAGCAAAAAGCATTGCCAGAAACAGAGAACACTTTAAAACAATTTTTTAAAATGTTTCAATTCATCAGGGATATCAATCAACTCTAAATTTGTAAGCACCTAATAATATTGCCTCAAACTAAAATAGGCAAATCTAAAATCAGTGGGATATTTTAACTTATCTCTCATAAATACTAGGCAAAAACTCAATAAAGATATATAAACAACTCAACAGAACTGATCTAATGAACGTATGTAGAACACTTAGTAACTGCAGTATATGGATTTTTTCACATGTACTCTGAACATTTATACTACTTGACCATAATGTGGGTCATAAAAATCAAGCCTCACAAATTTGAAAGAAACTGAAATCATACAGATATGTTCTCTGAATGTCATGCAATCTAAAACTCAACAACAAAATACTAATGAGAAAATTCACATGTATTTGGAAATATATTTGTAAATAATCAGCAAGTCACACAGAAAGAAAGATGGAGATTAGAACATACTTTTTACTGAATGGTGATGGAAAGATTTCATCTCAAAACTTAGGGGATGCAGCTGAAGATTGTTATTATAAAGGCTAAAATTGATTGGCCAAGCAACCATCTCACAAAACTGGAGAGGGAAAAGTAAGACCAAATAAAGTAGAAGGAAGGAAATAAGAGGGATTAAAGGAATGTTGAAAACAAACAGAGAATCAAAAAAGCCAAAAAGTACAAAGACCAATATAATTGAAAAACCTCTAGTGAGACTAATTAAGAAAACAGAGAAGGCACTAACCAATAAGAATGAAAAGAGGACATCAATATAAATCCTGCAACATTAATAAACTCTTAACACATCAACTGCTTTATAGAAATAAAATTTAAAATGTAGATGGACACACTCCTAGAAATTACAACTCTTTAAAATGGACACAATAAGATAAAAATCTAATATCCCTCTAGCTATTAATGAAATCCATACCCCCAAAGAAAATATCAGATATAAGGTCAATGGCAAAATTCTATCAGATTTTTAAGTAAGAAATAATGCCAATCTTACCTGTGTTATAAGGTCACAAAACCTTGGTAACAAAACCTAACACAGATCTTAAAACAAATTTATGGGCCAATCCCACTTGATAAAACAGATGCAAAAATCCTAAATGAAATATTGGCAAATCAAATCTTGCAGTATATTAAAAATAATACATCACAATCAAGTTGGGCTCATTCCAGGAATGTAAACTTTGGTTTAAAATTTGAACACTAATCGATATAAACTTACCAAATGAGAAAAACTTTAGTAAGATGCAGAAAAATAATTTGATAAACTCAGCATCCTTTCATGATTAAAAAAAAAAAAATCCCTTGGGAGTTGAAGCATGCATCCTTAATCTGGCAAAAGATCCAGATTCCAGAGCATATACCATACTTAATGTTGAAAACTTTCCCATTGAGATCAATATAAGATTTAGTATTGCTTCTATTCAACATTTTATTGCAATTCCTAAACAGGGAAGAAGGTCAAGAAAAAGAAACAAAATGTTGAAGGGAATGGAAGAAATAAAACTGTATTTGTAGATCATATATGCAAAACCAAAGTTAAGTTCTATAAACAGAATTAATAGAATGTTTAATATGTCTGCCAAATGCAAACATTAACTATATATCTATTAATTGCTCTGAAACTTGTTAAAGCTTTATTAAAATACAGGTTGCTGGATTCCATCTCCAGTGGTTCTGATTCAGTAGGTCTTACAGAGGGGAGGGGAGGTCCTCAAGAATTTGTAGTTCCCAGGAGATGCTAATAATCCTACTTAGGGGACCATATTTGGAAAACCACTGCTATAGATTAGCAACAATAAAACTTAAAATCACTTACCCAAAATTCTAACAAAAGATATACAAGACTCTACATAGAAAACTATAAATCATTGTGCACATAAATTAAAGAGGATCTAAATGAAGATTACTCCATTGTCATAGATTGGAAGAATCAATATTCTCAAGATGTGAATTTGCTTCAACCTAACCTATTATGCAATTTCACTAAAAATTTCCACAGGTTTCTTTTTGTGGATCAACAAGCAGATTCTGAAATGTGTATTGAGGCATCATTGATAATTGTGAGGAAAGAGCATTAACACTTAAGACAGAGTCCCTGAGTTTGAATGCTGCCTCTTACTTTGTGACTAAAGACAAATTATTTAACCTTCTAAGCCTCAGATTTCTCATCTGTAAAGTGGGAGAGGACACTTGCACCTATACATAAGGTTGTTATAGAGATTAAATATATTAACATTTTAGATGCATTCCTAGTACACACTAAATGCTATGTATGAATATGATAAATTAACTTAAAAAATAAAAAGAGGGAGGTAAAATCTATTGGATATCTTCTAGAGTCCAGAAGCAGACTCCTGTGTATATGGACACCTGGTTTATGACAAAGGTGGATCTATAGAACAGTAGTCAAAGAATCCCAATAAAAGATACTAGGACAACTTGGTGCGCATATAGGAAAAAAACACTTCACACTATTTATAAAAAGCAATTCCAGGTACATTATAGATCTAAATGGAATAGGTTTTTTTAAAAAAGAGCTTTTAGAGAATAATCCAGAATATCTTCATGACCTTAGGGTAGAGAAAAATATCTTAAATACTACACAAGGGATATTAACCATAAAAAAAAATGATAAATTTCACTTTAAAATTAAGATCATGTGTTATGAGAATGAGAAAGTCACACACTGGGTGGAAAAGATCTTTTCAACATGTGAATGACAAAAGGCTTGTACACAAAATATATAATTTCACATAACAAAAAACAAAAAGCAGTTATTAAAAACAAAACCCTCCTCAGAACAAAAAAACCCAAACGGCAGGTATCCAAATAAATACATGGACAAAGGACTTAAGCAGGCACGTCACAAAGCAGAAAACTGAAATGAACAAAAACATGAAAAAGCAATTTAATCTCATTACTAATTAAAAAATGCAAATTTTTTCACCTCACAAATCAGAATGACTTATAAAGTTTTTAAAATGTTGGCTAACTGGGTACTGGTGAGAATATGGAGTGACAAGAATTAAGGATTGGAGGAAGAGTAAGTTGGCACAACCACTTATTTTAGCATTACTTAGTCAAAATAAAGATATGCATAATCCTATGACCAATTTTTAATCTTAAGTATATACATCCAAGGAAACATATACATCTGTGAATCAGCAGATAATTTAGAATCATCATAGCAGTATTTATTTGTAATAGCCTCAAAACTAGAAACTACATGTATGTGTTCCAACAGTAGAAAGAATATATAAATTATAGGATCTCTCTAAGATGGAATATTGTGTGGTGATGATAAAAGAATCATGCCACCACATGGCTGAATCTTTTAAAGACATAATGTTGAGCAAAAGAAGCCTGACCCATAACTGTAAAGTAAGGAAATAAGATGATTGCCATCAAAGAAGAGACAGTGATTACGTTGGCAGAGAGGAGGGAGTCCTGACCAGGAAGGGGAACTGGTGGGGCTTCTGAAGTGTTGGCAATGTTCTTTCTGGACCCATGCGATAGTTTTCTGCATGTCTGCTCTAGAATATTTGCTAAGCCTGTTTATATGCCTTATTGTTTTATATACTTTATGTGCCATTTCTCACAATAAAAAAAGTTGGGAGTTTCAAAAGGCAGACTTTTCTGAGTGTTAAACCTGGGCTTTACTCAAAGTGGAAAGGAACACAGAGTTCCAAAAATACATTAGTTACACATTTTAGAGCAGGAATAGCCCAGAAGGTGATGTCAGACACTTTTTCCATCATCAGACAAGGGGATAAAACTGCCACAGTGAGAGAGGAAGAGGCTCCAGGATGACATGACTAAAGTTTAGATCCTGTCTGGATCCCTGAGAAGTGCAGCATTCTGGAGTGGAGGAAGGGGAAGAGGCAGAGGCAAAGAAATAACTGTTGAGCCTGTTAGTGCCCACGGACCCCGTTTTTCCTCCCCTCCAAGCCTTTGTAACGTGCTGTACCTTCCTGCTTAGCCTTACCTATCACCCCTTCACCTAGCTTCTATCTGTCCTTGAAGACTCAGCCCAGAGGCCCTCTGCTCCAAGAAACCCTAGCACTTGCCCCCTCCTTTTTGAAAAGCCGCCCATTCCCAACAGTCAGGGTCACATGGCATGGTCCCTCTCTGCTCTCCACCCCATAGACCAGTCTTTTACCTTCTGTACACAAGTGACCTCTGCATTAGAGGGTGCCTGACTGGTCTGGTGCTAACAGGGCTATGGGCTGGACAAGGCAGAACTGAGAAGACGACACTGCAGGGACCTTCTCAGACAGGAGGTAGGGCTAGAGCTCTGGAAGGGGCTTTCCTTCCCTGAGATTCCTGCCTTTAGTGGCTTTCAAGTGGGGGAAGCAGGGAAAGGAAGGAGTCGGCCTCTGAATTGGGCCTCAGCCTATGTTCTCATTCAAGGTCTTAACCTAGCCTCTCCCCACCACACAGAAAAAAGTAGGGCAGTTATTATCAGTCACACTTTACAAACTAGGAAGCTCAGACCCTGAGAAATAAAATACCTTACTCAAGGGTCAGAAAGGAAGAACTGGATTGCAAATACTCGTCTCTGCAGCCCAGTGTCTGCCTATAGACATATGAGGTTAATACTCAGGAATTACTTGTTCAACAAAGCCATCCTTTGTCTACCCAGACCCAGGCAGACACAGAGGCTGCCCTCAAGGAAATGCATAGGGTTTCCAAAACACTGTTTTGGATAAACTTGGGAAAAGATCAAAAGACAAGGAGCCAAGTGTTTTGGGCTAAGATTTATTGTTGACCAGAGCACTTAACAGCCAAGGTACTAGATAACCAGCCCCCATGCAACAAACTCATCCTGCAGCCCAGACCTCTAGGCTGCTAACCTCTGCCTTCTACCTCCTCTTCTCTGGCTCTGCCAGAACCGGAGAATCAGAAATATGCAATTCAGTAAGTATGTGGGGAGCACCTGTTAGGAGGGGTCAGCAGCTACAGAGGCCTGCTGTGTCACAGCGTCCTGGTTATCTTTGAGGGGCTTATGGCAGAGAGCGTGGAGAGGAGTCCAGAGCCATCCTGGGCTCAGGACCAGGACTGTCCAGGGAGGTTCATTTCCCTTTCTTACTCTTGACATTCACATTCATTGACTTGACATATATTTACCAAGGCGCCCTAGAGGCTGAGGAGACTCCTCTAGAAATAGCGGTGCAGGCAATGTTCACCAGTCTCCAAACCCCTGACCTGCGAGACCTAGTGCATGTAACCCTTGAACAAATCTATCCTTCCACAGTCCTATTCCTAGAATTCTGAGTCTGGACCAGCCCTGGGAATGGTCAGTTCGAGGTCAATCTCCATCCTTAGCTGACTTATTTTCTAAGAAACTATGACTTGCTCTGAACATCTGCCCCATGGAAGAGAGCTACAAAGTGGCTATAGTCTGGCCTTGGCTTGGGTACTGAGTCACTGAAGGGGCATTCTCCCCAATCTCAGGGTACCTCGAAAAGGTATGAAAACTTGATGAGCTTCAGGCTCCCACCGAAGTCCAAGAGGCCTCCCACACTGCCTGCTGAGGCTGGGAAGCAAGAAGTCAGAGAAGAGACCATGAGCCTCAGCCTACTTCTCAGACTGATTTGTTTACTGACCATTTCTTAGAGTCTCAGTGCCGAGATCTAAAGGCCTGTGCTGTCCACAAAGAAGCAGCCCACACGTCCCAAGAGCAGCTGAAACCAGCTCACCCATTTATTTGACTGAGAACATGAAGGAAAACAACAAAATTAAACAATCTTTAATAAAATTCCTATAGAAAACTCAGTCACAGGGTAAATACTCGGTTCTCTTTCTCATGTCACTGAGGACTGAGAGCTCCCAAAAGTCTTTGGAGAAAAAGCAGTAGTTTTGCTGGATATTGCCAGTACTCAGAAAGAGCATCCATTTACACATTCAAACCAGTAGTTCTTATTGCACATGTTAACATTATTGGCCATCTAGCACCCTAAATGTATGGTACCTCAACAAATAAATTAAAGAATTCCATGTGGCATGAAACCATTTCAATCTGAACTAATATCCTTGAAAAAATCACATTATTATAAGTTTTAATAAATACAGTAAGAACAGCTGGCATTTTACTAAAATACTGAATTTTAGGTCTGGAGAAGATTCCATAAATAGTTTCTTTCCATTTGCTTTCTGTCTTGGATGCGTTTGCTCAAGTATTATGCTCTATGAAGTGAACTCTTTCATAGATACCACGTAAAATCTGAAATTACTATGTGCCTCATTAGAGAAGCAACTGGAAGAACTGGATCTCATATAGTTAACTAAAAAAGTAACTTAGGAAAAAGCACTGCTTTTTGTAAAACTTTAAAACACAGACGGAAAAAAACAAAGAAATGTCTTTTTATATAGAACTTCCACTAGAAACTTTATAAATATATATGCAGCATATATATTATATTTGCCTCACGAGATTTTCACCAAGTCTGGTAAGAATGATGCTGTCATAATAGATAAATATCAACAAAAGAGTTAATCTTTCCACAGATTTAAAGATTTCTTTTGAAAAATAACCATAATTTCAAATTATGTTATAATTTATAGTTGATATAATTTAAAAAGGGAAGAAAGATACCTCTCTTTTAAGCCTCATTTGGAAAGTAAGAACAACTACCAGTCCCCAGGTGTGGATAAGTTGGCTGAGTGATAACACTTGGTCACAATACAAAAAGAAGTATTTACACCTTTCTGGAAAAGTACCAAATACTTAAAAAAAAGAAGAAGAAGAAGAAGACAGAAAATAATCTCTAGTAGCATTCTTCGGCGTGCAAAGTCAGCAGGAAATGATTATCCATTATGTTGGGAGTTTTCATGATGAATCTTGGAAGCATTTAATAAAGCAGAGGGTGGTCATCGGGGATTGTTCAGATTAGGTACTGTGGGATGCCTTGTTCTTAATTTAACTCAGTTCCAGGATTTCATTCCCTTTATAACATCTCTGGCAGGGTCATGTTCAATTTAGTGCAAGTGCAAATTGAAAACTAAACAAAACCAACAAATACATTAGGAGCAAAGGCTGATCATTAAGATCTATAGTCTTTCCGAACTGTGTGGGCCATCCAGTTCACTTTAGTAGTCCAGCTTTCCCTGAGTGCCTCATCAAATTTTTGCTTAAATTGCTTGAGTGCTTCTTCTTCACTCTTCCCTAAGGCAAGAGAGTCCTAAAAATGAAAGGGAAAAAATCTGATTTTATATATCCTCCACAGTGACATGCAAATGTCAAAATCTCAGCCATGCCCCACCCAGCCACCATTAAGCTGTGTGTCTCGTGTTCTTATTTAAATGCCTTTTGCAGGATAGAGAATGACAAAAGGTAGGGTGATAATATAATCTCTGCCAAAGGGTTTTTGAAGATGAAATTTATGATTACTGCAAGACAATTACTCAGCTGCTTGTCACTACCACTCCTGGGTAAGAATAGTCTAATAGGAAATGTCTTTGTTCCATTCCCTTTGAACATCTGAATGAAATAGGTAGGTATAGCTGAGCTTCATGCCTACAAAGTCCAATATACAAAGAAAAGGGGTTTGTACCTTCAGATACTGTATATCCTTGACTGATGTGAGCTCAGGAAGCCCTGCAGTCAACATCAGTGCAAAAAGCGTGATGAAGAGATTCCCGTGTCGTCGTAAAATCAGATATGCATCCTCACAACACTGGCGGAAGCTTCAGTTGACGCAACAAATCAGAAGAACATGATACCAGAGAAGAGAGCAAATTTCACAAAAGAAAACAAGACAGACATATCTAGACTTTCCATAAGAGCTGGAAAATTTCTCCTGAACTAAACGTTCACTTTCTGATTTCTAAAACTCTTTGAAAATTGTCCCAAAAATAAAATTTACATAGACTAAATCTAGCTAAAATCACACACGCTGGGCACCTGGGTGGCTCAGCTGGTTAAGCGACTGCCTTTGGCTCAGGTCATGATTCCGGAGACCTGGAATTGAGTCCCGCATCAGGTTCCCGGCTTGGCGGGGAGCCGGCTTCTCCCTCTGACCCTCTCCCCTCTCATGCTGTTTCTCTCTCAAATAAATAAATAAATAAATAAATAAATAAATGTATAAAACATCTTTTAAAAATAAACACACACTAAGTTGAAATTCTAATAAAAGGCTATGTAACACTTACTCTGTGCTTTTTAATTCTATGAGACCCAAAAACTAGTTCTAAAACAAGTGGTAATTTATAATCCATGAGGACTTCTGAACATATTTGTAGATTCTAGATCTGTAGTCTAACTCCAGAAACTAATTTCTTTGATTTCCCCCCAAGTCAGTATCGATGCTTTTGCACTGCACCTCCATTATCATCTTGCTTTCCCTCTCTCTCCTCTTAAAGATATTCAAGAGGACCACCCAATACTATCTCCCTAATTTTGCCAAAAAGAAAAATGAACACCCAGAGGCATATTCTGCAGAAACTCAGGCAGAACTAGGAATGATTAACAGCAATCATTTGGCAAGCATATAGTATGAGTTGGTCACATCATATAACAACTCTAATTATCATAATAGCTCTAAATTTTTTTAAAAATTATTTATTTTAGAGAGAGCGAGCGAGCAAGCTTGGGGAGGGGCAGAGAGAGGAGGAGAGGAACAGACTCCTCGCTGAGCATGGAGCCCCTGACATGGGGGTTGAGCCTACAAAACTGAGATCATGACCTGAGCCAAAATCAAGAGTCAGACGCTTAACTGACTGAGCCGCCCAGGTGCTCCAAAATAGCCCTAAAATTTAATTATTTTTGTCCCTATTTTAAGATGAAGAAACAAACAAGAAGACAAGTAATGTGCTTGGAAACCTACAAATAGTGAGGACTACTAGATCAGACATTACAAAGTTCTGAACCCTGGCTCCCTTAGAATGACAGCAAAATGCCTGTCCCTTTTAGCATCTCATTATGAAATGTCTTAAGAAGATAAAAAGTGGTGTACTATTGGAATAAAACACAGTAACTTATTTCAAATTTCTAGATTCTGTTCCTCCTCTCTGAACCAGAACATGGATCTGAGAGGCAAATTCCCCAAAAGCCCCCAGGTAGCAGACTATTTCCCCGATCTAAATATATCTCAGCTAAGAAATGCTAGTCCAGCTAATCAGATGAGGAAAAATGTCAGATATGTTTCTCCTTGACATGAGGGCAATACTCACCGGCCAAACTTCTCTGTGTTTCCTGTTTTTCCTTGTTGAATCACATGAATGAAATCATAGGTAAGAATAAAAGGCACCCGTTCCCTTTTAATGCCAAATTTAGACTTGAAATTTCCAAGAATATGTCCAAAGTCAATGTGGAAGAGCTGGAAAACAAATGGGACTTAATTTCTCTTGTTTCTCTGGTTCCAAAGAGAAAGGTTTATAAGATCTCAGCAGTCCTTGACCCCCAACACTACAATGATCCTCAAAGGAGCCCTTTTCTCACTCTTTTTATTGACATATAGTTGATACACAATATTATATTAGTTTCAGGTGTACAACATAGTGATTTGATAATTACATACCTTACAAAATGTTCATTAGCCCTTTTCTCTTTTCAAAGCCTATTGGGTCACTTGGGAAGAGTGTTTAAATAACACTCGTAGATCTTTTATACTCAATAATAACCCAGACCTGATATTAAACTGCATTTACCCAGTGGGAAACACAAATCTTTAAAAAGTAAAAGTAAAAAAAAGAAACAAAAAAGAAAAAGAAAAATGCATCCAAATAATAAACATGTCTGATTTTTAAAAGTCAAATAGTTCTACATATCAAACTACTTTGGTCAGTATTTCTACATACAGAAACAAAAAAGAAAGTACAGTCTTGCCCCAGCAGCTCCCTCAACACCCTGAGTGCTACTACTATTTACTATTTAGAGGTAACTTCTCCCCACTCTTTCATGGGTTTTTCCTCCATTTTTTTTAAATGGTATATTTATACTTATTTTTTACCTCCTAGTTTTGAAGTAAATTATGGAAGGTAAAGACTCAGTACTTTGTGCTAATGTAATACTATACAATGAGGCACAGTATATTATAATTTCTGGTTAAATCAATACTCAGTGGGTTTACACTGTTCAGGCTATGTAAATACATTTCAAAGCTAAGCCATGTGGCAACAGTATACTATGACTACATTTCCTTTTATGCCCATCTTTTTCCTTGACAAAGCTTTTTTTCCCTTGGCTTAGTGTCCTAGGACCCTCTTCATTAATTCTTCCCCAAATCTTTTCTTTTTTTTTTTAAGATTTATTTATTCATTTGAGAGAAAGAGAGAGAGAGTCTTGGGTGGAGGGGCAGAGGAGAAGGAGAGAGTCCCAAGCCGACTCCCCGCTGAGTGCAGGGCCTGAAGTGGGACTTAATCCCATGACCCTAAGACCATGGCCTGAGGTGAAACCAAGAGTCAGACGCTCAACCAACTGCACCCTCCAGGTGCCCCTTTCCCCAAATCTTATATTGAAAGAATATGTCATTTTAAACAACTGCAATAACTTCTCAAACATTAGATAAGTGCTTATCACCTAACTTTAAGCGAACAAACCAATGAATATACGAAGCAGATGGTATGTGAAACAATGGATGGGAAATAAAAGAAAAGCACAAGACATGACTCCGAGAATCACTAAAGAATTGCCTGAATTGCACAAGAGATTGTGCTGTATGTAAGTAATAGCATCACCGAGGCCCTTGGCAGACTCTGGGGAGCAGCTCACCTGGCCGGTTTTTTTGACCATGATGTTGTCACTGTGTCTATCACCAATCCCAAGGACATAAGAAGCTACACAGTAGCCGGCACAGGACAAGGTAAACTCCTCAATGGCTCGGTCTAGGTCATCCCTGAAAAAAAAGAGAAAAAAATAAATAAATAAAAGAAGCAACAAAGGTTTTCAGTCTCCAAAAGTATAGGATGACCCAATTCACACTTCTGCTTCCTTTTTAATTGTGAGTAGAAAGGCAACACAGAGCTGCCAAAACCCTATGAGCAGAACATTCTGGATCAGCCAAGAGAGGGAGGGTGAACACTGCAGAAGCAGGGCAGAAAGGAGTCAGCAGGAAGATTCAAAGACATCAGATAAATGGACCTCAGCCATTCAAACTGCTATGTCCTGGGGATTGAGCTTCACTGGCATTGGAAGTAAGTTCATGTGCATAATAATAAGAGGAGATCATCAGCTTTGCTGGCTGATGCTGGGCTTTAGAACATTTTTTGGTCAGTTTTGACCTAACACTAGAATTCCGTATTTAAGAGTTAAGTATTACAGTTTCAACACTTAAAATCACTGACTTAAATTAGAAGTTAATAATACAGACCCTTTAGAGACAAGGTCTTAACACTGAAATTTGAAAACAAATTCTCACAAGTCCTTCTGTTTTGCCAACAATAAAATATAAATCCGACTTTTAAGTCTTTAGCCAAAAATACTGGCAGTGTTTTCTCCTCACTGTGAAATTCCTTAATTGTCTATAATTAGGGCTCTCCCAACATAGTAACCATTAATAACACAATTCCCAGCCCTGTGTCTTTTTTTTAATTTGGAGCAATCAGTCTACAAACTCATTTACTTCTATTGTAAAAATCTACTGAAAACTTACTAGGTTCATACATTCATGTAATTACAGAAGTTGACACATTCAAAAAATCATTTTAAAAATTCGTAAATTCTAAGACTGTACCTACTACAAGGCTCTGAATTTGATCTAGATAAAGCAGAATTTAATGCTAACCATCTGTGAGACTTTAGGAAGGCCTATTTGTCATTCTGACCTAAGCTGAAATAAAGCAATAAATAACACTAACATTTCCTCTAGGACACTGATGATTCTACTTGAAAGAACAGTTATTATATGTTTGGGTGTTTGTTCAAAAGAATGATAAACAAACTAACCCAGAGTTGTATTCTTTAAGCCAGTTCAGAAGGGCATCTTTGTTGAAGGCTGCTGCAGCAGCCACATTGCTACTGTTCAGCTGAATGTCAGCAATTGTTTCAGAGGTGCTCACAACTTCAATGAGGCCAGAGCGGTCTCCTGTCGCTAAACAGCCATAAGGCAGCATCCTGAAAGGGGAAAAAATGGGCATAGTCACATGTATATGTTATCCATAAAATGAAACTTTCACAGACTTTCTTCTTTGATTTTTTTTTTAAGATTTTATTTATTTGACAGAGAGAGACACAGAGAGAGAGGGAACACAAGCAGGGAGAGTGGGAGAGGGAGAAGCAGGCTTCCCGTGGAGCAGGGAGCCCAATGCGGGGCTCGATCCCAGGACCCTGGGATCATGACCCGAGCCGAAGGCAGACGCCTAACGACTGAGCCACCCAGGCGCCCCTCTTCTTTGATTTTTTAAAAAAGTTTTATTACTATTGATACCCTTGCCATTTTTGTATTATTGTCATATGGAAAAATACAAGTTTTATTTTCTGTTGGGGGGTAAATCTCTTGGCCAACAGATGAAGTAGTTTACTAGAACTCCAATGCACCAGCCAAATGCATAATTTGTTATCTAGTTATTCTGGTGAAATATTCTATTTGTTTGTGTAGATGGACAGAAGTGAATCAGATAAAAGAAAAGTCTTTTATTTTTATTGTAAATGTTGGAGAAAGGAACCACCCTTTATAGAGCACCTAATAGGTGCCACATAGCAGGCTGAGCACTTTACACATTACCTTGCTTAATGAATGGCAACTCCATCCTTCTAGCTGTTCAAGCCCACAATCTTAAGGTCACCTTTGACTCTTTCTCTCGTGACCAGCATTTACCTATCCTGAAAATATGTACTAAAGACTTCTCTGCCTCTCCTCTTCCTCCAGCTCCTACCCTAGACCAAGTTACCATCAACCCTTACTCAATTATTCAAGTTTCCTTACTAGTGTCCCTGCTTCCACATCATAGTCTGTTTTTTTTTTTTAAGATTTTATTTATTTGAGAAAGCGAGAATGAGAAAGAGAGAGAGCACATGAGAGGGGGGAGGGTCAGAGGGAGAAGCAGACTCCCTGCTTAGCAGGGATCCCGATGTGGCTTGATCCCGGGACTCCAGGATCATGACCTAAGCTGAAGGCAGTCGCTTAACCAACTGAGCCACCCAGACGCCCATCATAGTCTGTTTTAAATGCAACAGCAATATAATCCATTTAAAAAGTATGCATATTGGGCACCTGGGTGGCTCAGTTGGTTAAGCGACTGCCTTCAGCTCAGGTCATGATCCTGGAGTCCCGGGATCGAGTCCCGCATCGGGCTCCCTGCTCAGCAAGGAGTCTGCTTCTCCCTCTGACCCTCTTGGATCTCGTGCTCTCTCTCTATCTCATTCTCTCTCTCAAATAAATAAATAAAATCTTAAAAAAAAAAGTATGCATATTATGTCACTGGCCCCCCATCAAAATCTCTGCACTGCCTTCCCACCTTAGGGTGAAAGCCAACATGCTTGCCATAGCTCACAAGGCCCTTCACCTCTCCTCATATCCTCCCCTTGTTCACTTTATTCCTACTACACTGGCTTCCTTGCTTTTCTCATACGTAACAGGTACAACATTCCCTCACTCCATTTTCTCTGCCTAGAACATCTTTCCCGAAGACCTCTACTTGACTTACTCCTTTATTTCTTTGAAGTCTTTGCTGAAATGTTTCTGTCTCAGTGAGAAATTCCTGATAATCCTATTTAAAATTACAAAACTATCGGGACGCCTGGGTGGCTCAGTTGGTTAAGCGACTGCCTTCGGCTCAGGTCATGGTCCTGGAGTCCCGGGATCGAGTCCCGTGTCGGGCTCCCTGCTCAGTGGGGAGCCTACTTCTCCCTCTGACCCTCCCCCCCTTCATGCTCTCTCTGTCTCATTCTCTCTCTCAAATAAATAAAATCTTTAAAAAAAATAAAATAAAATTACAAAACTATCTGTGACACAACACTTGCTATCTCTTCCCTATTTCAATTTTCCTCTATAGCTCAACACCATCCAGACATCATGTACATTTTATTTATTTGTTTCTTTATTGTCTCTCTCTGCACCAATAGGATAGAAGTTCTACCAGGCAGGGATGTTTTGTTCCCTGCCGTATCCTTAGTGCCTGAGAATGTGCCTGGCACAAAGCAGACACTCAGTAAATATTTCTGAATGAACAAATTTAGTAACAAAATCCCTATAAGGTAAATTCCCAGTTTTACAAATGAGAAACAAAAGTAATTTGCAAAAGGCCATATATTTAACTAAGCATAAGATCTAAGACTTAAAACTAGGTCTGTGTGCCTCTAAAATTATCTTTTAAACCCAACAGTCTCTAGAGTCATTGACTATACAACAGGCCTCTCAGGCTGCTCTTGTGTAAAATAATTTTTGCTAAATTGATAGGTAGCATTTTGCTTTGAATTTCATTTATACGATCCCCAATGAAAATAAAAATTTTCTCATGTCTCTTTTAGTCATTTTAAGACGATTTTCTTTTATAACTTAGGTATTCACATTCTTTCCCTATTAGGGTTCTAAAATATTTTCTTTAGTGACTTATATTACTTCTTTAAATATTAACATTATCCTTTTCTTCCTTTGGTTGTAAATATTTTCTTCAGTTTTGTAAAAACTGTGTTATCTCTACAGCAACTCCAAACTAGAATGGGAAGTTCAAATGAAAGGTGACTACAGAAAATGTAATGGATGGGATTCCAGGACTCAACAAATACATGGGTATAGCTATATGCCATGCATTTTGTTTGCTGCTGGTGATACAGAAAGGAGCAAAACAAAACAAAACAAAACAAAACAGTCCTTGCTCTTACTGAGCAGACAAGACACAAATGCACAAGGTGCATGTGATCTTTGTATGAACGAGAATTGCCATGAGAACATGTCAAGAGTTAAGAAAGATCTCTATGCGGAGGAAGGACAGCAGGGCTGGAGGAAAATATAAGGGTGAATACAAAAGCAAGGTGAGGACAAGAAAGTGTTGGAAAGACTATGCAGGGCCCTACAGGTCATGTAAGGACTTCTGTCATTCTCCGAAAGGCACTGAGAAAGCTTTGAAGGATTTTATGAAAGAGGTGTGTGTGTGTGTGCACATGCACAAGTTGGGAAAATGTATGAATGACTTACTGTAACAACCCAATAAAAGCGCCAAGTTTCATTAAATAATCCCTAAACTTCCATACAACCAAGAATTCAATTATATTTTATGCCTTCTTTAGGCACTTTCCTGGTTTAACTCAGTAAGGCTGGGAGTAGAACTGCCAAACTACATGCTGGCAGCCTGATACACCAATAGACTGCTTTACATCTGCATTATTAATTTTTATTCCTCCTTAAAAGTTACCTTTCAGTAAGAAAGGTCGCTTGGAGCATGGAAGCTTTCCCAACATCCCTGTCCTTCTCGTGACACAACACGTGTGAGGTAAACAGTGCATGGTTTAACTGCACTTTGGCTCACTTTCCTGCTTCTCCTCCCACCTCACTTGCAGCCAAACTGGGCAAAAATCCAACAACTTCCTCTTCAAAAGCATGCAATGATAAAAGCATTCAGTGTCTTGAGGATGAAACTCTCACAATGGGAAGGAAAAAACATCCTTGTCAGACAGACAGTTTGACAGAAGTCAAGCTGGGGGCAAACTCCTGGAGCCCTGACCATCTTACATGGGCCCGATTTGCACTCAATTTCCACACTTCTTATAAAGGCTAAAACAACAACTGGTAATGTTTCCCTTCCTTTCTCACACTCTCTGACACAAGGAGCAATTTGTTACCTTTCCACTAAACAGGAATTAAAATATAAATTCTACAGCAGAGGGGATAGCAGCCCCCATAACCCTACTCTCAATGGGTATATAGACAATTTTCTCTGGCCTTGATTCTGACACATCGACCCAAATCGGAGCGGTACTGGAGCCCCTTGTTTCCAAAGGAGGAAAATATAATTCCTTTACCTAACGTCTGCATTGCTTCCATCTTCTTCCTTAATCCTTCCAAGATTACCATACCAGTGTCATTACAGAACTGTTCATTAGCACTCTTAAAAGGGAAGTAAATCCCATTAATGTAAGTCAGATGTAAAGTCACAACGAAGACGGCTGTCCAAAATTCAGGGAGTGGAAGAGGACTGTCAAAACTACTAAAGGTCAGATAGATTTACATATAGACAACCTATGAGACCTGACAGAAAAGGCTGACTACCTATTATTTGTTGACTGAATGAGGTCAGAGTGTTCTAACATAATGATGGCTTACAAATGTTCTAACTTAACATGAAAGATACCAATAGTATTTTTGAGACATCAGAGAAAAATGAAAATGAGAAATACACACTTTCATTCATGTTAACACGGCACTGTTACAAGTACTAAAATATTCTGGTCAAAGTAATAAAGTATAGAAGGTACCTGAAGATTCAAGATTGAAGTTAGCAGAGTGTATGCTACGCGACCGAGTTTAACCTTACCAGCTGGCCAAAAGAAAAACAATAGGAACACTGGAACACACATATTTATAGAAACAGTAAAACAAAGTTTGGTGAGAAAAAGGTATTCATTTAGAAATGAACCCTAAAGAATTAAAGTTCTACATATTTTAAAAACATGGGGTCAGAGTACAAAAAGTCAGCAGAGATCTCACTGAACAGACAAGTTCCTTTTTCTTGTTAGACACTTGTTGCTTCCCAAAAGAGACACACTAGGTTTATTTCTAGCACTCCCACATGTGGTTTCCTCCCTTTGCCTGAGGTCACAATGAACTTCATTTGAAGCTAAATGTGCTTTACATTTGAATAGAATGGGTAAAATAAAAAAGCTAGAGAAAAGGATTGGAGCTTTTAATTAGGCTGATGGAACTGAGGCAAACCAAAGGGACCCCATGAAAGTAAAAGCTGTTTTCTTCCTTTTGCTTTTTTTCCTGCTTCTTTTCTTGCTAGGACCTGCACCTCTGCCCTACATATGCCTTAATGCATGTCCTCCCTGTAAAGGACAAAGTTAGTATCTTTGGAGTCTTCCAGCACAACAGGTAATATCTAAACCACTGGTGCTAAGCATCTTAAAGCCAAGACGCTGGCTTCAAGGAATAAGTGACTTATGATGGACACCTGGACCTTGTCTTTATTCTAATTGGTTCCTGGATACCTGAGAGAACACTTAGGCCAGACCATAGTCCTCAATAAAACCCCCCAGACCCTAAACAAAGATGAGACTCATGCTTATTTCCTTTCCAAGTGTCTGGGACAGTCCATCTGTATCTGCCCTCCCTGTATCTTTAATAAACTCTGCTTTCACCTCCTGCTGGCTCCTGGTAAATTTCTGTCCTGCATGAAGCCAAGGACCCTTTTGGCTGGTCCTGTGAGATCCCCTGGCTTGTAGACATCAGAACTTTACTTTTTATTTATTTATTTTTTTTTTTTTGAGAGAGAGAGCGGGAGGAGGGGTGCGGCGGGCAGAGGGAGAAAGAGAATCTTAAGGAGGCTCCATGTCCAGCGCGGAGCCCGACACAGGGCTTAATCTCACAACTCTGAGATCATAACCTGAGCCAAAATTAAGAGTCAGGCACTTAACCAACTGAGCCACCCAGGCTCCCCTGTAGGCATCGGAACTTTAAAGACAAAATTTTTAGCTCAGCCTTTCATAACTGAACGTGACTCCTCATATGGTCTGAATCTGCTTTTAGCAAAGGAGACCACTTTGTAGCTTATGTGCTAACCTTGGAAAGAACCAATGAGTTACTAGCCTAAGCTTGAAAAGTCTCCCCTGTTTTTATGGGATAAATCAAGTAAAATCATTTTTGCAGGGGTTTACTTTATAGGAAAGGTCAGCAAACTTTTGGAGATTAAGCCAGATAGTAAATATTTTAGGCATTGTGGACTACTCAATTCTGCAGTTACAGCATAAAAGCAGTCACAGACAGTATGTAATCAAATGGGTTGTGGCTGTGTGCAAATAAAACTTTATATACAAACAGTGGGTGTTCCTGGCGGGGGTGTAAACCAGATCCCTCTGGGTTTATGTTCCTCAGGTAGAGTTCACAATCATCCATTCCTCTTATCTATGCAGTATTGCCTATGTGTATGTGCTTGACTAAAAAACTTGCTACCTACTCCAAAGTAATTCTACTTTTTACACAGTGGTATTAGAAATTCCTCCCAATTTAAAAGCAAAACTCTGTCTCTTACGGTGCTCAAAGGGTCCTTTTTAGATAATCTAAACTATAATCTCACTTCCTTATTTCAATCCCATCTATAAATCCAATAAAAGTAACAATACCAATAGCAAATTGCTCTTTATATCTCAACAGCATGGAAGGATCTAAGACTAGAAAACTCCTTCTTTAAAGAAAAAAAAAATCAATGGAAAGTTACATATTTGAGGCACAATACTTTGATAAACAAAGGGTACTAGAGATGTCTTATCATGATTGCTTTCTTGCTTAGACTGGTAAAATGAAAAAAATGACATCAAGTATAAACAGTCTGAAAGACCTGGATTTGAATCTGGCTCCTTCACTTAGTATTTTTGTAACCTTTGACAAATTGTTTAAAATCCCTTGAGCCTTAATTTTTTCATCTGTTAAAAAGAAGTAACATGGGGCACCTGGGTGGCTCAGTCGTTAATCATGTGCCTTCGGCTCAGGTCATAATCCCAGGTTCCTGGGATCAAACCCCACATTGGGCTCCCTACTCAGCAGGAAGCCTGCTTCTCCCTCTCTGCCCCCCCCTCGCTTGTGTTCCTGCTCTCGCTCTCTGTCAAAGAAATAAAATCTTAAAGAAAAAAAATGTAACAATCTCATACAGTTTTTCAAGTTACATGATATTACATATGTGAAGAACCTAATACAACATCTAGCTCAGTCAATAAATAGCAAGTGTTTTAAGTTTAAAAAATCCTAAAATATATTTAGTAATGAAGAAAACAATTCAAGTTTCAAAAATTAATCAGACAACACTTATAATCTTAAAGGGATAAAGTCAATCACAAGTAACACTATTTACAGCAAACTTGTAGACTAAGCTGCTATAGATACTAAAACACAAAAAAATGACAGGTAAAGTCAAAAAGGTTTCATAAATAGTTATGGTTAATAAAGAAAGAGAAGGAGAACTCTGGGTCCCAGAAATAAGATTATTCATAGCACTGGCTGAGGAAGTTACTGACTTGGTTGATGTTTTAATGTCCATGAGAAAAGAGATATGGTGTTGGGCCTGTAAGAGACAGAATATGGACCTGAGATCTGAAGGTCTCTGAAACTGGGGGCTTCTGAAACACTGGGGATCTGAAACACTGTCAAGTGTATGAAAAGGGAACTAGAAAATGTCTGCTCACGGACCAGAAGACGTAGCATGAAAGTCTGCCATCTACCTTGGGCACTGGATTGCGGGGGGAGGGACGTTTCATGAAAATGCAAAAACTCAAGACTTCCTACATTCTCATGAGATCCAAGTATAAACTACCTATGAGATCTGAGAGCATAAAGGTGAAGAGTTAAAATAAAAACTGTGAAAAATAAATAAATAAATAAATAAAATAAAATAAAATAAAAACTGTGTGTAAAGACCTTGGGGAACAGCACAAATTAAACTCAAACTCATTTTGGGAGGGTACTTTCACACCCTAGGGAACAAAGGACCCTCAGAAAACACACAATCCACACCAAAAGGAACTTAAAACCAAATTTTATCAACTACACAAGAAAATGAAATTGGACAATGTAGAAGAGAAATTTAGTGAATTAGAAGACAAAATACAAGAAACTACAAAGAATGTCATCTAAAGATGGAAAATAGGTAAGACAGGTTAAGAGACATGCAGGTCAGAACAGGAAAGTCCAACACACCTCTATTAGTTGCAGAAGACTGTGAGAGTGAAAGAAATGCAATATTGAAAAATATGGATACATTTTGTAGGCACGAAAAGAAAATGTTATTTCCTCTAACTGAAAAGACACAATGAGAATGGGGGAGGAAAGATAAAAAGAAATCCATATACTAACAAAAACTGCAAAAACCAAAGGCAAAGAGAAATTTGTTTTCTGCAATGGGGCAAAAAAAAAAAAATACTATTTAGACTGACAGCAGACTTGTACAAAGTAAGAGGTCAGAATACCATGCAATAACATCTTCAAGGTTTCTAAGGAAAGCAGCTGTAAATTTAGATTTTAAAATTCTATAATCAGGTGATGTCTGCAAAAACAGGGAGTTAAGGACCTCTGAAAATCCAGTCTTCCATAAAAGCAACGAGAACACTAGCAAAAAATTGCCAGAATCAACTATTTGAGTAATATGGAAAAACAAGAGTTGCGGCAATCAGGGGGTGTTTATTGAAGAAAATGGCCAAATCTCAGTTATTTTACCATGGCATAGTCCAATTTCCCATCTTCCCAGTTCTGCACTAGACTTGACAATGAACAGTCCACAATCACAGTGAATACAGTAATCTAGTAGCCATTAGAGGGGGCAAAATGGGGTTGGAACTCCTTTGGCCCCATTTCTGGAGCTGTCATTCTTCAAACACTCTAGTGGTTCTCAGGGAGATCTCACTCACAATTCTATGTTTCTCTGATCTGAATCAGACCTCACCTACTGTGAACTGCCTTTTATTGGGGTGTTTTGAAAAAAAAAAATCACAATCAACTAACACTGCAGCTATCTAAGGGGTAAGTAACAGTTGGGCAAATAAAAGGCTAACCAAAAAGCTTAAAGGAAAAACTTGGGGAGTAAGTGTCCACAGAGGACAGTGAAAAACTCCAACATAGTCGTAGAAATCTAGAAAGCTATGTGCATAGATAGGGTTTTACGCATACCCAGGGGAGTATATAGCACAGCAAAGAATTTAGACGGTCATAGCTGTCACCTCTTTCTAACACTGAGACATTACACAAGTTAGGGCTAAGACACAGTTCTGAACTACCTGGCTGGCTGCTGAAGGAACTACCCTAACACACAGAGCCCCTCAGTAAAGAATGGAAGACTTACAGATTTCAGGGACTCAAGGAAACCTTGCTAGTTGACCAATAGACTAACCAAGGACAGAAATCAGTCACCACATATGAGAAAAAATACAAACTTCACATAATTACTTCAGATAAATCACTAAATAAACAGACAGCAACAACACAAAACCCTGAGGAACGATTAGAATCTGATTTTCAGAGCTGCCAAATTATTTAAAGTGTTTGGTTTCAACAAAAAAATGTACGAGACATACAAAGAAACAAGAAAATATTACCCATATGTAAGAAAAAAAGCACCCTATAAAAAATGTCCCTGAGGAAGCCCAAATGCTAACATTTCAGACAAAACTTTTAAAACACTTTTTTTTTTTTAAAGAGCCTGGGTGGCTCAGATGGTTAAGCGTCTGCCTTCGGCTCAGGTCATGATCCCAGGGTCCTGAGATCGAGTCCCGCATTGGGCTCCCTGCTCCTTGGGAGCCTGCTTCTCCCTCTGCCTCTCTCTCTCTCTCTCTCTCTCATGAATAAATAGTTTTAAAAAAAGATTTTATTTATTTTAGATAGAGAGAGAGGGCGTGTGTGCACAAGTGGAGGGAGGGACAGAGGGAGAGAATCTCCAGCAGACTCCCTGCTGAGCATGGAGCTTGATCCCACGACCCATGACATCACATTTTAAAGGGCACCTGGGTGTCTCAGTCAGCTAAGCGTCCAACTCTTGATTTCAGGTCAGGTCATGATCTCAGGATTGTGAGACTGAGCACCAAGTCTTGGACTCCATGCTAGGCGTGGAGCCTGCTTCCTGCTTAAGATTCTCTCACTCCTCTCCCTCTGCCCCTCCCCCCCAAAATAATAAAAATAAAACACCTGTTTTAAGTATGTTCAAAGAACTAAAAGAAACCATGTCTAAAGAACTAAAGTATGAAAATGATGAATCATCAAATAGAAACTATCAAGAGACAGACATTATTTAAATGACCCAAATAAAAATTATGGAGTGGGAAATTATAACTGAAATATAAAATTCACCAGAGTGACACAATAGCAGATTTGAGTAGCCCTAAGAAAAAATATGCAAACTTGAAAATAGATCAAATATCCAATGAGAAGAACAAAAGAAAAAGAATGAAGAAAAATTAACACAACCAACAAGTCCATAATGGTTGTGTCAGGAAAGAAAAAAAAGGCAAAAGGAATTATCTGAAAAGAGCAAAGTTGAAAACTTCTGAAGATTAATGAAAAAACCAAAATCTATACATCTAAGAGGCTCAAATGAAGTCAAAGTCAAATCCGAGTAGGCCTGGATATATTATAATCAAACTGTCAAGATTCAAAAAAAAGAATCTTGAAAACAACAGGAGAGATGTGATTCATCCCTTACAGAGACCATCCCCCAACCCCTGCCAAATTAACTGATTTCTTATCAGAAATCTTGGAGGCTAGAAAGCAGTGTGAGGACATACTAAAATGTGCTGAAAGACTGAAAACCGAGAATTCAATATCCAGTCTATTCTTCAAAAACAAAGGAGAAATTAAGACTTCATAGATAAATAAAAACAGAGATTGAACAAAAGTTGGAGGACTCACTTCTGGATTTCAAAACTTAATACAAAGCCACAGTAATCAAGGCTGCACATAAAGACAGACGTGTAGATCAATGAAATAATTTAGACTTCAGAAAAAAAACCCTCATATTTACATTCAATTAACACAGGATAAGAGTATCAAGACAATTCACTGAAGAAAGAATAGTTTTTTCAACAATGGCACTGAGACAACTGGATATCCAAATACAAAAAAAGGAAACTGGACTCCTACAATATACCATATAAAAGTATTAACTAAAAATGAATCAATGATCTCTAGTATAAGGGTTAAAACTAAAACTTTCAGAAGAAAACATTAAGTGTAAACTTTCATGACACTGTATTAGGCAATGACTTCTTAAACCTGACACCAAAAACATAAAAAAAAAACCCCAAGAAATAAATTGGATTTCATCAAAATTAAAAACTTTGTGCATCAAAGGTCACTATCAATAAAGTGAAGAGACACTACCCACAGAATGCAAGGGGAAAACATTTGCAAATGATTTATTTAATACGGTCTAGTATCTAAAATATATGAAGAATTCATGTAACTCAAAAGACAATCCAATTAAAAAATGAGCAAATGAGGGGTGTCTGGCTGGTTCAGTAGGAAGAACACCTGACTCTTATCTAGGGGTCATGATTCTGAGCCCCATGTTGGCGGTAAAGATTACTGGGGAAAAAAAAAGAATTAAAAAAAGAAAATGAGCAAAGGACTTGAACAGCTATGTCTCCAAAGAGGATATACAAATGACCAATAAGCACATTAAAAGCGGGCCAACATCATTCATTATTAGGGAAATATAAATTAAAACCACAATGAGAAAACTAATAAAACTGCAAGAAGAAACTGACAAATGCCAATTATAATGGGAGGTTTTACCATATCTGTGAAGTGAAAAATAAGTAAATTTCATGAGAGTATAGATTTGGACAAACTTGATAAAACAAACTTGATAAAATACTGATTTATAACCTTACTGCTAATAATTATAGCATATGGAATCTTTTTACTCACAAATGGGATGTTTTGAAAAGTGGACATTTTTCTTAAAGCATAAAGAAATTCTTAAGAAATATGATATTGATATATACTGACCACATAATTCTGACAGTAAAGAAGTAAAATTAGAAATCAGAAACAACAGCAACAAAAAAATCCAATGCATTTGGAAGTTGTAATAATTTAAACCAGATCAGGAGTTGAGCCTGTGGAAAGATGGCAGCAGAGCAGGAGGACCCTAGGCTCACCTCGTCCCATGAATACAACTAGATAACTATCAAATCATCCTAAACACCCCAGAAATCAACCTGAAGACTGGCAGAACAAACTCTACAACTAAAGGTAGAGAAGGGGCCACACTGAAGAAGGTAGGAAGTACAGAGAAACCACATAGGAGAGAAATGGACTGTGGCTACTGTGGTGGGGAGGGAGCCATGATCATGGAGAATGGCGAGACACAGACTACCACACAGGGGAGCACACAGAGAAAACCAATCCCTATAGCAATTGGCTTGGAAAACAAGAGAGCCCAAATTTTGTGAGTTCTTACAACCAACAGGGCTTAAAGCCTGGGGTTCTAAAGGTCAACAGTGGGGCCGCTCCTGGAGAGAAGGCAGGGCAAACAGCCTGCAAACATACAGCATGGAAACAGCTATCTGAAGAGTGCCTGGGGTGCAGAGTGCAGAGGTTATTTGTTCATCTTGGAGCATCCCAGAGAAGCAGGCTTCAAGGAGAGACCCCTCCAGAAACAAACTGGCAGGCACCATCTCCCTCCCCTGCCCCTCAGCGTAAGTAGAGCCACCTGCTGGAACCAGCACAAAGCCAACACCCACTACGTAACTTGCTTACACCAAGCCTCCCCCACCCATGCTCTGGTGGATCTGCCCTTCCCAGTCCTTCTTGCCTTAGAAGGGGGCAAGAAGGGGGCCCACACAGCAGGACCCCTCTCCCAGAAGACTGCCCCAAACCCCTTCTAGCACCACATCTCTCCATCCAGGAGTTAGGCAGGGCATCAGTTCCAGAGCCCTAGTTAAAACCACATTCAGGCCAGGGACCAAACACTGCCCACAATAGGCAAAGAGAGCTTCTGCAAACAACTGGCCTTAATGATAAAAGAACCAGGACACAACAGCAGAGCACATGCAGCACACATTGGAGACACTCCTGGAAGTGCCAGGCCCTGCAGAAGAGGAGACACAACACTGCAGGGCACTATAGGGCCTCTTCTTCATAATGCCATTACCCTCAAGAACAGGAGATGTAGCCAACTTTCCTAACACACAGAAACAGGCACAGCAATTTGGACAAAATGAGAAGACAGAGGAATTTGTGCCAAACGAAAGAACATGACAAGGCCATGATTAGAGATCTAAGTGAAACAGATGTAAGTAACATGCCTGAGAGAGAATTTAAAGTAATGATCACAAAGATACCCACTGGACTTGAAAAAAAGAGTGGAAGACATCAGTGAGACCCTTAACACAGAAATAAAAAAAATAACGAGAGATGAAGAATGCAATAAACAAGACAAGAAACATGCCTGATACAATAACAGCAGGCTGGAAGAGCAGAGGAATGAATTAATGATCTAGAAGAAAGAATAATGGAGAGTAATCAAGATGAATAAAAGAGAGAAAAAAGAATTATGTAAAATGAGAACAGGCTTAGGGAACTCAGTGACTCCATCAAATGTAGTAAAATTCACATTATAGGATTCCCAGAAGAAGACAGAAAAGGGGGCAGAGTATTTGAAGAGGTTATAGCTGAAAACTTCCCTAATTTGGGGAAGGAAACATATCCAGATGTCACAGAGAACCCCCAACAAAATCAACAAAACCAGACCCACACCAAGACATATATAGTTAAAATGGCAAAATATGGTGATAAAGAAAAAATTTTAAAAGCAACAATACCTAAATGATAAATTATTGAACACTACATCTGAAACTAATGATGTACTGTATGTTGGCTAAGTGAATTTAAATAAAAAAAAATTTTAAAGGCAGCAAGACAAAAGAAGACAGTTACATATAACAGAAACCCCATAAAGACTATCAGGGGATTTTTTTTTTTTTTTTTTTTTTTTTTTAATTTTGAGAGTGAGAGCATGAGTCGGGGCGGGGAGGGAACAGTGAGAGGGACAGAGAGAATCTTAACCAGCCTCCATCCCCAGCGTGGAGCCGGACACAGGACTCAATCTCACAACCTGAGATCATGACCTGAGCCAAAATCAAGAGTCAAATGCTTGATTCAACTTGCTCGTCAAAAAAAAAGTCATTACAGAATAAACACAACTAAAAGGAAATCATAAAGAGGTAATCAATGATAAAACAGAAAAAAGATCAACAAAATTAGAAGCTCCTTCTTTTAAAAAAACCTCCAGACTAATAAAGAAAAACAATGCACATAATTTTATACATGCAAAAAAGGAGAAAAATTAAACACAGAAGAGGTTTTAAAATTATAAGAGGATGTTATAAAAGATGTATGATAATAAACTTGAAAACACTGATGAACTGGACAATTTTTAGCCTCTAGAATGACTCAAGGAGGAAAAAAAATCTATTGAGTCCAATAACCATTAAGAAAAATCAGTAGTCGACAGCGCCGCGGGACAGCCATGCACGGCCACCTGCTGCAGGGCCTGTGGCAGCGATGGCGCCCTTACAAGTACCGCTTCGTTCCTTGGATCGCACTGAACCTAAACCACAACCTGAGGTACAGTATATCAGAAGTATGAGCCAATCTTTTTCCAATCCGTTGGAAATCCATTTATTTTTAGATGCTTGGATGGGGTACTCATTGATGGAAAAGACAAAGGAATTTCAAAAGTTGTATACACATCTTGCAATGGGAGGGATCGACTTGGTCCTTTCAAAATGAGTGATAGTACATGGCTAACATCAGAAATTTGTAATCCACTGGCTGTAGGACAGTATGTCAACAATTGTTCAAATGACAGAGTAGCTAATGTCTGCTATCAGGAATCTGATGTGCCTGCAGTTTTTCCTATAGAGCTGAAGCAATATCTTCGAACATTGCATACAGCTTTGACAAACAAAGCCCACTTCAATGTGTCATTCTTGTAGCACTCAGGGACGTCAAACAAGAAGAGCTTTTTTCAAACTACTATACAATTGTCAGCTAACTATGAACTAGAAATTGGGTTTTCTACTATTGAGTTCATTCTAAACGTTTTTTGTTCATCGTATCTCTGAGTTCTACCTACAGAACAAATATTTTGAGGCCTAACTGGAGTGGGAATTTTTTGTTTTTATTGATATTGTTTTTATGATAAAAGCTATTTGCTTCATTACAATTTCAAATTGTCATACAATTCCAAACTTAACTGGCTTTCCCCTAAATATACAGTAGCTTATTAAATTAAAACCTACTGCCTGAACTTAAAATTTCAAATGTTCTTTTATTTTGTGTATCTCTGTGGTGGTTTATAAAATTCCAGCCAAGCCATCATCATTTCTTACACTGTTGATCTGTACAAACTTCTATAAAAACTGTATTTTTATGTAATAAACTAAAGCAAAAAAAAAAAGAAAAGAAAAATCAGTAGTAGTCAGGGCGCCTGGGTGGCTCAGTCATTAAGCATCTGCCTTCGGCTCAGGTCATGATCCCAGGGTCCTGGGATCAAGCCCCACATTGAACTCCCTTCTCAGCGGGAAGCCTGCTTCTCCCTCTCCCACTCCCCCTGCTTGTGTTCCTGCTCTCGCTATGTCTCTCTCTATCAGATAAAATCTTAAAAAAAAAAAAAAGAAAGAAAAAGAAAAAGATTTCAGTAGTCAAAAAAGACCTGGACTCCAAAAAACCAACACCAGAACCAAACCTTTGCAGAGAGAGAAGAGGGAAAAGCACACTAAGTTTGCAAATAAATAATTTGCAAAATAAAATATAGAAGAGTATCTTTTTTTTTTCAAAGATTTTATTTATTTATTTGAGAGAGAGAGAGAGAGAACACGACCAGGGTGAGGGGCAAGGGGAGAAGCAGGCTCTCCGCTGAGCAGGGAGCCCGATGCAGGGGTCGATCCTGGCACTCCAGGATCATAACCTGAGCCAAAGGCAGATGCTTACCTGACTGAGCCACCCAAGCACCCCTAGAAGAATATCTTTGAAGATATTTGCACAGAGAAAAAATTTTTTAAAAAATAACATAACAAAAAATATAAACCTTAAAGGAAACTAGGTAATTTATAGCAGAGAGAAAAACACAGTACTTTTCAACAGTGAAAACACAAAGAACCAAGTTTTTATAAAAGAAATGCAAATTAAAGTTCTATGAGATACCATGTTATATCCATTAGATTTGCAAAATATCAAGTCTGATTGGCAAGGAGATATTTCTGAGTGATAAACATAACACTGGTACCACCGTTTGGACAATGGTGGCCAAGTTGAAAATACACATGCCTTATGATGGAACAATTTCACTTCCAGCTATATAAACTAAACACCTCTTCCAACTGTGAATAGTGAGCTGTTCAGAAGTGTTCAAACTCAAGTTTTTGTTATTGTTGGAAAAAACAATGAATGTAATAAAGCTAGTAACAGAAGAATGGATAAATTTTTATATTTATTCAAAGCATTAATAGAAGTGAAAATAACAAATTAGAACTTCACATATTAATCTTAATAAATCCCAAAAAAGGTTGTGAGGAAAAAAAGTAGAAGTTGCATGTGATATAAAAGCATTTATTTAAAGTTCAAAACACAGGGGCGCCTGGGTGGCTCAGTCGTTAAGCGTCTGCCTTTGGCTCAGGTCATGATCCCGGGGTCCTGGGATCGAGCCCCGCATCGGGCTCCCTGCTCAGCAGAGAGCCTGCTTCTCCCTCTCCCGCTCCCCCTGCTTGTGTTCCCTCTCTCATTGTGTCTCTCTCTGTCAAATAAATAAATAAAATCTTTTTTAAAATAAATAAATAAAGTTCAAAACAATAATAGATACCAGATGTATAGTTAAAGCACAAAAATATACATATTACAGCTTTAAAATAGTGGTTAATTCTGAAATGTGAGAAGGCAGAGTAGGATGAGAATGCATTAACTATCTGCATGTTTAATTCCTTTTTTAAGAAGTTGGAAACATGTTAATAAGAAATATATATTTAGCAATTAAGTAACAGTTATTAAATTGCTAAATATATATTAAGCCCCAATGTAAGAACATAAAAATTCTAAGTTATTTTCTGTACTTTAATGTATGAAATAGTCCACAATTTAGAAAAATAAAATATGAAGAATTAGGTAAAAGAGCTGAAAAGGTAAAACCATCAACTAGCATAGAAAAAAAGTTTAAAACTGTACGGACCTATAGTTCTATCATGAAATATGCTTACTGTTTTTTAATCCTTGATTAAAAAAGAATATAAGCCTACTGAAGAAAACTACAGAACAGGTACACGAGGTGCGCCTGGCTAGCTCAGTCAGTAAAGCATGCCACTACTGATCTCAAGGTTTGGGAATTCAAGCCCCACATTGGGCGTAGAAATTACTTAAAAATAAAATATTAAAAAAAAAAAAAAGGAAGGAAGGAAGAAAAGAAAAGAAATGGGTACATAAAATAGAGGGTGAAACTGCCTTTAATTACATCACCCAGAAATAAAGTCTCTTACCATTTTAGTTTCTGTCAACATTTTAGTGTGTCACTTTTCAGTGAGTTCTTAATACAGTTGAAATAATTCTATGAAAACACTTTTGCACCTCATTTTTATTTGACATTTGAAGATAAGCACTTTCTCCAAATTGTTAAACAATTCTCTATAAACAGTAATTTAAAATACCTGAAATACTGGGCACCTGGGTGGCTCAGTTGGTTAAGCGACTGCCTTCGGCTCGGGTCATGATCCTGGAGTCCCGGGATCGAGTCCCGCGTCGGGCTCCCTGCTCCGCGGGGAGTCTGCTTCTCCCTCTGACCCTCTTCCCTCTCGTGCTATCTCTCATTCTCTCTCCCTCAAATAAATAAAATCTTTAAAAAAATAATAATAAAATAAAATACCTGAAATACTTGGTCATATGGGTACGTTAATTATTTTTTTAAAGATGTGAGAGAGAGAGAAAGAGGTGGCGGAAGGGCATGGGGAGGGGCAGAGGGAGAAGGAGACAAGCAGAGTCCCTGCAGAGTGGGGAGCCTGACGCAGGGCTTAATCCCAGGTCCCTGAGATCATGACCTGAGCTGAAATCAAGAATCAGACACTTAACCACAGTGATCTAATTTTTTTTATTGTAAATAAAGCAAAGATGACCGTCTTTGTGCATAAATTTGTCCCCTTTTTAAATTTTTTTTAATAGGCTCCAAGCCCAGCATGGAGCCCAATGCAGGGCTTGAACTCACCATCCTGAGATCAAAACCTGAGCTGAAATCAAGACTCAAACACTTAACCAACTGAATCACCCAGGCGCCCTTCACATTTCTAATTTTAAAGTAAATTCTGGAAATATTGGATAGAGGACATAAGAAAAACTTGATACAGGGAGGTTTATATTAATTTACAAAGGTATATGAAAATATTTGTGTTTTTGTTGCTTTAAAAGTATCTTAGACTAGTTTATCATTTAACAAAATCTTTGCTAGGAAATCAGTGGTATCCAACTATTCTTATAATTTTGTACTTCTATACTGGAATTGACTGTGTTCACGTAATTATCAGTGTATTTATTTTGTATCTTGTATGAATAGCTTTTTCACATCTTTTCTCCATATTTCTTTCTATAAGCTTTTTAAATATTTAGATTATAGACTTCTGTCCTGTTCATTATGAATATTATACCTAGTCTGAAGCTTGATTTTTAATTTTTTAGGTTTATAAGATTCAAATCTTATATTTTTATACAAATATAACGAATATTTTGTTTGTAATTATCTTCATTTGCTCCTCACCTTAGAAGATTTGATAATGATTAAACTTTTAAAATCCATTATGTTTTCTTTTTATCTGCTGCCATATACCTGCTGTTCTGCTGTCTACCCCTGATAATGGTGACAAGCTGAAAACCCTAAGAGCACCGCTGAGGTAGAGGCATCAATGTTACCAGGCTATGAAGATGTGCAGGCCCTTCTCTGGCTTTGTCATTCCCATGACCACCAACCAGTGCATCCTCCATGAGAGCACCTTCAAAACCTTAGGTTAGATAGAGTGTGACTCTTGCTGTCTGTCCAGGCTTTACTGGAAGTTCAAGCCTCTTCTTTCTTTCTGGAATCTCTGTACATATACAGTTTTACATCTGATGATGCTTCAATAAGACAAACATTGACAATACACCATAAAGTGTAAAATGCTATGTAAATATAACCATGAACAACAATTAATAAGAGGGAAGGAATAAAAAAGAAGTTTTAAAAATTTTGCTGTGGAAGGAATACAACATGAGACAAAAATAAATTCAACAGAAATCTCACCGAAGATCCAGACCAGCTTCTTTCCAAAGTAAATCCATCAAGCGCAGCATTTGGAGTGTCAACATATCTTGTCGTAAATCTAAGGGGGGAAAATCCTGCTTTATTATAAACGCTTTCCATTTGTCTCATAACATTAATTCAAGATTAGCTAATTCAGCCAGAATTAACTAAAACCACTGACAAATACTGTGCTAATATTTTCCCAAAATTTTAACGTTGACCATATTTATTTTGTTAAATATTAGGTTTAGAGGCGCCTGGGTGGCTCAGTGGGTTAAGTGGTTGCCTTTGGCTCAGGTCATGATCCCAAGGCCCTGGGATCGAGTCCTGCATCAGGCTCCCTGCTCAGTGGAGAGTCTGCTTCTCCCTCTGCCCCTCACCCTGCTCTCATGCTCTAATAAATAAAATCTTAAAAAAAATATTAGATTTCTTGGTTAGCATGTGCCCATAACACTATTAACTAAATTAAGTTAAACAATATTTTTAATTGGGACACCTGGCTGGCTCTGTCGGTAGAACATGCAACTCTTAATCTCAGGGTCATGAGTTCAAGCCCCATGTTGGGTGTAGAGATTACTTAAGAAAAAAACCAGTATTTTTCATTGTTTACCACATGTATCTACTATACTAATTGTATGGATGTTGTAATACTATATAACACAGTAATGCTATACCCACACACACACACACACACACACACACACACACACTATGTAACACAAAATCCATACAATTCACTCTGCTAATTTTTTTCTTTCCTGGTTGTGTTTAACAATGCACAGGAAGTTCTTAAAAAAATAATTACTTAAAAATCATTTAAGTAATTATATGATGGGTTACAGAACTATAATAGTTGATTTTATTCATTATCATATTACTGAGTTCCACATAATGACATTCATATGGTCAAGTGTGGTTAGATGTCTAGCAAAACACAAGTTCAATTTAAAATAGATAAAAGCACATTTACTTATGTTCCTTTAATTCCTTTTAATAAACCCAACATACAAATACTATAATCCTTATGAACACAAAGAACCTGAAGCTCAGTGAATTTTACATGACTTGTCTTGGTGGTTGTCATAACTTGCCTTCTGGTTGGTGTAATCACCTCAGAGGCATTTCCTTTCGAAAATAGGAGTCAGTAAGATATTTTAATTAAAATACAAAACTATGGCAGCAATATCAAAGTTGTTATCCCTGAAACAGAATATATGAATATACTATTGAAAATATTCTCTTGTACTTCACAAGCTTTTTACCAAAGAATTAGACTTTGTATTTTGTAGGGAAAAAAAAGAAAGATTTATTAGAACAATGTATATAAGTAAGCTGCAAACATTATTTTCTAAAAGGAAAAATAAAGGGATTTAGGACATGCCAAATTCAATCTTATGACCATTGATAGCTACCTCTTGGCTAGGATCTGTTACACATTTACACATCACCTTTCAGATAAAGCAAACTGACAACAAATGAAAAATACTAAGGAATTTGGTACTGTGTAAGATGGCAACTGTATTAAAGAAAAAGCAGGAAGAACAACAACAACAAAAAAAACCTCAGTACATACCATCACCATTTTTAAAAATCACTCCAACTGAATCCTCACCAAACACTTTGTTGTTGTACACGAGCCACAAAGGCTTCATTTTGGAATCCATGTATTTACACTTTTCAACACTGAAATCAAACAAGGAGAAAATTAGCCCACTTCAACTTGAAGAAATGGCAAGACTATAGTTTTACCATGATATATTAGATCTGGGGAAAACCCTCACCTGTTTCATTCAGGTCTGCAGAAGTCAGAACCAGAACATAACCTCTTGGTAAAAAAGTAACTAGGGCGACAGCTTTGGCTGGCATGTAGTGATGCCAGATGGGCTAGATTGAAAACCCAGATTCATCCTTCTCATTACCTACATTTAAAATTCCTCCTTTTCTTTCTTTATTCTTCCTTATGTTATTATATGTAACCAGATCATATCATTGGATTAAAATCAGGAATATTATGGGTTCATTCTTGATTTCTTAAAGAGGGATCAATTTTGAATACTGACATATGGGAATATATATCATTACTTTTCCATTAGTACTTTTGAAGGGAATAAAAAAGTGAGAAATAATCTTCCAAATTAATTTAAAATTTCATTTTGAAATAGGAAAATAAATTAGTAAATAATCTATGATGGTTGCCAACATTTTGCACACATAGGATTTTTAACTCTTAGAACCCAGTAATAAAGAAAACAAATTTAGTCACATACAATTGAAAGGAAAATAACTTATAATGACTTTCATGAACCCCACAGGTAAATTTAGCTAATAGGCATACATCCTAATGCACACATTCACCTTTGAGAAATTTAAGATTTTCCTTCTGTAAATACATTGTACTTATGGGGGCTAACAGCTAGCCCTACTGCTCCTGCAAGGCAGTCACTCAGAAATCCTTTCTGCATTGCTATTTTCATGGAAAATTCACTGAGCACAGCAAAGATGGTCACTTACTAGAGTTCTGAGAGGATAACACATGGATTCAGAGGCGACTGCAGGTCAGAGAGGGCTTCCCGGTAAGCATTCTGTTTTAAACAAGTATGCATGGCCTCCTTCCCTTTGGCTCTGTTTAGCTTCATCGCATTCAGTTTGATTAAACTATTTAAAGTTTTTAACTTATTGAGTGCTTCAACCTGAAAAATAAGTTTCCCCACCAACAAAATTTATTTATGGTTAAAAATAATATAAAGTACTATAGTATCATGTGATCATTATTAATAACCACTCCCTTCCTCTCCCCAACACAAACACTTGACAACCAGCCAAAGTAAAATCAGTGCTTGATTTATGACAAGCATACTAGATACAACAGAGTAAAAAACTCATTTTTATCCCTTGTTACTTAAAGCACCGTTTTTCAAATGTTCTTTAATCCTTTTCTTAAATGAAATATTAAAAATCAGAGAAAATAAAGGGACACAGATTGTGGTTAAGAAGATAAGTATGACAAAGTACTCAGAACTCTGCAGCTCAATGAGTAGTAGAATTTGAAACACAATCTGAACCACTCCATTTGGCCAGCTTCATAGTGTAGGAGGAAAATCTGTGTACAAGTAATCCTGGGGCTCCTGCCATTCAACCTTAACATCTAGTTCTTGTCATCACTCTGGTGTGACATCTTCTCAATATATTCTTATATTCTCTTTCCATGAGTAGTATAGTTAAATGAATTATCGTGTAATAAAATAAATATGAATATAGAGAACAGTATTTGTTGTCCAAGTCTACATTACTTGTTTTTATGAAGTAATTCTGGCTATCAAAACTTATGCAAATTAAAAAAAAATAACTTATGCAGTTAGTACAAGGTCAATCAACAGTGGCCAACCGAATCAAAACCATTGTGTTTAAAAAAGCCAACTTCTAATAACTGAGGTCTTTCCATGTCATGTTACACAAAAATCCATTAGAAACAGCCTTGGCCAACCATAAGCTATAAAAAACAGTATTTTATTTTATTATGTTATTAAAGCTGAAACAGCTTGTTAAGATAAACCCATTTATATTAACATGTAAATCAACTATAACAAGCATATAAAACATGTACACAACAAATATTATCAACACCTTGGCTTGAATTTCCATTAACAGGAGACTTATTTTACACAACGTTTTCATTTTCGAACTTTGCTTCTATGAAAAGAAACCACTAAGACTCTGTAGGGAGATGAATTCAGTCATGCAGTTTTTATAGACAGGCTGAGGGCTTGCTCACAGGAAACTGGAAGGTTCTATGTAGCTTGATGAAAATCGAGATGGCTGAAGCTTGCCAAGTTAGCCACAGACACTCCATTTCTCAACAGTTTCAGGAGCTGTACAAACACTGGTGAAAAGGGAACCAGTTGAAAAACAGACTGTGCAAACAGGAACTTTTTGAAGTATTTCAAATTTGAATTTCTTCTATGTTTGTACAGTTGGGAATTTTCAGTCCCCATCACTAATCGTGTTGATATCCATTTCCTGGAAGAGTGTCCTAAATACCCACATGGCCGTAAGTCAAATACTTTAAGTGATTCAACACCCTGTCGTTCCATAGATTTACAGTGATAACAAGAACTGCCATGTAAAGCATAGAGTCTTCCCCTTGCTACTCATCAATTAAGAGTAAAAATAATGTGATCATACATATGTCATATGTTTGATGTTATAAAAGTCAAGCTGAGGTTCCCAGAGAACCAAGGAAATGTATGGTGTGATTTGATCATGAGTGAGGTCAATGAAGTAGGACCTCATGAAGTGGGGCCTTATAGGCTTTGGTAAAAAGTTTGAGGAAGATCCCCTTACATTCTAAGTGAGATACTGCTGTATTCATGATCAATTAATAAAGCCAACTAAAATTCACTCAGTTGAATTTTTTGTGGTAGCTTCAGGATCTGAAGCAAACTTCCCATGGAATTCAGGGATGAGAAACATAGGTGTGGTACCATGAACTGTTTTCAATTTATTATCTTTCTCGCCATTTTCCTCTCAGCTCTGAGCTCTGCTCTCTTTGTATCAAGCTCCCGATCTGACCTTCCTTTACAGGGCAGGTCAGATCGAGTTGGCAGATAGCTCTGCCCAGAGCTCAGCTTAGCTGGCAGTTCACCCTGAAGCCCAATTGAGCAGGCAGACGGGTCTGCCCAGAGCTAAAGCCCCTAGCCTATTTTGTAGGCTAATTTGTATTTCAGAATACAATTTCCCAGGTGGAAAACCCCAATCTTAGTTCTGTCCCTGGATTCCATATTGGAAACTGCTGACAGTTTAGTCTGCAATTCTCTATATTTGTTTGGAATCCTTCCCCAGATTCCATGTTGGGAACTGTTGGAGGCAGCTGTGGTTCTCCATTTTATTCGGAATTAGTCCATACTCCATATTGCTTGGGATTTGCTGGTTTATCCCTTCCCCAGTCCAAGGTTCCAAGGAAACTAGTGGTACATCCAGGGCTTTCTCTTGGCCAGGACACAGTAACATTTCTTGGTCACTGATGATCTAGTAAGGTACATATGTTTTTCTGTCTTGTTTTTTAAAGATAAAGGCTACTGCTAAGAGGGATCTCAGAGGTCAAAAAATGGGGCAAGCAGTCAAAGGCTCTTAGAGCATCTGCCACTTCAAGAAGACTCCTGTAATAGGGTAAGTTGGTCATGGAATGAGTTAGGCTGACACTAGGTTACCCGCCAACAGCAAGAAAATTTCTGTGCAACAAGGTACACTATAAAACACCCCACAATTCCAAACCTCACCACACGTCCCTCTTAGGTACTAGTCTGGCTCCAAGAAACCCAAAGGTCTAGCTAAAACAAATAGGATCCTTTAAATCTAAAGAGGTGAGCACACCAGCTTCCAGCACAACTGCTTATTATAATTATGTCTAAGAATTACATGTAGAGGCCACTTTTAGACAACAGGCTTGAGCAATCGAATGTAAAACAAAGCAAAAGGGCCCACAGTGGGCACCGGGCTGAATACAGACAGGCCCACCAGGTGACCCACTTCAAAATATCCATAAGCCCTAACTGACCAATGGACTATTTCAACCAGGCACAGTGACCAAAAAAGGGGTAATTCCATAGATCCCCATACCTCCTCACCTTCCCGCTTTAAAAACAGCCCCCACCCACTGCCTCATTGCAGACAGTCTCTCCTTTGCTGTCCTGTCCACCGCTCCCTTGCAGTGTATTCAATAAACTTCTATCTCCTTTGTTCTGCCTTGGGTGAATCCTTTCACTGCCAGTGCCACCAGCTTCTATGCTACCATAGCCCCACGTTTGGGGGCCCCCATTCAAATGAGAGAAACAACACACTACAGTCTTAGAAATTTCAGATAGCTAGTAAAATGGCAAAACCTTACTGAAGAAAACCTAGAAATGTAATGGCCACTATGTGGAAATTTCCAATTAAATAAAACATTTAAAAAATGCACTTGAGGGGCGCCTGGGTGGCTCAGTTGGTTGGGCGACTGCCTTTGGCTCAGGTCGTGATCTCAGGGTCCTGGGGTCGAGCCCCACACTGGGCTCCCTGCTCGGCGGGAGGCCTGCTTCTCCCTTTCCCACTCCCCCTGCTTGTGTGCCCTCTCTTGCTGTCTCTGTGTCAAGTAAATAAATAAAATCTTAAAAAAAAAAAAATGCACTTGAAAGCAAGTGTTCCCAAATTAAATAAACAGAATGGGATATGCACTTATTAGTATGAAGCAGCCTCTAAGTTTCAAAATTCCAAAATAGTTTCATTGAAGATTCACTGCAAAAGGCTAATGAAAAATTAAAGAGAGGGGCGCCTGGGTTGCTCAGTAGTTAGCTATCTGCCTTCAGCTCAGGTCATGATCCCAGGGTCCTGGGATCGAGCCCCGCATCAGGCTCCCTGCTCAGTGGGAAGCCTGATTCTCCCTCTCCCACTCCCCCTGCTTGTGTTCCCTCTCTTGCTCTCTGTCAAAATAAATAAATAAAATCTTTAAAAAAGAGAAAAGAAAAAAAATTAAAGAGAAAGGGTATTTAAAACGAAAGACTGTAACAGACTGAGGCATAAGACAAATAATTTCTACTGCTCCCCTCTCTCCTTTGAGTATCCATTCTAATAACCCTCTGTCTCAATTGCCTTTTTACTCTAAAGAAACTATTAAACAGTTAGCTTATAAAATAGGACCACCTGAGGCTATGGGCCATTCTCTTCTCCTAACTTTCACATCTTGCTCAAAGGCAAAACTAAGGGCCAGTCATGGAATTTCTTAAACCCAGGGAGAGGATTCTGAAAATGTCCATAAGCAGATTACCTCTGGAGCCCAGTCAAGAGAGGGAAATAAAATCTCACATTGTCCCTTTCTTTCCAGCTCCTGACCAATTGGTTACTGATCCTTTCTCTCCCAGAGAAAAGTCTTTCTTTCTTGCTGGTCTTGTTTTATATCCTAAGGCTTGGCTATCTGCTCACCTGAGATATTCAAGTTGTTCTTTCTTTTGGTTATATTTAGGAGTAACCCTAGATCTTGTAAGGATAACATCTTTTGCATATACTTTGAAGATGCCTTTTAGGTCCATGGGATTGTTTAATACTGCCAGAAACAGTTGACTTTGTCAAGGTTGAAATCTGACAAGATATTTGAAAGGACTTAATAACCTCATGATGAGAAATTTGGCCAAATTGGAAGCTATTATTCAGAGCCTGATAGGAACTTTTTTAGGCGTTCTCCCTTATGCTTACCCAGCGGGAAAGAAAAACACTCTAACATAGGTGCATAGGTGTTAGCCCTTTGATATCATTTAGGCAGCAACCCAAGTCTTTGAGAAATTGAAAAACAGTTGTCCTTGTTTTACAAATCTAGTCTTTACAGGACCAGAGATGTGGCTGAGAAACAACTCAAAATCCATCAATACTTTTTACCAAACCCAAAACCTCCCCTATTTATCTCAATAGGCTTATAAGTATTATAAATTCTGGCTTTAAGAGAACAAAAGTTATAGGAAGAGCTCGCATTTTTTTCCCTGTGCCTTTGAGATAATACATGTCATATCACAGTCCTCTCCATAATTCTTATCTAGACCATCTCTTTGACAAGTAAACTTCAGGGAGGTAATTCTTATCAAAAGAGTTTGAAAAAAGGTCATTTGGAACTTAAGAACAAATATAATTCTTAAGACTCTTCTCTACAAGTATTAGAAAAAGGTTTAGGCCCCTAAGCAGATAATCTGAACTTATTCCATCTATCAGAAAAACAATTTGGAGCCAATTATTTTTCATAAGCAGTGAGTTTTTTATATTATGCCTAATTCATGGTAGTAATTTATTTTTTTTAAGATATTTTTTATTTTTTTGACAGAGAGAGACACAGCGAGAGAGGGAACACAAGCAGGGGGAGTGGGAAAGGGAGAACAGGCTTCCCGTGGAGCAGAGAGCCCGATGCGGGGCTCGATCCCAAGACCCTGGAATCATGTCCTGAGCCAAATGCAGACACTTAACAAATGAGCCAGTCAGGCTCCCCCACGGTAGTAATTTAAAGCTCTAAGATATAAGGTCTCTGTTTGCTTCCATCTGTGTTGGTATGTGTGTTCATTTATTTGTTTTAAATGTGTAGTATTTTCTATCTCCAGATGGGACTGTCAAAATTAATTTGTAGAAGAGCTCTGTTTATTTATTAAACAAACAAACAAAAAAAACAGAAGCACTAATATAAATTTAGACTTCACAAAATTCTCAGAGATGTAACAGAAACTATCCCAAAAGTTTTTTCAAGTTCATATGCTCTGGAATAATTTTTGGTAAATTAAAGCAAGTTTAAGTTCATTGATTGAGTGGAAACAGGCATGTCTTTAGAGTTATCAACATTGAGTATATGGTAAACAACTTTTATTCTACCTGAATTTACTAGCTAAATTCATGTATTTCTGTTCTAATTTGTCAGCAGAAAAATAACTTACAATGATGGCTGATTTTGTCTAATGTCTCATGAAGCTTTCATGGGTAAAATAAATAACTGTTGAGAACAAATGATTTAAACAGATTAAGTGGAATAAGAGTTAATAAAATTTTTAGCAACAATTATATTTTATTGTGTATGCACTTACAAATAGCTTCCCAAATCTCTGGTAACTTGAAACTTTACAGTTTTGCTAAGTTAAAATAAGTAATAGAGATCTGCTGAGTATTTACATCATTTCCAAATAAGAAAATACTGAAATATTAATTACTGAGCATGGGTTTATCTACTTTTGGCTTATTACAGAGAAACTAAAAGATATTTGGATGTGTTAGTGCACTGGAAAATTGAAAAAAGGCATATGCTTCTAGAAATTATGAAATGTATTCATAAACTTGCAAATCTAAAGAATGCTGGTGTTAACAGTTCATAATTCCCTCTAGGTTTTTACCAGGAACTAAGGTTTCTAACGATTAAGAATTCTAACTAATGTATGCAATTAAAGCCAGCAGAAATAAGGGAAACATCTCCATATGCAAAGAAAGCAAATGTGTGTTTTTGGTAAAAGAAGGTATGATAAACAAAGATATATTTTTGAGGGGAAAAAAGCTGTAGAAAGTTTGTGAAAAATTTTTGGAAAGGAATTCTGTATGTGGTCAGGACTAAGACTGGAATGTAAGTTTTAATATCAAAAGTAAGCTGGTATAAAATTAGAATTTCAGTTTTTTTTTTTAACTTTCAGTCTACTTTTGATAACAGACTAGCAGTTTCTTTAAGTGATCTGCCTACAAAACAAAGATACTGTGTTTTATCAAAATAATTTCCTGTGGTTGCTGTCTTTATCAGGTCATTGATTACTTAAGAAAACTGAGTCTTCTCAATATTAAAAAAGCTAAGTTTTACTAGTTTTGCTAATAGATAATTAAGTATTAAGTTTCATAATGATCTGTGATCCTATTTATTCAAGGGCTTTAAAACTTCTCCCCTCCCCGCAAACTTCTCAAAATCAAATTATAAATGTTCTTTTTGACCTGGAAGAAACTTTGGGATCTTTCCAAAGGACCTCCTGGAACATTTCAAGGGATCTGTTAAACTAATTAGGTTTATTTGATATGTTAAATTATGTAGAAAATATTGTCAAACAAGAAGTAATAGTAAGCCTTCTTCACAAAGTGTGTTCTAAAAATTTTATGAAATTCCTAGAAATCTGGTAAGTCCTCATGTAGTATTTATTAATCACTTGTAATTCTGATTATCTTAAAAGGTTTAGGACATCCTCCGACACCCCAATCAAAACTGGCAGAAGTAAATCATCTTCTTACTGTTACTGCCTTCCCTTCAGAAATTGCTGTCATTAAAACTGAGGCTCACACTTAAAAGGATTAAACCTGAGTATCTGGGGACCTGGGTGGCTCAGTCGTTAAGCTCTGCCTTCGGCTCAGGTCATGATCCCAGGGTCCTGGGCTCGAGTCCCACATCGGGCTCCCTGCTCAGCGGGAAGCCTATTTCTCCCTCTCCCACTCCCCCGGCTTATGTTCCTGCTCTCACTGTCTCTGTCAAATAAATAAATAAAATCTTTAAAAAACAAAACAAAACAAAACCTGAGTATCAGAAAAATGCCCCAGCTGACTTTCAAGCTAAGGCAACAGTAACACGATCTATAAAGACTGTGGCACATGTGGAAGAAATCCATTCTGCTTCTGCAAAACCTGCCCCTCACTGCCAGACTTTTGCCATCCCGATGGACTTGCTCCTGAAGTAGAGAAATGAACATGGGTAAGCAATAGCTCTAAGTTAAACAAACAGTTTGAGGCTATGAGAAACCCAAGATGGCCGCTTGGTTCTTGCTGACTCCCTGGCAAACTCCAGTTTTTTAGTTTTTGCATTCCTTTACCCACCAAAATGCAGTTAAGATGACATAAATTTTGAATAGAGATTGGTAAAAAGACTTTTATTAAATTGCAAACACAGTCTACCAGCAATGTCTGACCTGTCAGGTCCATAATCTGAGAATAACTGTTTTTGTCCCAAGAGATCTCAGACCTCCTTCCTCCTTCTGGACCTTTGGAATATCTGCAGATGACTTCATTCAATTGCCACTTAGTATGGATTACCAATATGTTGTTATTTTAAGTGTGTTTTCCAGATGGGTTGAAGCATTCCCAAGCTCCAAGGCTGATGCCCTCACAGTGGCAAAGAAACTGTTGGAAAATATATTTCCCACTTGTGGTAAACCTTCCACAATCTCCAGTGATGGAGGCCCCCACTTCACTGGACAAATCACATGAGGCTTAATGAAAACCTAGTAAACTTCTTAGCATTAACACTGTCCCTATCACCTTCAAATCATCAGGCAAGGCTGAGAGAACTAATGGGATTCTCAAACTTAAAATTTCTAAACTTGCCTAAACTACTGGACTTTGCTGGCCTAAGGTATTACCTTTGGTCTTGCTATTAGTAGTTACCCCTTTAGGAAACAAAGTTACTCCACATGTGACAGTCACCAGAAGACCAATGTCTATTAGTATACAGCCTTATGCTGGTCCCTTGTTGTCTCATGCTTTTCAAGACTAGCTACTGTAAATCTCTAATATCTTATTCTCAAGCTTATCATCAACAGGTTAAAAAAGACTTCTTGGATCCCAATTCAAAGGTTCCTTTTGGTCACAGTCTAGAGCTTGGTGACTGGTTGTTCTGGAAATGTCATCAGAGGAAAACAGCTGTCAAGCCCCATTGGAAGGGACCTTAGAAGTGCTCTTGACCACTACACTGCAGAAAAACTAAAAGGTATTAAGCCTTGGGTATACATCTCACAGCTAATGAAGGTTCCACCTCCAACCTGGTCCTGTACAGATGCTTGGTGACCTTTAACTCAAACTGATGAGGAAGAGATACAGCTGACCTCAAGGCAGACTGCTTCTGCCCAAGGCAATGGATCAAGACTTTATATTTTTTTTAAAGATTTATTTATTTGAGAGACACAGCAAGAGAGGGAACACAAGCAGGGAAAGTGGGAGAGGGAGAAGCAGGCTTCCTACTGAGCAGGGAGCTCGATGTGGGGCTCGATCCCAGGACCCTGGGATCATGACCTGAGCCAAAGGCAGACACTTAATGACTGAGCCACCCAGGCGCCCCTGGATCAAGATTTTAAACCTTAACTAAACATGAAACCCTTTCTCCTTCTCTTTTCTTTTACTCTGGCATTAACCTGGAAAGATAAGGCCCTCATCTCTTTCTCCCCAGGCCATTGCTTAAGGGAGGTAACCTCTGGATTTTAAAACAAACTTTTAATTCAGGGTGGGAGAAAAATCTAACTGAGCCCCTAACTTTTCACAAGCAAAATAAGATATCTTATTGGGATAAGATAAGATATCTCCTGAAGTTACCTTGTTGAGTTAGAAAGGACCTGCCAGGAGGCTTTCATGATTCAGGAATTCACTACCCTTGGCAGGTCCCTACTTCCCTGGTTAGGGATAAATGTAAATAAGCCTATGATCAGGAAATTCTCCTCAATTATTAAAATTACTGCAGAATCTGCTGCTAAAGCAACAGAAGCCCAACAACCATCCTTAGACTCTTTAGCCAAAGCTGTTCTTGATAGTAGGACAACTCTTGATTATCTTTTAGCTGAACAAGGAGGATCTCTGCTGTGGCCAACACCAACTGCTGTATCTGGATCAACATTTCTCAGGAAGCTGAAACTCAGTTACAAAAGATCACTGAGCAAGCTACTTGGCTTAAAAGGTGACTCCTTCAACAGGGCCTTTCTTTGACTGGTTTGGGTCTTGGGGACCACGGCTCCAAAATGTACTCCGAACAATGGGAATTATCCTGCTTATAGTTATCATAATAATTTCTCTGGGGTACATTGTATTCTCTCACAAATTTTAAATGTTAAGCCACTAACCATCAAGTAAATGAACTCCTTAGGACTGGAATGTCAAAAAAAGAACAAAGAGAATGACTGACTTCCATAACCTATGAATACCACAGGGATTAAGCAAAAACATCCTAACCTATGGATAATGGGTATGACACAAAAGGAAAAAAAAAACTTTGAGAACTTCAAAACAGTATCTGATAGTGACACAAATGCCTTAAATTTTGATCACATCTCTCCATTAAGCTAAGAGCCTGATCAAAAGGGAAATGTTAAAAGAAAATGACAGGCCCCAAACGCTAGGTCAAGTCACCAAAGTGAGGCTTAATACCTAACCTAACTGCAACTTCAACCCTCCCCTCCCCCGCTTTTAGATTTATTTATTTATTTGAGAGAGAGCAAGTGGGTGGAGGGGAGAGGGAGAGAGAAACTCAGGCAGACTTTATGCTAAGGGCAGAGCCCTAATCAGGGCTCAATCTCACAACCCTGAGACCACAACCTGAGCCAAAACCAAGAGTCAGATGGTTAACTGACTGTGCCATCCAGGCACCCCCTTTTCTTTTTTTTTTTTAAGATTTTATTTATTTGTTTATTTTGAGAGAGAAAGTGAGCACGAGTGGGAAGAGGGGCAGAGGCAGAAGGAGAAAGAGAATCCCAAGCAGCCTCTACGCTGAGCTCAGAGCCCAACGCAGGGCTTGACCTCATGACCCTGAGATCATGAGTCAGATGTTTAAGTGGCTGAGCCATCCAGGTGCCACGCCCCCCCACAGAAGTGTAGTCTTTTTTTTTTTAAGATTTTATTTATTTGAGAGAGAGAGAATGAGAGATAGAGAGCACGAGAGGGGGTAGGGTCAGAGGGAGAAGCAGACTCCCTGCTCAGCAGGGAGCCCGATGTGGGACTCGATCCCGGAACTCCAGGATCATGACCTGAGCCGAAGGCAGACGCTTAACCAACTGAGCCACCCAGGCGTCCCCAGAAGTGTAGTCTTAACAGTCAGTCAGGAATTTTCTGGTCAGTACTAATAAGGTAATCTGTCACAGGGGCCCTCTCAACCCCCAAAGGAAAATGAGGAAATCCACTTAATAAGACCCTCTGTCCCTCCCCCTAAGGGAAGGTAACTGTTCTAAAACAATCATTTTTCTTTTGCTAATTGCCCCACCCCATTTCTGCCTATAAAATCCTTCTATCTTACAACTCAAAGTCCCCACTACTAGATTAGCTAGACAGGACACTGCCCAATTCATGAATCAATTAATAAAGCCAATTAGACGGTTTTAAAAAATTGGATTTTATTCTCCATGCAATGAATATTACTTCAGGGATTTTAAAAATGGCAAAGACATAATACATCTACATTTTAAAAAGGTCACTTTATCTGCTGTGCAGAACAGGGGATGTGTATGCAACAATGGAAACAAAAGGCACAATTTAAGAAGTTAATGAAGACATCCAGGTGAGAGAAGATAATGGACTGGACGGGGACAGTAGCCATGAATATAAGAGACATCGATAGGTATGAGATATATTTAAGAGGACTATAAAATTAAGGGGACTAATAGTATCATATAGTTGTGAAGAATAAATGGTGAGTAAATGTTAGCTATTATTACTACCATTAACAGGCTTTCCAAAAGGAACAGATAATAGCTGTTTTAACATGAATGAAAAATCATAATATAACCATAACATAATAATATATTACACATAAATAATGTAAATCATCTATGAAAAGCTATGGGAGTTTCTTTGGCAATGCAAATGAGTTATAAAAGTATAATGAAACTGGGAATTACTACAAGGATCTGATATAAAATATGGTGGGCACCAGAGAGGTATAGGAATGAGTAGGTTAAGAGTGAGGAAACAAATGGCCTTCAAATGAGATAAAGAGGTTGGAAAATATAGCAAGGTAGGGAGTCTCTGCCATGAGGAAAAAACAATGTACCAAGAAGCAAGTTTGGGAGAGGTTTTTTAATTCTACAAAATATTCTGTCTAAGTGGATTGAATACACGAATTCAGATTATATCAGCTAGATGTAACTACCTTGCTAATAACTTCCTAGTCACATACAGCTTATAGTCTGATGTTTATACCCAGACAATAATCAACACCTATAGTAAAACCCTCAGAACTCATTTCTCTAACATGCACCCACAAACCTAGACACAGTAAAGTTGATAATTTCCCCCAATGTTTTCATCTGTGCCGAGACTGAAACTTACTTTCCCTGGCTTCTCCAAAGGAACCTATGGTCTTTTACCACGGTAACTGCATACTGGGGAAAAGGAAATAACCAGACCTTTACAAACTTCTAGACAATGGCTTTGAAATGACACTAATTCTAGGAGACCCAAACTATCACTGAGGTCCACCAGAGTAGGTGCTTATGGAAGTCAAGTTAACAATAGAGTTTTAGCACAGATATGTTTCACAGTGGGCCCAATGGGTCCCAAACCCCAAACCCATCCTCTGGTTATTTCTCCAATTCTTTAATGCATAATTGGAATGGATATACTTGGCAGTTGGCAGAATTCCTATATCGGTTCCCTGACCTATGGAGGGAGGGATACCTGTCAATAAGGTATCTCCTCCTCCATACCTGTCAATAAAGTATCTCCTCCTCCATACCTGTCAATAAACTATCACAAGAAGTTTGCTTAAGCTGGCAAGGCCAACAATTTTGGGTCTCCTAGAATTAGTGTCATTTCAAAGCCATTGTCTAGAAGTTTGAAAAGGTCTGGTTATGTCCTTTCTCAGGGGTATATCAATTCTCCAGCTCTATGTCATAATTTAATTTACAGAGATCTTGACTGCCTCTACCCTCAACAAGATACCACTCTGACACCTTTATAATATTAGACTGATCCAACCTGGTGAGTAAGAAACAGCAACTCAGAAGTTAGTAAATATTCCAACAAAAATTTGGAGCCTTTTATCTCAATGAAACTTGTAGGGCTCAATTTGTATGGGGCATATCAAGATATCCCTTCTAAGGTAAAGAAAAATTTGTTGCTGTGGCCCCTCCTACAACCAAAAATGAGGCACAATAGCTAGTGGGCCTCTTTGCATTGTAAAGGCAACAACATACTCCTCATGTGGGTAATATACTGCAATCTATTTACTAAGTGACCTAAAAGGGTGCTAGTTTTGAATGAGACCCCAAACAAGAGAAGGTTCTGCAATAAGTTCAGACTGCTGTGCTACTTGGGCCTATGATCCAACAGATCTAATGGTGCTTGAACTGTCAGTAGCAGATAGAGATGCGTTTGGAGCCTTTGGCTGGCCCCTATAGGTAAACCATAGCACAAGTCCTCAGGATTTTGGAAAAAACACCTGCCATTTCCTACAGATAAATACTCGCCTTGAGAGAAATAGCTCTTAGCTTGTTACTAGGATTTCGTACTGAATGCTTAACCACTGGCCACCAAGCAAGCATGTGACCTGAGCTGCCCATTACGAACTGGGTGTTATCTGACCCACCAAGCCATAAAGATGGGTGAGCAAAATAGTACTCCAACATCAAATGAAAGTGGTATGTGTGAGACTAGGCCAGAGTAGGTCCTGAAGGCACAATAAGTTACATGAAGAAGTGATTCAAATGTCCATGGTTTCCCCCTCTTGCTACACTACCTTCTCTTTCCCAGCCTGCACCCATGGCCTCATAGGGAGTTCCCTTCAATCAGTTAACAAAGGAAGAGAAGACTCAAGCATGCTTTACAGATGATTCTACACAGTATGTAGGCACCATATGAAAGTTGACAACTGTGGTACTACAGCTGCTTTCTGAAACATTTCTGAAGAACTGTGCTGAAGTGAAATTCTCCCATCGGGCAGAACTTTGGAAAGTGCAATTCACTGTTCACTTTGCTTGGAAGGAGAAATGGCCATACGTGCAATTATATACCAATTCATGAGCTGTGACCAAAGCTTGGCTGATGGCCAGGGACTTAGAAGGAACATGACTAGAAAATTAGTGACAAGGAAATTTGAGGAAGAGATAAGTAATAACCTCTGTGAATAGGCAAAAAAAAAGATATATGTCTCCTTGGATGTTCACCAAAGGGTATCTTTGGAAGAGCATTTTTATAATCAAGTGGATAGGACGACCCATTTTGTGGATACTAATCAGCCTCTTTTCCCAATCACCCGTCATCACCCAATGGGTTCATGAACAAAGTGGCCAAGGTGGCAGGGATGGGGGTTATACACGTGCTCAGCAATCTGGACTTCCACTCACTAAAGCCTACCTGGCTATGACTACCACTGAGTGACTGCTGTGTCAGCCGCAGAGACCAACACCAAGACCCTGATATAGCCCCATTTACCCAGGATAGTCAGCCAGCTCTCTGGTGACAGGTTGATTGCACTAGACTGCTTCTACTATGGAAGGGGCAATATTTTGTTCTTACTGGAATAGACACTTAACTCTCGATACAGATTTACCTTCCCTGCATGCGATGTTTCTGCCAAACTACCATCTATGGAGTCAAAGGACACCTTATCCACCACTGTGGTATTCCATACAGCATTGCTTCTGATTAAGAAACTCATTTCACAGCAAATGAAGCATAACAATGGGTTCATGCTCATGGTATACCCTCGTCTTACTATGTTCCCCACTAACCTGAAGTAGCTGGCTTTAACAGGAGAGTGGAATGGCTTTTTAAAGACTAAGTTACAGTACCAGCTAGGTGGCAATACCTTGCAGGACTTGGGCAAAGTTCTCCAGAAAGCTGTATATGCTCTGAGTCAGCATCCGTGACACTGTTTCTCCCACAGCCAGGACTCAAGGGTCCAGAAATCAAGGTTTAAAAATGGAAGTGGTACCACTCACTATTACCCCTAGTTACCCACTAGCAAAATTTTTGCTTCCTTTTCCTGCACCCTTATGCTTTATGGGCACAAAGGTCTTAGTTACAGAGGGAAGAATGATTCCAGTGGGAGACATGGTAATGATTCCACTGGACTGGAAGTTAAGATTCTAGCCCAGCCACTTTGTGCTCCTTATGTCTTTGGATCAACAGGCAAAGAAGGCATTATGATGCTGGCTGGAGTAACTGATCCTGACTACCATGGGGAAACTGGCCTACTACTCCACAGATGTAAGGAAAAGTATGTCTAGAATACAGGAGATCTCTTCTTAGCATGACCATGTCCTGTGATTAAGACCAATGGACAATTACAAGCTAACTTCGGTAGGACTACTAATGACCTGAACTCTTCAAGAATGAAGATTTGGGGGAAACCTGGGCTCACTGCTGACTCCTGTGTGCTCTCTCTCAAATAAATAAAATCTTAAAATAAAAGGGGGGGGGCACCTGGGTGGCTCAGTGGTTAAGCGTCTGCCTTGGGCTCAGGTCATGATCCCAGGGTCCTGGGATCAAGTCCCGCATTGGGCTCCCTGCTCGGCGGGAAGCCTGCTTCTCCCTCTCCCACTCCCCCTGCTTGTGTTCCCTCTCTCGCTGTGTCTCTGTCAAATAAATAAATAAAATCTTAAAAAAAAAAAAGAATGAAGGTTTGGGTCAACCCTGCAGGTCAAGAACCACAAGTGAAATGCTTACTAAAGGCAAAGGGACTACAGAATGGGTTGGAAGAAGGTAGTTAACAAATACCAGCTATGACCACATGACCGTTTACAGAAATGAGGATTAACTGTCATGAGTATCTCCTACTTACTTTGGTATGCATATGTTTTTGTGTGTATCTGTGTATATGTTATATGTACACAGACACAGTCTTTGTTTCCTTCCCACTCTTTTCCTTTATAAGATTTTATTTGAGTGAGAGCAAGAGAGAGAGAGAGAGAGACTGCGCACGTGTGCACACACACACGCATGTCCATGAGCAGAGCGGAGGGGCAGAAGGAAAGGGAGAAGCAGACTCCCTGCTGAGCAGAGAGCCCTGTGCAGGGCTCCATGGGCAGGGCTCAACACAAGGCTTGATCCCCAGGACCCTGGGATCATGACCTGAGCCAAAGGCAGCCGTTTAACCAACTGAGCCACCCAGGCACCCCTTCCTTTATCATGTAACATAAGATGTACTGACTTTATACCACAGTATTTAAGTATTAATTTACATCGTATTTAATTTTCAGAGAAACAAGAAGAGGAGACAACACTCAAGGGTATTACTTCTTGTGCTGGGAAAGAGGTTAGTGTATTTTTGGTTGTACTCAGGGTAATTTTATGTTAGGGGGAATTCTGAACTTGCAACAGTATTTGGAGATTAAATATGGTTTTCAGAGCTGTGTATACATGCCAAGTTGATCTGTGATGGTTAATTTTAGGTATTAACTTGACTGGGCCATAGGGTACCCAGATATTTGGTCCAGCATCATTCTAGGTGTGTCTGTGAGGGTGTTTTTGGATGAAATTAACATTTGAATGGGTAGACTGAGTAAATCAGGCTGCCCTTCCTAATATGGATGGATCTTATGAGAACCTGTGAAGTTCTGAATAGTATTCTATTTTAGTTTTATTAAAAGGCATACTTTTCAGCAAGTAAGAAGGAACTCTGCCTATCTGACCGCCTTGAGTTGGGACACAGGTCTTTTCCTGCCTGGAACTAAAACACCTTGGGTGTTAAGCTTGTCTGCTTTCAGACTAGTACTTCACTGTCAGCTCTCCTGGGTTTCCAGCTTCCTTAACTGAAAATCTCAGGACTTCTCGGTCTCCATAATCACATGAGCCAATTCTTCTGTACCATCCTCCTCTGCTTCACTCTCTCTATAAAGCTAACACTTAAATAAAGGGTTAGAGGTACCAACTCCCACCTCCAGCCCCATGCAGTTGAAAATCTATGTCTAACTTTTGAGTCCCCAAAAACTCAACTACTGATAGCCTGTTGTTGACAGGAAGCCTTACCAATAACAAACTGTCAACGTATTTTGTCCATTATGTGTATTACATACTATATTCTTACAATAAAGTAAGCTAGAGGAAAGGAAATCATAGGAAGAGAAAATACATTTACAGTACTCTACTATACCAAAAAAAAATCAGTGTATAAGTGGACTCGTGTTATTCAAATTTATGTTGTTCAAGGATCAACCATATACATACACAAACACATACACCCCTTATTGGTTGTTTCTCTGTAAAACACTAACACACTCTTCATTGAACTAACACCAACTACACCATCAAAACCTCCAAGTGTCTCCTCCACTGTGAACTCCTCCCTAATGTCTTAAGTTTGGTTACATATCTCTGTTTTGTGCTTCCATAATATTCCCATAACAACACTTCTATCATAACAATCACTGATTTGTACACTTTCTCTATGGAATATAAACTCCTTGATAACAATAACATAACTATATTCACTTCATATTACTAGTACCTAATACAAACCCTGGCATATAGTAAGTTCTAAGTAAATGTATATTAAACCATTAAGAAAACCTTCTTTTGTTTATTTAGAGGATACTCAATTCAAGAAAAATTACTGTTAAAGAACAAGAGCATATTGTTGCTATCTGTCAGTGAAGGTTCTGGCATGAAGAAGCTAGAATAAAGGGTTGTTTTATTTTGATGGCAGACATGTTCTCATCACAACCTTCAGGGGACCAACGACATACCAGCAAATCAAGCCTGGACATGGTTATGCTTCTCATCTGCAAGCAAGCTATTAAAAAACCATTACTATTTGCAATTACTTAGCTGTATAAACCAGGATTATCTCCAAAACAAGAGAAATAAATGGATACTGAGACTACAACTGACAATAATCATCCTGGATTTTGGAATTCTGTATTCAGTAAAACAGTTACATGCTTCTGTTTAATGGCTTTTATTTTATTTTAGCTTCAAAACACATTTATACTGATAAAATGACATTGTTGTCTATTTTATATATTGGATCTGTGTTTAAGTTTTGATTTATAAAAGAGAGTTGTGATGCTAAAAGTGTGAAAACTCCCAGTATGCTGAGTGAAATAAGTCAATCAGAGAAAGACATGTATCATATGACCTCACTGATATGAGGAATTCTTAATCTCAGGAAACAAACTGAGGGTTGCTGGAGTGGTGGGAGGGTGGGAGGGATTGGGTGGCTGGGTGACAGACACTGGGGGAGGGTATGTGCTATGGTGAGCACCGTGAATTGTACAAGACTGATGAATCACAGATCTGTACTTCTGAAGCAAATAATGCAATATATGTTAAGAAAAAAAAAAAGAAGAAGATGATAGCAGGAGGGGAAGAATGAAGGGGAGTAAGTCGGAGGGGGAGACGAACCATTAGAGACGATGGACTCTGAAAAACAAACTGAGGGTTCTAGAAGGGAGGGGGGTGGGGGAATGGGTTAGCCTGGTGATGGGTATTAAAGAGGGCACATTCTGCGTGGAGCACTGGGTGTTATGCACAAACAATGAATCATGGAACACTACATCAAAAACTAATGATGTAATGTATGGTGATTAACATAACAACAAAAAATTATTGAAAAAAATTTTTTTTAAAGTTAGTTTTATAGTTGGACAGACTTAACTAAAACTTATTCCTGTCACTTAGTTGTGGTTTTTAGGCAAGCTACTTAATCTCTTGGAGCCTTTGTTTTCCCCCTCATCAAATCCAGACAGTATTGGCAACTACTGTGGCACATTATTAGGAGAGTAAAATAATATACTTAAGACATGTAGTATGATTCCTGGCATATAAGCATTTAATATCTGACCTATCAATATCACTATATCTCATCACCTGCAATGATTAGAAAATGAAGGCCTGGAAAAAAGATAAGGGACTGCAGATTACACACACACACATAGTTTGAAAAAGCAGCTTGAGGATTCTGAATTCTAGATCCTATAACAACTATGGACTTAGGTGTCAAAATATCTCAAACTAAAACATATGGCAGAATATATGAAACATAAATACTAGGGTTACTAACTGCAAAGAGTAACTCAGGGATATGAAAAAACAGTCTAAAAATTTCATGACCTTTGTCAACATCACCATCAAACACATTGTTAAGCATGTCTAAATAGGCATTTCCTATTAAAATGTAAGGCATGTTATTAATATAGATACTGTGAGAAATCCATAATTTTGTGGGGGGGCATTCAATGTTCTGCTAAGTTTGTTGACATGTCATTTCTTGACCTAAATTATAATTTAAAAACGTATTAATTAAGTTTAGTTACTGAAACATCTATAAAAACCATGTGGCAAACTTAACATGAAGATTAAAAAAACCTGATACCTGCTTGGAAAGCACTTTCATGTGCCCTACGCTTCCCCGGCAGTAGGCTTCAAGGATGACACCAAATTGTACTGAGACAGCAGGAATATGCACTTCTGACCTACAAATAAGTTAATGAATAATATTAAGATGGGTTGCTTATAAAACACTTCAGACCACCAAATAAAAATATTGACCTCATGGGGCACCTGGGTGGCTCAGTCATTAAGTATCTGCCTTTGGCTCAGGTCATGATCCCAGGATCCTGGGATCAAGCCCCCCGCATCGGGCTCCCTGCTCCACGGGAAACCTGCTTCTCCCTCTCCCACTCCCCCTGCTTATGTTCCCTCTCTCGCTGTCTCTCTCTGTGTGTCAAATAAATAAAATCTTAAAAAAAAAAAAATACTGACTTCATATTCTATTATGAAATAAACTTCTGATGCCATCAAAAAACAGAACACATCATCTTGTTCACAATTATTAGTGGTATGGTCAACTTCTCAAGTCTTTAACCACCACAGTTCAAAAACGTGTAGTTTTGTAATTAATTTTTTTATTCAAAAAAATCCAAAATTTTCACATCTTACCTTACTTTTTGTAGTTGAAATGGTAACATTGCCAATTAAACAATAAAGTGAAACACAAAGATCTGACTCACATCACACAATTGACTAATCCCTCAATTAGCTTCTATACAATTTTTTCTCACTTAAAGAATGCTGTACATGTTTGAAAAAGGAAGGAACACCTTGTTTTGTTATTCCCTGAGGGACTTAAAAATAGGAAGACTGAACTGCATGAGAAGACTACTGACAAGTTAAAAATAAGAAAGGAAAAACCTCTATGAATAATAAGGAAGCCAAGATTCAGAAATGTAACCCTCCAAATTAACGTCAAAATAATATAGAGCTTATTTTCCTTAAGAACTTTAGCAAAAATGGAGGAAAGTCATATTTTTCTGACAATCATTAGTTTCAATACTCTGAAGTCCAGATGAAAACGACAAAAAAAAAGGGGGCGCCTGGGTGGCTCAGTCGTTAAGCATCTGCCTTCGGCTCAGGTCATGATCCCAGAGTGCAGGGATTGAGCCAACATCAGGCTTCCTGCTAGGCGGGAAGCCTGCTTCTCCCTCTCCCACTCCCCCTGCTTGTGTTCCCTCTCTCGCTGTCTCTCTGTCAAATAAATAAATAAAATCTTAAAAAAAAAAAGAAAACGACAAAAATGTCTGAGTACAGAGTCAGAAATGAGGAATCAACAATTTTCCTAGGACAAAAAAACTTTAGTTATCCTTCTTGATTTTACTCCTATATAAACTTGGTGAAGTAAGGACTCATGTATTTCTGAAGATGACCTAATATAGAAGCTGAAAATAAAGTTGCTGTTCTTATAGGAAAACTTTAAAATCTCTACCTCTTAGTAGCAATGATGATATTACTACTCAAAGCCTTTTGGAAGGAATCAGTAAGTCTGGTTTTAGCGCTAACACATTGTAAGTACACAATAAATACACCTGACTAGAAAATAGCAATACATTATTTGTTTCAGTTAAAAATCAAGGAGGCTTGGTGGGACACTTATCTGAATTACTTTGCCAAATCCTGAAAATTAAGAGTTGGGTATCAAGAAATAGGAGAAGACACCAAGAAGAGTATAAATGTTACAGATGGCTCAGAAACAACTGAAGCAGCTGACCAGTGCACTAAATGTCCTGTATTATGCTGATTTATATTTACAAAAGCACAAGGTGGACTCAAATTGAAAAATATAGAAGACTTACCTAAGGTGCCAAAATAGAAACTGCCCTATCCTGCGATTAGCCAGTGCTCTTTCTAATAGGAATCTAGAGAGGGCACAATCAAGAAAAGGCTCATATTTTAAAACTTGCACCAGTTGTAAAAGATATTGAGAGAGTTCTTCATCACTAAAAGAAACAAAAGACAGAGTAAGTCACTCAACAACCAGTGCCAGAAAAAGATCCCTTCCTATCAAACTATCAAATACTAACTTACTGAAACACAACGGTTTGTTGGGGTCAGGCTTGTTGCATGCTCACATTCACTATTCCACTGTTAAAATAACACAAGAAAAGCTCAGAACTTCCGGTGGACAGGAGGGGGAATGGAAAGGAAAGGAGCAAAGAACAGATAATATGGGGCATTTTAATTAAATTATCTAGGTTGATACAATTAATGACTGCATTTACAATCAGTCCAGAGTTACAATAAAATCAGGTACTTTAATACTGATTTCTGATCATGCTGGAAAAGTGATATACTCAGTCAACCAGTTTTTTAAAAATTCCATCAGTAATTTAGCAATTTGAATTAATACAACATAATGTTGTAATTAAATGAGCTGAATTAATTAAGGTTAGTGGTTCTCTATTTTATGTCCATCTCCAAACCATTCACATATAAACACACTCTCATCAGAGGCAATTCCAGAGGTCAGGTTAGATATGAATCCCAAGTCCTCTACTTGCTGTAGTCTTGGGCAATAAATGGTTAAGAAAGTAATCTAATGCAGATCTGGACTGAAACTCAGGGCACTATATTAAAAGAAAAACCTCATAAGCAGAAAATTTATCACACGAAAAAGCATCAGAATTACCAAATGGAACATGGAGATCACAGCAATCTCCTCCTGGGGATTAATATATTTAAGAAAAACACGTGGCTCGGCCCAAATGGGGCCAGGTAGCCCCTTCCCCCCAGGTCTCCAGTGGAAACTAAGAAGCAACTGAGTGCTTCATTTTTTAAAACTATTCAACAATTTTAAGTTTACTGTAAAATCTTTGCCCTTTATAAAAACCTATAAATGGTGTAAAAGACAGAAAGGAAGTATTGAAACAGAAGGAGGCTTCCTCTTTCCTTACACTTTGAACTTCACTCCCCTAAAATAACAACTATGGAAGAGTTTGTGTAATTTCTTTTGGACATTACGTGACTTGAAACATATATGACTTTTAAAAAGAAGAAAAGGGATAACAGTGTCCATAATTTTCTGAGAACTTTTCTTTTTCAAATAACCATACAGTATAATATTCATTTTTGAGACTAGAAATGGATAAACCTGAAAATGCCCATTGTCTGAGACTGTCTCAATAATGACATTTCTTCAAATAAAGCTCATAAATTTTTACACATGTACAAGCATGTTCACTGCAGAATTGTTTATAACAGGGAAGTCTGGAGAAAAACAAAAATGTTCCTCAATAAGGAAATGGAGTAAATAAGATATATCCCTACAACAGAATATTTCACAGTAGTCAAAGGAATAAACTATATTTATATGCAATGGGAGAGAATGACCTCAAAAACCTATGTTGAATTTTTAAAAAACAAGATTTAAAATAATACATATGGTAAGACATATTAGTGTAATTATTAAATGTACAATGTTACTCTATATTTTTCGAGTTATAAAAATGGAGTATAAACAGAAAAATGTGGTATAGAAGGATACATGCCTAATTCATGATAATGGTTGTCTTTGGGAAGTAAAAGTAATCAGGACTAGGTTAAGAAACTGAGGACTTCACCTTTAGCTGTAATGTTATCTGCTTAAAAGTATTTTTAAAAAATGAGAAAATATTAACATTTCTTAATTCTGAGTGGTGTACAAAAAAGAGTTAACACAGCAGCAGGCCTGAACCTTATCCTTTAAAAAAAAAGCCTGTTTACAACACTTGGCCCTTTTGGCTGGCATCTGGAAACATTTCAGAATGCTTCCCACCACCTAACAGATAAGAGTAGCTCTGTATGCATAAATTATTCTTACAAACAATATGGTTTACGCTCAATACCCATTTTTCTGGGAGTCTAGAATTTTGCTTTTATGTTAGGCCCCCAATAAAAATCCTGGCTGCCACATCTCTAAGGAGCTTCCCCAGCAGACAATATTTTAGACATGTTGTCATAACTTGTTGCTAGGGGAATTAAGTATATTCACTGTGATTCCACCAGCAAAGAACTCTTAGAGGCTCCTGTATGGTTTCCTCCAGATTTTGCTCCATGAATCTTTTTCTTCTGCCAATTCTACACCGTCTCCTTTTGCTATAATAAATCACAGCCAAAAGTATGAGTATATGCGGAGTCCTGTGAATTCTAATGAATTAGAAACCAAGGGTGATCTTGGGTACCTCCTGACCCAGTGTGTTTTTGGTTTTGTTTTATAATACAGAGTAAACGTGAAAGAGGAGGGAGAGAGGGAAAAGAGGGAAATGATCAGAAGGGAGAGAAAAAAATGCTTTAAACTCTGAATAATTCCTAGCTCTTTCCTTTCTTATGAGACATTCAAGCAGACATCACCTTCTCTACCTACCCCCACATTATTCCTTTCCCCCAAGAAAGCCACCTGCAGAATACCTCATCTGTCGCAGGCAGTCCACAGCATATTCTCGCACGTACTGATCTGGATAGTTGAAATCTAGAAGCTCTAAGGCCTCCCGGGGGGGCAGTTTAGGCCAAATCTGAAGTAGTGCCTGAAGCTGTTGAAAAATTAAAACTGGTTCAGAAATTATAGGGAAGAAAAATAATCTATTTTTCCTTGACACACAGGAGCAGAGATGGGTCAAAAGAAAGGAAAAGCATACTTGCAATTACTGAGGCCTCAAAACTCCACTCCTGTTAACATGGATTAATAACGACTGTCTTTGTGGAAGTATTTATAAATAAGCAAGTTTAAAAAGCTATGAAGTACTTACCTGGGAAGAGAATGATACACTGAATACATGATTCTACAATCATTAGCCATTAAGTAATTTTTCAAAGGAAGAAAGAAATGATCAAGAAATACTTAAAGGTAAAATTCAAAGCACAAATATAAGTACATGCTCAAGCTAATGACAGGCAATTTACATATAAAAACTTCATTAATAACAAAATTATTTTGAGGGAGCTTACTTCTAGTTCTTAATATTTTTAAGAATATCTATCACTTAACAGAACTTTTTTTATCGACCATAAGTTTATTAACAATTATTAAAGAATTAATTATGTAAATGTAAAACTAAATAAAATATCAAAACTTATTACTTTAGTTTGGGGAAAGCTATGCAAGCGAATAGGGAAGAGAAATCCGACTCAGCCATATAAATAAAGAAAGCAGTGCTAATTAACTACCTGCCTTCTGCAAAGAGTATTGAAATCACTTCCACATTATGCCAACAGAATATTTTCCTGTGGATTAATGGAGGACTACTCCTCTTTTTTTTCCCTTGGGGTGGGGGGGGGAAGGCCTCTATAGGATTTTCACCCATGGCTTGCTTATGCCTCTAGAATCAGAAAACAAACTTTACACAAAACTTCTGGCTCTCTACTTCTTAAGGTGGTCAATTTATTAAAAATACAGTTTATATTCATTCTGTTGTACCCATTCACTGTAACTGGCAATGGGACAGAGTCAGGAGAGAAAAACACATTACTTTCTATTACAAAAACTTTTTTTCTCTAGACAACTAAAAAAGAGGATTAGGATTGGCTTTCTTCTATCAAAATGGAGGATGTTAGATTATATTTGAAAACAATGCTTTAAGTTAGCTCCTGGAAATGAGATAAGTGTGCTGAATTCCAAAATGTAAAAATTCTATCCCTAGGGTTCAAATAAAGAAATATTAGGGGCCCTTGAGTGGCTCAGCCAGTTAAGTGCTGGCTCTTGATTTTGACTCAAGTCATGATCACAGGGTCCTGGGATCCAGCCCAGCATCGGGCTCTGCCCTTAGGATTCTCTCTCTCTCCCTCCCTGTGTTCCTCCCCCTACGTGCACACACTCTCTCTCTCTAAAATAAAGAAATAAATCTTTTTTATTTTTTTTGAAATAAATCTTTTTTAAAAAGGAAAGAAATATTAAGTGAAAACTGGCTCTTTTTTTTTTTTAAGATTTGCGAGAGCGCGCACAGGCATGTATGCTAGTGGGGGGAGGGGCAGAGGGAGCAGCTCCTCAAGCCCACGCCTCACTTAGCATGGAGGCTGAAGCCCTAGTGGATCTCATGACCCATGAGCCAAAACCAAGAGTTGGTGGCTAACCAACTGAACCACCCAGACACCCCTCATTCTTTTCTGACAGCTGACAGAAGAAACCTTCTCGCAGGTATTTTTTAAGAGTACAGCAAGAAGGGGCACCTGGGTGGCTCAGTTGTTAAGCGTCTGCCTTTGGCTCGGGTCATGATCCCAGGGTCCTGGGATCGAGCCCCACATCGGGCTCCCTGCTCCACAGGAAGCCTGCTTCTCCCTCTCTCGCTCCCCCTGCTTGTGTTCCCTCTCTTGCTGTGTCTCTGTCAAATAAATAAATAAAATTAAAAAAAAAAAGAGTACAGCAAGAAATTTCTTCTAATTCTATATAAAATAATAATATGATGCATTTCTTGGACAAGAAGTTAGAACTGGACACTATCCATCAGAAGCAGGCAAACATGCCAACTAAAAAAGGCTGATATTCCACCATTACGGCAGTTCATAGAAAACTAACCTTGAATTTAAATAAACAAATGGTTAGAAGATAACTATGACAAAACAACTAAAATCTATACAGAAATAGTTCCTTTTCAGAGTAAGTAACGTTCATATGGTCTAACTGTATAAACAGTTTAAATGAGACACATTATAATTATATAACATGATTCAAAAAATTGTTAAATAGTAGAAATAAACTCAAAACAAGTCCTTTCTAAACTTAGAGAAGTAAAATAATAAAATCAAAAAAATTTTAAATGCATATGATTAAAAGCATTTCTTGAAAATTTTAAAAAGTCATTATAGATTTTATACCTGAAACTAATATAACACTATATGTTAACTATACTGGAATTAAAATTTTTAAAAATTTTTTAAAACGTCATTAGAGATTTGCTAAGACCAGAAAACTTTTAAAAAGATCAGCTGAATTCAAACAAGTAAGGTAAACAAATTAGGTTAATATACCAAATGTATTCATTCTGATTAAAAAACCATTTCAAGGATCTTTCTGTAGAGCATTGATAACCAACTGAATTTAATAAATGCCAGTGCTTTTTGACAGGATTCTAAAAATTAAATCAAGGATCTAAAATTTGGTGGCTTTTTTGGAACAACTTTTTTTTTCCTGTCTTTATTCTGCCTAAAGGCAAACATTCACCAACACTGCCCAACTAAAATGAATGTTAAAAACTGATCTAAAAGGTTTATGCTCTAAAATATTAGCTTCTCAAACAATATATATTCATTTTAGAACAGTCAATGCAAAGATTAAAGTCATTTTAAGATTAAAACTTTGGAGCTCACTGATGAAACTGTTTATTGAAATAATCCAGAACCTACTACATATGCAGGCAGTAATTATAGATGGTTACACCAAAAGTAACGTTTTAATTGTTCTTAGTGAAAGATACAGAAAACCTGTCTAGAATCTGGGCTTTTAAAATCTTAAACTTTCTAGTCTATCATTTGGAATATATATAAAAGTCTAAAAATTTGAAAATTTCTCCCATAGAAAATTATCCAACCTATGGAAATATCCCTATATAAGAAAAGACAATTTACATGAAATCAACAAGGTAATATATACTCCCAAAAAGAATTACAAAAATTATGCTTTGTTACCTGAGCAACATCCTCAAGTTTATTCCACTTGATTGACAGCAGTAATTTTGGCAGTGACTGTGGGAAATTCTCTCTGCAATCTTGTCGCAAAGTCCAAATAAGATCCATTTCATTCTCACACAACTGAGACAAGGGATCCCTGTCCAAGATTTCTTTCAGTACAGCAAGAAACTTTTTTCCACCTCGACTCTAAGAAAGTAAAATTACTCATTCATTACATTATTTAATTCTACGAACATCACTGGCAAACACATAGCAAATTTAGATAAAATGAATTTATAAACAATTTATAATCTTTAAGATACTAAAGATCTAATTCCTTAAAAAGATTAATAAAGATGGACGCCCTTTTTATAGGCTGGTAGCATATTAAATTTGTAAGCTAAGGATGAAAGTATTCTCAAACAGTTCTAAAAAGGGGGTTTCCCCTTCCTGTTTTTTTAAAAATCCACATGCAAACACTAGGTGGCAGAATTGCAATGTGGATTAAAAAGTCCTTTATTCTTTAAACTGAATTTCTTTCTATCCTTCCATTTTAATATTCAATTTCTATAAACAAACAAATCAACAAAGACAAACCAAACATACAAAGTTTTTTGTTTTTAAGATTTTATTTATTTGTCAGAGAGAGAGAAAGAGCAGAAGCAGGGGGGAAGAGGTACGCAGAGGGAGAAGCAGACTCCCACTGAGCAAGGAGCATGATGCAGAACTCGATCCCAGGACCCTGGAATCATGACTGAGCCGAAGGCAGACGCTTAACTGACCGAGCCACTCAGGCATCCCCAAACATACGAAGTTTAAAAAAAAAAAAAAGTATAAGTGTCTTGTTGGCTAAGAGGCATCAAAACCATTTAGATTAAGAATAGAATCCTGGATAAAACTAAACATGAAACAAATATCGTTATCCCATTTTCTTTCCCAATCTGTACAAGAATATTCTAAAATAATGAAGATGACCCAAGCTATTTTTTGGATCTAGACTCTGAACTGTAGTAACACTAAAAGAGATTCATTTCCCCATACTTAAAGTAGAACTATACCATTTAGGCCAAAATACATTAAAAAAAATAAATAAATAAAACAGGGGCACCTGGGTGGCTTAGTCAGTTGAAGGCTGGACTCCTGGTTTTGGCTCAGGGTCATGAGATCAAGTCTTGTGTTGGGTTCCTGCTCTGTGCGGAGTCTGCTTGCGATTCTCTCTCCTTCTCCCTCTGCCCCACCCCCACGGCTCACATGCTCTCTTGTGCATTCACTCTCTATAATAAATGAATCTTAGGGGAAAAAAAAACCTCTCCAGAATTATCTGACAAGATTCTGTAAAAATTTATATTCTATTATGTAATTTTGTACTTTATGTTTTTAACTGGAATTTCATTTAAGCATTAAAATAGTCACACTCGGGGTGCCTGGGTGGCTCAGTCGTTCAGCCTTCTGCTCAGGTCATGATCCCAGGGTCCTGGGATCAAGCCCCAGGTCGTGCTCCCTCCTCAGCAGGAAGTCTGCTGCTCCCTCTCTCCCACTCCCCCTGCTTGTGTTCCCTCTCTCTCTCTGTCAAATAAATAAATAAAATCTTAAAAAAAAAAGTCATACTAATTTTCTAAAGTAATGAGATTCAAAATAATATATATGTACAAAAGAATGGGGATTATGATTACCTACATAGACATAATTGTCTATGTAGAAAATCTGAAAGAATCAACAAAAATATTGGAACCAATGCATAATTAAAGCAAGACTATAGGACACAAGTCTAGGAAACAAAAGTAAATTGCCTTCCCATATGTTAGCAATAAACAAGTGGTATTTGAAATTAAAAATCTAATACCACTTGCATTAGCACCCAAAAATATGAAAACCTAGGTATAAAACTAACAAAATATGTACAAAATCTATATAATGAAAGTTACAGATCTCTGATAAAAGAAATCAAATAACTAAATAGGTATTTCATGTTCACAAATAGGAAGATTCAATACTGTCCAAAATGTCAGCTCTTCTAATGTAATCAACAGAGTCAATGCAAACCCAATCAAAATTTTGTAGGTATTGACAAACTGATTGTAAAGTTACACAGAGAGGCAAAAGACCCAGAACAGCCAACACAATACTGAAGAAGAAAAAGCTGAAGGACTGACACTACCCAACTTAGTAAAAATAAATGTGAAATACAAAAACTATAAAACTCCTAGAAGATAACATAGGAGAAAACCTAGATGACCTAGATAACCCTCCTAGGGTTATCTTTGGCAATGACTTTTTACATATAACACCAAATGCATGATCCATCAATAAAAGAATTGATAAATTAGACTTCACTAAATTTAAAATTAACTCTTCTGTGAAAGACACTGTCAAGAGAATGAAAAGACAAGCTACAGACTAGGAGAAAATATCTGCAATAAGACTTATCTGATAAAGGACTGTTATCCAAAATACACAAAGAACTTTTAAAAAACTCAACTATTAGAAAATAAACCATCATACTAAAATATGAGTCAAAAACCTGAACAGACACCTCACCAAATAAGATGCAGACTCGTCAGGGAAATGCAAATTTAAAAAATGAGGTAAGACCACACACCTATTAGAATGGCCAAAATCCAGAACACTGACATCGAATGCTGTCAAGGATATGGAACAACTCTTATTCACCGATGGCAGGAATGTAAAATGCTACAACCACTTAGGAAGACAGTTTGGCAGTTTCTTACAAACTAAACATACTCTTACCATACAATCCAGTAATCACACTCCTTGGTATTTACCCAAAGGAGGTGAAAACTTATGCCCACAAAAAACCTGCACACAGATGTTTATAGCAGTTTTATTCAAAACTGTCAAAACTTGGAAACAACCAAGATGTCATTCAGTTGGTAAATGGATTAAGCTGTAATACATACAATGGAATATTATTTATCACTAAAAGGAAAGGAGCTCTCATGCCACAAAGACATGGAAGAACCTTAAAAGCATACTACTAAGGGAAAAGAAGCCAGATTGAAAAGACTACATACTGTATGATTCTAAATTATACAACATCTGGAAAAGGTCAAACTATGAAGAAAATAAAAAGATCAGTGGTTGCCAGGGGTAGAGTGGGGGAACGAATAGGCAGAGCACAGAGGATTTGCAGGACAGTAAAAATACTCTGTATGATAATGATAAATACGTATCATTATACATTTGTCCAAACCCACAAAATGCACAACACCAAGAATGAAACCCAAGGTAAACTATGGACTTTAGGTGATTACGATGTGTCAGTGTAAGTGTGTTCTTGGTGAGTGATGTTGATAATGGGAAAGGGATATGCATGTGAAGGGAAAAAGATACATGGGAAATCTCTGTACCTTCCTCCCCATTTTGTTGTGATCCTAAAACTGCTCTTTAAAAAATAAAATCTTACTTTAAACATACACACACACACGCACAAAGACTATGTATGATTACAGTGGTTTTATATTCAGATCCTCAACCTTTAGAGTATGCTTTATTTTACAGGCTTGACTGGGTTTCTCTGAAAAGTTACCATCACAAGTCATCTGAATTTGAAAATCAAACTCCTACACTTACACCTATACTTACACATCTTAAAATGAAACCTGTTACTGCAAACAACACAGAGTCTAAATTGTTCATGTCAGAAAAATAGACTGCTGTTAAGTTAAATATTGGAAAAAGCTAGCAAACCTACTGTAATTTGGTGAATCAAAATTAGACTCTACAGACCTACTGTAAGTAAATATCCTGAAGACCTGGGAGTAAACTAAGAGGGGAGAGCAGGGGGTTAGCTGTATAATTGTACTATGATTATTTACTGAGCTATGAAAAGCACAGCATTGAGTAAAGCCAAGGTAAAAATAAACAACTACCAGAAATGTGGCAGGAAGCCCAAAGAAAACACAGTACCTTACATTCTTTTGCAAAACCCCAAATAATCAGTAATGAAAACTTAGACTGCACAGGGTAAATGGTGAATTTATACACCTGTTCAAATGCTTGAACTAAAATAATGGTAAAAAGTAATGAAGACTACCATTCATACTCTCTATTTTTATGTTTAGATTTTTCAAAATCACACACATATTATGATGTAACAGTGATTATTAACTAAAATAAAACAAAGCAAATATACTTTGCTATAAGCACGTCATAAAATAACTGGTTCTTTCCTCTTCTAAATGGGGGATGTGGTGGCTGGCATCAGGGGAGGGGGATAAAAGGCTGGAAAACTCATCGGTGGTATTTTTTTTTAAAGATTTTATTTATTTATTTGACAGAGAGAAAGCACAAGCAAGGGGAACGGCAGGCAGAGGAAGAGGGAGACCAGGCAGAGGAAGAGGGAGACGGAGAAGCAGGCTCCCCACTGAGCAGAGCCCAACATGGAGATCGATTCTAGGACCCCGAGATCATGACCAGAGCTGCCAAAGGCAGACACTTAACCAACTGAGCCACCCAAGTGCCCCTCATCAGTCACATTTAAACTGAGACAGCATGTTACCAGTATGCCTGCTGAGGACAGAATTAACTACGTGTTGGCCAGACAAACTGACAAACTGACTGGGAGACTGATTACAAACAGGGGATTAAGCAAATAAGCAAATATATTGTGGTTAACAGAAATCCAGATTTCTCAATGTCAGAAAACAGAATTACAAATGTTGAAAGGCAAAGGGTAAAAAAATCCTGTGGTGGTAGATCTAATAAATTAAAGACATTGATAAGAGCTCATGATTTTTAATAGATAAAGCAATATATCTCTGTGTTTATATATGCTCAAATATATGTAAACACACATATACATGTTACCTAGCTGTTTTACGAAAAGGCCTAGATACAATTGCATGGCAATACCAATGGGCATATACAGTGCCCAAATCTTAGATTCTAAATACTTTTCGCATATGGAATCAGGACTCTTAATATATGATATTAAGTGGCATACAATATTCCCTTCTACTCCTTAATTCTTCAGTGTATATCTCCTAGACACAAGGACATTCTCATACTTAACCAGAATTTGTTCATAAAAATAAGGAAAATAATACTGATATAGTTCTACTGTATAATTCACACATTCCATTCAATTTTTCCAGTTATAGGTCCAGGATCCAACCCAGGTTACTTGTTGCATTTTGTTGTCATTTATTAGTTTTCTTCATTCTAAAACAGTACCTCAGTCTTTCCTTACCTTCACTGACTCTGACATTTTCCAGGAATACAGGTCAATTACTTTGTAGAATATTACTCAATATGTATTTGCCTAATGTTTTGTCCTAATCAGATTCCAGCTATGTATTTTTAGAATGAATACACTGAAGTGCTGGAGTGTTCCTCTTACTATATTTTATCAGGAGGCAAATAATGTTAATTTCTCCTATTACTACTGATGTTCATTTTTATCACTTGATTAGGATAGTCTACTAGGTTTTTCTGGTATAATAAGTTAACAAGAAGTATCTTATGCGCCTATTTTGGGACTAACCATCCTGTTTCACATCAAATTTTCACCCACTTGTTTTAATAAACATTTATTAATATATATTGGCTGGGGTGCCTGGGCAGCTCAGTCGGTTAAGCATCTGCCCTCAGCTCAGGCACAATCTGGGGGTCCTGAGATCTAGCCCCATATCAGGCTCCCTGCTCAGCAGGGAGTCTGCTTCTCCCTCTCCCTCTACCTGCCACTCCCCCTGCTTGTGCTCTGTCAAAGGAGTAACTAAAATCTTAAAACAAAACAAAAACAAACATGCCAAAATGTTAACAGTTGGTGAAGGTGAAGGAAGGCTATATGGGAATTCTTTGTATACTTCCTGCAAATTTTCAGTTAAGTCAAAAAAAAATTTTTTTAAATGTTTGGTATTTCCTTCCCTAAAATTGAGGACTGTAAAAACTCCAATCATTCTTCTAAGAAAACTTCCTAGGTAGATTTCTAGGACTTGTGAACTAATGGCTTGAGTCATCACATCTGCACTCTAAAGCCAACCATTAAAATTTTATGCCTGCGTTTCCACAGTAAAAAAATAAGAAAATTATAACATAGATGTTTTAGATTAGAGCAGGGTTTCTAAACCTCGGTGCTATTATTATTTTGTTGTAGGAGGATGGTCTTGTACATTGTAGAAATTTAGTAGACCCCTGAACTCTACCCACTAGATGCCAGGAATACCCCCACCCCTTGAGTTATGACAACCAAGAAAACCTCTAAATAATGCCAAATGGCCCATAGAGGGCAAATTAGCCTCAGGATGAGAACCACTAGATAAGAAGATAAAAGCTGCCAATTCTATAATCATAATTCACAAGGATCACATTTTTTCCTATTCTACAGACCCAAGATCCTTGGCAAACATCTATTTTAAAAAATACCAACACCTATTAGGATGGCTACTATCAAAAAACACAAAAGTGATGGCAAGGATGTGAAAAAAATTGCTTTTGTAGCTGGTGGGAATGTAAAATGGTACAGCTATGGTGGAAAACAGTATAGCAGTTCCTTAAAAAAATTAAAAAGAAAACTACAATATGATTCAGCAATTCCACTTCTGGGTATATATCCAAAGAATTGAAAACAGTCTTAAAAAGATAGTTGTATATTCATGTTCATAGCAGCATTAGTTCGAGTCCAGCATTGGGCTCCTTGCTCAATGGGGAGTCTGCTTCTCCCTCTGCCTGCCACTCCCCCTGCTTGTGCTCTTTCTCTCTGACAAATAAATAAAATCTTTTAAAAAATGCAAGTTAAAGTAGTGTGACACCATTATTTTGTCCAACGAATTAAAATACTAAAAGGGTTAAAAAATATTAAAAGGGTTGGCAGATATGCAAAATAATACTAACTCTTCCGCAGTGTGGCTAGGGTTTTAAATTTTAAGGTATTTTAAGGTACGCAATTTGGCAGAATTCTTTTTTTCTAAAAAAAGGGAACTTTTGATCTAGTAATTTCACTTCTAAGAATCCATCCTATAAAATACATGTATGTAGGGGCACCTGGCCAGTTCAGTCAGTGTAGCATGCGACTCTTGGTCTCGGGGTTGTGAGTTCAAGCCCCAAGTTGGGCATAGAGCCTACTTAAATTAATTAATTAATTAATTTAAAAAATTTTAAAACCACAAAATACATGTTTAAAGATCTATAAAATATTCCTTAACAACACTGTTTTAGTAAAGAATAATGGGAAGTTGGGGCGCCTGGGTGGCTCAGTCATCAGGCGTCTGCCTTTGGCTCAGGTCATGATCCCAGGGCCCTGGGATCGAGCCCCGCATTGGGCTCCCAGCTCCGCAGGAAGCCTGCTTCTCCCTCTTCCACTCCCCCTGCTTGTGTTCCCTCTCTTGCTGTGTCTCTCTGTCAAATAAATAAATAAAATCTTTAAAAAAAAAAAAAAATGAATAATGGGAAGTAAGCAAAAAAACCAGAAGTATGTATGTTTAATAACTAATAGCTGCTAATAATGCCACAGAATGTTGAAAAAGCTTTAAAAAGAGAAGAGTGGGAGTGCCTGGGTGACTCAGTCAGTTAAGTGTCTGACTCTTGATTTTGGCTCAGGTCATGATCTCAGGGTCCTGGGATCGAGCCCCGGGTAGGAGCTCTGCACTCACTGGGAGACTGCTTGAGGATTTCTCTTCCTCTCCCACTGCCTCTCCCTCCGCTTGCACTCTTATTCTCTCTCGTTCTCTAAAATAAATACATCTTTTTAAAAAATAAAAAGAGAGAAGTGGACCTCTGAAAGAGCCAAGATGCACAAAATGCATTAAATTAAAAAGGGAGAAATTATAAAGATCTCATTTAAAAAAAAGATATATTTATACATAAAGGTATGTAAATACATACATTGCATTAGGATTAGTACCTATAAGCTAAACTGCTGACACAGTTATCTTGGAGGATAAAAAGTAGATGGGCATTTACAGGAATAACTTCAATTTTCGGTTTCACAATTTATCAATTGTACTATGCCCCCAATTTTAAAAAAAGGCACATCAAACTTGGGCCAGAATACTGTATCCTCAGTAAGAAGGAAACCTTCTGATTTAGGTAAGGTGGTAGTAAAGCATAAGAGAAACAGTAAAAATTAAGTTACCAGTTACTACCTTTCTGATATTTGGGGATCAATATAAAGACTAATAAAGGGTAACAAAAAGAGGAATTAGAATGAAGATATCCTTATATAACTACTATCTCTGAAACCTAAAATTGTAATTATCTGTTTTAGCACAGGCTTATTTTATTATACTTCACAGATACTGTGCTGTACTCTTTACAAATTGAAGGTTTGTGGCAAAACTGCATCAAGCAAGTCTATCAGCGCCATTCTTCCAACAGCATTTGCTCACTGTCTCTATGTCTCATTTTGGTAATTCTCTCAGTATTTCAAACTTTCTCATTATTACTGTATTTGTCATGGTGATCGGTGGTCAGTGATCTTTGCTGTTACTACCGTTCGTTCTTTAGGGGTGCCATGAACCATACCACAGAAAATGGCAAACTTAATCAATAAATGTTGTGTCTATTCTGACTGCTCCACCAACCAGCTGTTCCCATCTCTCTCCCTCTCCTAGGCCTTCCTCGTTCTCTAAGACACAATATTGACATTAAGCCAATTAATAACCCTATAATGGCTTCTAAGTGTTAGAGTGAATGGAAGAGTTGCATGTCTCACACTTTAAATCAAAAGCTGGAAATGATACAGCTTAGTAAGAAGGCATGTTGAGAGCCAAGACAGGCAAAAGCTAGGCCTCATGTGCCAAAAAATTAGCCAAGTGGTGAATGCAGAAGAAAAGTCCTTGAAGGAAATTAAAAGTGCTACTCCAGTGAACACATTAATAACAGGAAAGCAAAACAGACTTATTCCTGGTATGGAGAAAGTGTTTGTGGTCTAGATAAAAGATCAAACCAGCCACACCATTCCCTTAAGCCAAAGCCTCATGCAAACAAGGCCTTAACTCTCTTGAATTCCATGAAGACTGAAAGAGGTGAGGAAGCTGCAGAAGAAGTTTGAAGCTAACAGACTTTGGTTTAAGAGGTTTAAGGAAAGAAGCTATAAAAATGCAAGGAGAAGTGTTAATATACGAAGCTGCAGGAGGTTGCCCAGAAAATCTAGCTAAGATCATTAATGAAGGTGGCTACAATAAACAACAGCTTTTAAATGTAGATAAAATAGCTTTATATTAGAAGAGAATGCTATGACTTTCACAGCTAAAGAGCAGAAGTCAATGCCTGGCTTCAAAGCTTCAAAGGGCAGACTGACTCTCTTTTGGGGGGCTAATATAGCTAGTGACTTTAAGGTGAAGCCAGTGCTCAATGACCTTTCCAAAATCCTAGGACACTTAAGAATTATGCTAAATCTATTCTGCCTATGTTCTATATATGGAACAACTAAGCCTGATGGCAGCAAATCTGTTTGTTTTAACATGGTTTACTGAATACTTTATGCTTACTACTGAGACCTACTGGTAATAAAAAAAAAGATTCTTTTCAAAACATTAGTGCTGACAATGCACCTGATCACCCAAGAGCTCTGGGTAGAAATGACAGGCATAGTATGTATGGCAGAGACTGCTGTTTGTCCCTCAGTATTCTTTCTGCTCTTCCTTTATTAACTAGAATCTCTTACTCTTAGTCAAGCACATGCCTGGCCAACCAAAGACTACATTTCCCAGCCTCTTAAAGTATGGCCATGTGACTAATCCCTGGCTAATAAGATGTGAACAGCAATGAGGCGTATTAATGATATCCTTAAAAAGAATAGGTGTGGCCTCTACTCTTGCTTTTCCTGTTCCTGCTGGCTGGACCATAATACTCTGAGAAGTTGAAGCACTAGATAGAAACTGCATGTTAACATGACAGAGCACCAAGATGGAAGAAACCTGGTTCCACAACACTGTAAATCCTAGTATAACTGTATCTGCTGTTACATGTGAAAAATAAAGAAAATTACAAACTCTTCATTCAACTGAATAATATTCACAAGAACAGTATTGTTTACCTATGAGGACGTGCCATAGCATCTCTTAAAGACTAGCTACTGGGGGTCAGTCAGTAGCACATGCAACTCTTGATCTAACGGTTTGTTGAGTAAGCCCCATGTTGGGCGTGGAGCCTACTTTAAAAAATAAATTAATTAAACTAAAAAAAAATTAGCTGCTAAACCTGTGCTTATATCAGAAAAGGATTTACCATTGAACACAGACCACCTACAAACAGCTGACATTCAACAAAACATTAGTATGTACATATTCATATACACTCACAGGCTATTCTTGCATAAGAGTAGTCATCTGTAAGTCCTCAGCATAAATCAGATGAAGGTAACTAAAAATGAGCACAGTGTTATAAGACAGGGCCATTTTAAAACCTTGATACTTACTGATACATTAGCACTGTCACTGCTTGCAATCTCAGCTGCCTTCTCGATTATCTGTTAAAAATAAAAAACTTTTTAAATTTTGGCACTTGTATTCGTAAAATTTTAATTGTAAATGATTACAATTGTACTTAGACTACAAGAAACAATATAGGGTCTGGCATTTCTATGCTTTATAATGTAAACATGAATTTTAAATGCAAAATGGTATTATGTGGTGATTCCCAATCTTCAAACTCCTGACAACTGAGAGTCAAAGGTATTATTATAAGGGACTGTAACTCCTAGGGTACACTAGCATTGTCTGTAGATAAAATAAGCAAAGGCTTCAACACGTATGTGAAAGAATTTTTCTTCGGTATGTGAAAGAATTTTAAATACAGGTAAATATTTTCTGATTAAGAAAATGCAAAGGTATGTAAGAGTTACTAAATAAGTTTTTGTCATTTGCCATTGGTTTTTCTAAATTAACAAAAGTAGAGTATCAAGAGATAGTCTAAAAATATCTTTTGAATTCATTAAGTTCAAAACGGGCTCTGATTCTCGAAAAGATGGGAAAATCAGTGGTTAAAGAATCTGAAGATTTATATCCAGTTACTGAATTATATAATCGTAAATCAATAATTTAACTGTATCCTCAAATGTATAGTGATAACTCCTATCCTATTTCATACAGTTGTTATGACAAAATGAGTTATTAAAATTATCAAGAACCATAAAATTGTCTTGAAAAGCAAAATATACACAAGTGATCACAACAAAAATTATTAAATTAAATAAAAATACAGGGAACTTTCACTTTTTCTGTCTTATTTGATTTTTTAAATGATCACATATAAATTATACAATTTTTAAAAACCCAGTAAGTATAAATATATTTATACATATTTAAAGACAAAATCCTCTATCCCAAATTGATCTTCAAAGACAGACTCTCTAAGAGATTACAAAGGCAAAAGGAAAGTTTAGTGACTTAAGCAATGCTGAAATAAAACATTTTAAAGAACTGGACTTCTAAACTACTTGTATTTGCATAGGATATTCTATTTGTAAAAATGCTTCAAAAAGCACCTCATTTGATCCAAAAGAAACTATAACTGATTGCTGAACACATACTATAAGTGAACACAAAAGTAGTCACAGCTTGGAGTATAAAATGTATCACAAGTAGCGATGCCTTCTGGTTAAATTGCTATCCTAAAGAAATAAAGCCATGGCATGAACGCAACGGATGATTCAAAATGTACCTTTTTCTACTCAACACTAAGGTATATGGTTCTTGACATTTTTGGGATTTCTACTGTACTAACCACAAAATTTAATTTGGCTGTATATTACTGATCAGAAAATCATTTCTTATGTGGATAAAATTCAATTAAAATGAGAACTGAAGAAGATACATTAGATAACAAATTTAATTTACATATTACTTTAAAAATTTATACAGGTCTGATAATGCTGAATTTTAAGATACAAATAAGTTAAAAGGTAGATTAACTTGAATATTATTCAGTATAATATCAATTTTTAAAAAGGAATCTTATTTTCACATAGATTTAAGGAAATAAACTTGTTACTATCTGAGAATTTGCTCCAAGATTTTCTCATAAAATCGCATCAATCATACCTGAAACAAAGATGCCAAACCTTAAGATAAAACATATGACAGCTTAGCTCTCAGAATGTAAATTAGCATAGCCCCATTTTCAACTCCACCAGATACCCCCCTGATACTCAAGATAAGCAGTTTGTATACTAAAGAAATGTGTTTAGAAATGGAAGTCCTTGCTATAGATTCTACACAAATAACAGTACCTTAGGAAGTCTACTAATAGTAACATTCAACATAAATCATTTGTTCTTTGAATACCAATTCTAACACAGCAGTGACTATGTCTTTAATCCCTAAACTAACATGCTGGGCAAGCTTCAGTGTATATTTCACATGCTCAGACTTATACGAATGCATTTATACCGTTTTAAATTCAAAAGAACCTCAGAGAACAATTATGACTTCCTCATTTTATAAGTGAGAAATCTGACCTCCAGAGATATTATGTCTCACCTGGTCAGTGATAAAGCCAAGATTAAATACAAGTTTAGTTGGCTCCAGGCTCAGTGGTCTTTCCACTGAATCAAGCTGCCAATGTATGTGACGTTTGGAAGAGAAACAAACATGTAAAGCTTAAACCATAAACATGCAGAGCCAAGAACTAATGATTCAGTGATTTTCATGCATAGTGGTCCTTTAAATAATGAGCTTACCTTATCAAAGGGAGGATAATAATAAGGTTGTTTTTTATTCTCTGGGAATTTGATATGCAAAGCTGTTGCATTTTCAGTATATGGATTTGTTTGAACAGTTCCCATCGGATTCAACATTTCTTCAAGTTCATCTAAAATATGCAAATAATTTTGATTCTTAAAAAATGTTTTTAAAACTAAACTAAAATAAATCCTTAAGAGAAAATTATTTTAAAAGTATGTCACCTAAGGAATTTGGCAGACAATTTTATCAGTAAGCCTCTAATTTTCTGTAATACTTGACACAAGAACTGAATGTGAGTTTACATACATCTCTAAAATGAGAAAGTTTATAAAAATACCTGCCTCACCTCTTTCTGCAAATTTAACAAGTATCCTCAATTTTGGAAAAAAAAAAACTTAACTGGAATTGCTCTCCATCAAAATAAGGTGACCCATAGAATTTTTTTATTACTTCATCACGTATATGGATTCCTTATTTTCCCTAGTCATCACAGTACCCAAACTGGTATTTTGAGAGTCATCAACAACATTCTTTTGGACAAATCTAATGTTGTTTATGCTCCTCAATTATCCCATAAACTGCTGATACAGTTAAAGGGCTCTCTGGTAGTTTCTGCAACACTCCATTCAAGTGGTACTCCTTTAACCAAATGAACTGCTTATTTCTTTAAGGCACTCCCTCTGTTCCACCACAGTCCATTCACAGAATTGGGCATGGGAATCTTAGATTTCAATGTTCTCATTAAACTTTTTCATTTCACAGATAAGTAACTGTTGAAGAGACAGTAAACTCAAGAGAACAGAATTAGCAGTACAACCTAAAGTCTCTCCTCTCCAAACTATTACCTCCTTCCTTATACTGATTTTTAGCACAGTTGTTCTCTCCTAAGGAAATAAAAATCCATTGTGTCCAGGCCTAATGTCCAAATATTATGCATACTCAATTATTTACCAATGCTAGAAAATATTTTTTTAAAGATTTTATTTATTCATTTTGAGAGAGAGAGAGCACGAGCTGGGGGAGAGGCAAACTCCCTGCTGAGCAGGAAGCCCAATTGGGGGGTGGGGGGGAGGGAGTCCCAGGACCTGGAGATAGTGACCTGAACTGAAATGAAGGCAGACACCTAATCATTTGAGCCACTCAGGAGCCCGGCTAGAAAATCTTTATAGAGTATTTCCAAGTTTCAGCTCATTGATTAATTCTTTGCTTGAGTTGTTTAATACTCTCAAATTTCTGATTCTGTTATCACCCAGAAGGAAGCAATTCTCATCATTTATATACCTCTAAAGCAGACAGATTTCTCAGCAAATTAAAATCCTATACTTATACTATCTGGTAGCATTATACTCCTTTGTCCTATCATACACAATCTATCTAAAGTAAAATGTATGGCACCTGGGTGGCTCAGTCATTAAGCATCTGCCTTCGGCTCAGGTCATGGTCCTAGGGTCCTGGGATCGAGCCCCGGGTCGTGCTCCCTGCTCAGCAGGAAGCCTGCTTCTCCCTCTCCTACTCCCCCTGCTTGTGTTCTCTCTCTTGCTTTTTCTCTCTCTGTCAAATAAATAAATAAAATCTTAAAAAAAAATAAAAATAAAAAAACAAAGTAAAATGTAGCATTTTAGTATTCTTATTAGCCCCAAACATAGAGAGGTAACCTTGCTTAAAAGTAATTACAAAAGGCACACTAAAATATTTTATAAATAGAGTACAAACTGGTACAACCTCTACTGGAGAACAATTTGTGATTATCAAAATTACAAATGTATTTATTCTTGTTTTCATTTTAAAATTCCAAGTTTTTATTTTAATTCCAGTTAGTTAACATAGAATGTTATATCAGCTTCAGGTGTACAACCAAGTATTTCTTCTTTAACTCAACAGACCCACCTCTATGAATTTATCTTAAGACATATATACCTGCACATACGCAAGATTATTCATTGTAACACTGCTTAAATTATCAAAAGGTAAGTCTGCTTTAAGAACAGCAGCAGTAGGGCGCCTGGGTGGCTCAGCTGGTTAAGCAACAGCCTTCGGCTCAGGTCATGATCCTGGAGTCCCTGGATCAAGTCCCGCATCGGGCTCCCTGCTCGTCAGGGAGTCTGCTTCTCCCTCTGACCCTCCCCCCTCTCATGTGCTCTCTCTCTCTCTCTCTCTCTCTCATTCTGTCTCAAATAATAAAATCTTAAAAAAAAAAAAAGAATAGCAGCAGTAGTCTATATAGATACTAAGTTAAAAGGGCAAAAAGGAGAACACTGCACAGAATGCTACTTTAACAATAGGAAGAAAAATAGAAATCTACATTTGTATTTCCTAGTGTATACACGAAGAAATCTGGAAGATACAAAAGCAACCAGCAATGTGATTATATACCATTTAATGATGGCCTAGGGACTCCAGACAATAGATTTGAAGTTCCTTTGTTTCAGCTTCACTCCTACTGGGATAAAGTGACAATTCTAGAGCTGATACACGTATAGCAAATGTGTTCATTTATTATTTTTCATATTACATTTTGTTAGAGATGAAGTCAGGCTCATGGTAAGCCAAGTTAATAGTGCCCAAAATTGTCTATTTTGCTAAAAATACCAGTCAAGTTGCTTGGTGATTCTGGAGAACATGTGTGAGTCTAAATTAAAATTTTCAAAACAGTGTTAACTGCTGAAATGCATAATTTTTACTCTAACTATGAAGCTCATAGTTACTCTTAAGAAATGTATAAATGGGGGCGCCTGGGCGGCTCAGTCATTAAGCGTCTGCCTTCAGCTCAGGTCATGATCCCAGGGTCCTGGGACTAAGCCCCACATCAGGCTCCCTGCTCAGTGGGAGGCCTGTTCTCCCTCTCCCACTCCCCCTGCTTGTGTTCCCTCTCTCAATGTATCTCTCTGTCAAGTAAATAAATAAAATCTTAAAAAATGTGTAAATGCACACTACTCTCCTATATTTGGGGGAAAACATGATTAGTAAAAACTATTTCAGGTAGGGCGCCTGGGTGGCTCAGTTGGTTAAGTGACTGCCTTCGGCTCAGGTCATGATCCTGGAGTCCCGGGATCGAGTCCCACATCGGGCTCCCTGCTCGGCAGGGAGTCTGCTTCTCCCTCTGACCCTCTTCCCTCTCGTGCTCTCTATCTCTCATTCTCTCTCTCTCTCAAATAAATAAATAAAATCTTAAAAAAAAAAACAACTATTTCAGGTATATGGAGGAAAGGGTAGAAACTGAAGAACATATACACACATAAAATATTAGAACATGAGTTTTAAATGTGTCTGTGAATAACTGATTATCTAAAGCCAATTTCTCAGATGTCAACTACTAATAAATGAGTATTTTCAAATGTTTGTCACCCACAAATACTTTTAAAATGCAATTAAGTTCATAATTTTATTAATTATATTAAAGAACTATGAAGGCAGGGGGGAAAAAAAGAAAACCACTATTATAATGCGAAGTTTACACTAAAAATTTCAAACACTCAGGAAAAGCAGTATGGAATAATGGAAAGAATCAAGCAGTCTTTTGTACAAATCTTACTTTTGAACCAATCTGTAAGATTTAACTAACTTATCTCTAAGGTTCACTTTTCTCATCTGTAAAACGGAGATATGTAAATGGAGAGAAAATGGAGATAATGGAGATAAAACTATCTACCTTGTTGGGGTGCTCTGAATAATATTTCAGAAATATAGGCATATGGAAGGTGCTCCTCTTAGCTCAAATTTCAGGTTAAAGCCAACTAAACACTTACTTATTGTGTTTTTACTATTCTTCCCATATTAGTGAATATTCCTTCTATTAGTATAGAAATTTAGTACAACTACAAGCAAAAGGGTTGTTATAAAGAAGACACTGTTCCTTAGGAGAATTTCTCCAAAATCTATAAAAATAAAACTTTTAAAGCAAGAACATATTCACCGAAATAACAAATATATTCAGATACAAATCACTTTTTTAAATATATTAAAACAATCTGTGGGAATCTGTTTTAGAATAAATTTAAAGATACGAAAAGATGTTTCTTTACTAAACTGAAAGAATAGTGAGTCATAAAGAAACATTAACTAGTCCACATGCCAAAAGTTACTCTTTAAGGATTAGGATATAAGTCTTACCAGGAAATGAAGACCAGCTGTGCAATATTATGTCTCCAGATCGCAACTGTCCTTTAAAGTCAAAAACCATCGTATTTACCCATGCTACAGGATAATGCTGTTGAAAAAGATAGCACTGCATAAATATGCTGAAAAAGAACTTTAGCGTGTAAACATGTACATGCCCTTTGTTTCAAACATTTAGATCGAGAAATTTCTAAAGTTCCAGATGATTTCCAAAATATCCAAAATAAAACAAGATATACACGGAAAAATGTTCAAGATCTTTAGAATGGTTCAAGAAAACTCTGAAAGCCAATTAATGTTTCATCATGAAATGATGTATCCAAAAAACATTATTTATTGTATAAACATTGTAAATGATGAGGAATTTTTAATGATTCAAGAAAATATGTGTGATATGTCAGGTTATAAGTTTTATGAGCTTTAAGCCTCAGTAAACCTTAATGTAGGAGAAGGCAATGTCTGCAGGCATTGTAGAACTTATTTGTATTTCTTAGAAGGAAGCATAGACACCTAGACCAATTAACTTGGTCACAGTGTATCAAAAAACCTTATAGTCAAATACTTTAAGTAAAATTCTTTATCTGTGTAAGAAAAAATACTAAGGAAGTACCTCTTCTGTGACTTTTACACCCTAAAATTTATTTTTAAAAAACTGTATGATAATAACCAGAGGAAAAGCCTGCTTAATTCTTACGTTAAATAAAGGACACAAATTCATGTAGTAACCAGTTTTTTTAAAACATATAAAATTCATGTCCCCATCCCTCCAAAACAACTTTTCATAAACTTAAAGAAAAATGAAAAAGACGGGACTAAAAATATGAAATGGAAGATGAGAATATGAGAACAGGTACACCATCCTTTTTCCACAATTTCAAAATCTAAGAAACTGAAAACTAAAAGTTTAAATATAAAATATTTTATAAATAGAGTACAAACTGGTACAACCTCTACTGGAGAACAATTTGTGGTTCATTCATAATTCATAATTATGTTTATTCATAATTCATATGACAGCAAAACATAGCCAGAAATGGCATGAAGTTAACTGATATTCTGCATTTGTCTCATTTAATGTGAATATTCATATTCACAGCTAGTGATGTGTTTGATTACAGATTTGTGCCCCAGGCCCCACAGGTGTGCTGAGTAAAGTATGTTGTATGATCTTTCTAAAATTCACGAAATTCTGAATGTTCAAGCATATGTGGCACACAGAATTTCAATTAAGGTACTGTGGAAATATAATTTTCTTAATATTTTCATTCTTTTTTATCTATATTTTCTAAAGTATTATATTTATAATGGAACACTTATGATATTTGCTAAAATAATCTGCCAAAAGAGAAATAAATGAGCAAGACATAAAAATGGAAGATTTATCATCTTTTTAAAATCACTTCATAGAGACCAAAGTTATATGCTATAATTTCACGTTACTCAATTATTTCAAAGTGTTAAAATTATTCCATTGTAAAAATTTTTCAGTAGTGTATAATTACCACTTTCCCAGATTTCCGGATGGTCTGATATTTACAGGGATTAATAGTTTTAGTCGACTTTTTCGTTTTCACTTTATCCAAAACTGCATAAACAGCAAAACATAATCGAGCCATTCGTGGAAGGTCACATGTATTTATATCAAATTCCAGTGGTTCATTCCAAATGTGATCATTTTTCCCTGATATCTCTGAGCTTACAATGGTTTTACAGAGGAGTTCAGTACCATGAAAAAGGCCAGCCCTGACATGAACCTGTAATGAGGGAGACAAAAGCAAACACGGAATTATGAATACTGCACCACTGAAACACCTTTACTCTGAAAAACAAACATGTACTGTAACAGTTTTTACATTCAACCAAATAAAAAAAACATGTACTGTAGCAGTTAATATAATTTAGTGAAATGCCAGTACATTTCCTAGAGGGCACCAACTCTAGGAAAAACTTTTCCATAGAACCATCAGGCTGTAAGTAATCAGTATATAATTCACTGAATTGTTATTTTAATCTATCTTTCACTTAATAAGTAAACCAACTAAAAAATGCACTATGTCTCAATGGTATAAACAGATCAATAGAAACCAAGACCATAAGTATAAAAACTATTATCATATGCTCACCTCCACTGACTGCATTTACTTGGGGTCTTGCCTTATTCTTCTGTATAACTGGAAATTAAGTGATGGATAAAACGTCTCCAGAGTCTCTTTCTAATTCTAAATAATGTACGAACTGGTCGTTACAAGAGCCACCTTCTTCTTTTTTTTTTTTTAATATTTATTTATTTATTTGAGAGAGAGAGAGAATGAGAGACAGAGCATGAGAGGGGGGGAGGGTCAGAGGGAGAAACAGACTCCCCACTAAGAAGGGAGCCTGATGCGGAACTCGATCCTGGGACTCCAGGATCATGACCTGAGCCGAAGGCAGTGGCTTAACCAACTGAGCCACCCAGGCGCCCCCAAGAGCCACCTTCTTAAAGATATTCTATCCATATTTACAACTACCCTACACATCGTTTTCATTTTTTCCTAAAGACACAGGTCCACAGTGATGCAGGACATATGCGCAATGTCCCAGAAAATTTTACTCACTCATTTATATAGTTTTTTAAATGACATAACCCAATTATCTCTAAACTTAAAAGTGAGTAGTACAGAACTAGAACAAATAATCCTAAAGTGTATACGGAATCACAAAAGACTCCCAAATAGCCAAAGCAACCTTGAGAAAGAACAAAGCTGGAGGCGTCACAATCCTAGATTTCAAGATAACACTACAAAACTGAAGTAATCAAAACAGTATGGTACTGGCACAAAAACAAAGACATTGATCAATGGAACAGAACAGAGAGCCCAGAGATAAACCCACACTTACTTGGTCAATGGATCTACAACAAAGGAAGCAAGAATAAACAATGGGGAAAAGATAGTCTCTTCAATAAATGGTGCTGGAAAAACTGAACAGCTACAAAGAAAAGAATGAAACTGGACCATCTTCTTACACCATATACAAAAATAAACTCAAAATGGATGAAAGACCTAAATGTGAGACCTGAAACCACAGAACTCAAATTACTCCCACAGAGGCAGCAATTTCTTGGACACTGGCCTTACCAACATTTTCCTAGATATGTTTCCTCCAGCAAAGGAAACAAAGTAAAAATAAACTACTGGGACTATACCAAATAAAAAGCTTTTTCACAGTAAAGGAAACCATCAACCTAACAAAAGTAGTCTACTGAATGGGAAAAGATATTTGCAAATGATATGCCTAATAAGGGGTTAATATTCAAAATATATAAAGAACTTATACAACTCAACACCTCCCAAAAATCAAACAATCCAATTAAAAAATAGGCAGAGGACCTGAACAGACATTTTTCCAAAGAAGACATTCAGATGACCAACAAACACATGAAAAGATGCTCAACATCACTAATCATCAGGAAAATGCAAATCAAAACAACCATGAGATATCACCTTATACTTGTCAGATGGCTAGAATCAAAACAAGAAACAACAAATGCTGATGAGGACGTGGAGAAAGGGAATCCTTGTGCACTGTTGGTGGGAATGTAGCTTAGTGCAGCCACTGTGGAAAACAGCATGAAAGTTCCTTGAAAAATCACAAATAGGAATACCATATGATCCAACAGCTACACTATTATTTACCCAAAGAAAACAAAAAAACTAGTTTGAAAAGACGTATACACCCTTACGTTTATTGCAACATTATTTATAATAGACAAGATATGTAAGCAACCCAAGTGTCCATCCACAGATGAATGGATAAAGATGTGCTGTGTGTGTGTGTGTGTGTGTGTGTGTGTGTGTGTGTGTGTGTGTTATGGAATATTACTCAGCCATATCAAAGGATGAGATCTTGCCATTTGCAACATTAGAAGGTATTATGCTAAGTGAAATAAGTCAGAAAGACAAATTCCACATGATTTCACTTATATGTGAAATCTAAAAACAAAGCAGGAAAAGACCCATGAATACAGAGAAAAACTGATGGTGGCTAGAGGGGATAGGGGAAGGGGATGGGCAAATGGGTGAAGGGGAGGAGGTACAGGCTTCCACATATGGAATGAACAAGTCACAGGGATGAAAGGTAGAGCATAGGGAATATAATCAGTGGTACCGTAACAGTGTTGTATGGTGACATATCGTAGCCACACTTGTAGTGAGCATAGCATACTGCATAGAGTTGTACAATTACTATGCTATACACCTGAAATTAATTTAACATTGTGTGTCAACTATACATCAATAAAATTGGTTGACTAATAAGTTAAAAAATGAGTGGTGAAAGTAGAACTAAAAACAATACTAAAACACAGACTGGGGTGCCTGGGTGGCTCAGTTGATTAAGCGACTGCCTTCGGCTCAGGTCATGATCCTGGAGTCTCGGGATCGAGTCCCACATCGGGCTCCCTGCTCAGCGGGGAGTCTGCTTCTCCCTCTGACCCTCTTCCCTCTAGTGCTATCTCTCATTCTCTCTCTCAAATAAATAAATAAAATCTTTAAAAAAAAAAAAAAACACTGACTTAATGAAATACTTTATGGTCAAATGTTTTTATATTGATTTATTCAAATGTGATATTAGCATACAGTAGTACTCAATTTACTGTTTACTGAATGAATACATGTGAATATATAGGTTCATCTTTAATTTAAAATGGGCTTATCAATAAAAATTGACTTATTAGAAGAGTTACTATCCTCATTTTGAAAAGGAGTATCAAGAATACCCATTCTATCTAAAGATACGGAAACATATTTAAAAAGAAATACAAAATTTTAAGTAATACCATCAATTTTTAAAATTATAAATATTTATATTAGAATTACTTGATTTTAAAAGCTATTAAAATTATGTTATAATTGCATAACTAAAACTACAGGTTAGTAGACTACACATTTCATAATGTAACAGGGCAAGAATGGCTTACTTTAATCAACAGTATTCATTTATCTAACTCTTACAAAATAAACACAGATTGGGGTGCCTGGATGGCTCAGAGCCTGATGTGGGGCCGATCTCACAACCCCGAGACCATGACCTGTGCTCAGCGTGGGGTCTGCTTAAGATAGTCTCTCTCTCCTTCTACCTCTGCCCCTCCCCCTCCTGCTTGCACACACATTCTCTCAAAATAAATAAAATCTTAAAATAAAAATAAACACAGATTAAAGGGTTAGATATGTTAAAATCACTAAAAAGCTAATTAAAAAGAAAAGCTATTAAAAAGCTATCAGAATAACTACTGAAGCTGGGTGTTGGGTTCATGGAAGTTGATTACACTATTCTCTCTACTTTTGCGTATGTTTGAATTTTTCCTTTAAAAAAATTTCAAGCTAAAGAGAAGAAAATTATTTATTCCAATACAGATGGATTATTATTACATAGTAATCCATCTGATAAGTAAAGATTAAAGTAATAGGGATTACAAAGAATTGCTAAAAGCACTTGCGGTAAATTCTCAGGCCACCAAGAATTTTTATCTGAACACACACCTGATTCCCTTCAACTTCACAGAAAAGGGATTATTCCTTCTACTCAAAACCTGTAGTTCCATCTTGCTCCAATTTCCCAAGTACTTAGACCTTGCTCCTTTGCTTCTCTGAATTGGAAAAAACCCCTCCCCAGCAGGCTATAAAACCTTTGCATTTCTCTCCTATGTCAAACTCAAACAAAAATCTTCTTTAGAACCTAACAATTCATAATGAGAATGGTGCCAGCATCTACTTAGACACTCATGTTTCTTACTTTCAATCCATAATCAAGCCTATACTGTAATACAAGGGGAAACTCGTTTATGATGTAATCTTATCATTTAAAATTTTTTTTAATATATTGATTTTTTTTTAAGTAGGCTCTGTGCCCAACATGGGGCTTGAACTCACAACCTTGAGATCAAGAGTTACATGCTCCACCAACTGAGCCAGCCAGGCACCCCTATAATGTACTCTTAAATGAAAAATAAAATAAAAAAAGACAATACATACGCACTAAAAGCATATTCACATTTTGATGGTGCAAAGAAATGAATACAAAGAAAACTAGTTATGGTAGGATAGCAAGAATACTGGTGATTTATCATTCTCAAGTGATCTTGGATTATATTTTATAATGTTATCTTTAAAATATATTTTTAAGATTTTATTTATTTATTTGACAGAGAGAGACACAGTGAGAGAGGGAACACAAGCAGGGGGAGTGGGAGAGGGAGAAGCAGGCTTCCCGCCAAGCCACCCAGGCGCCCAATGGTTTAAATTCTATTCCTATTTAGTAGTCTTAATTGGCAATGACTTTGCTGCACACCTCTCCAACCCAAGCACCAGAGTGGCCCCCATCTGCCTCTAGCTGTGCCACAGTGGTTTCGGTTCTTAAGGCATGCCAGGGGAGTTTGTCTTTGCCCAGGCAGTAGGCACTCCTTTCCTTTCCTCCTGTTGAACTCCTTTTAAGATAATGACTGGTGTGATAGTAGTGGAACCTTTCCTAACCTCCTGATAAACTAAAATTACCATTCACAGTGTGTTTATAAACTGGTGCTCAATCTTCCTGAGGTATATTAGGGATGAAAAGAAAACTTCGAAATCTGGATTTTATGCTCTTCCTACTTCCCATATAATTTTACTAACAATAAATGCCATTTATTGAGCAGTTCATGATAGCACCATTTCTTCATTGCTTAGGAGAAAATAATTTGGTTCTTATAGGCAATTACAGTTTTCTTTATAGAATAATGGTTATTTCTATTTTGTCATGACTATTAAAAATACTAGTATAGTAAGTGTCTCACAGTTTAGATACTATGAGTACAGCATAAAGGAAAATGCAAAGATTTTGTAAAAGTGCTATTGTATAATTCCTTCTTTATAATTATTGTTATATTCTTTACAGAGTAAAAATGAATCCCCAGACTTTTTGCTTTATTTCGGGGAACACAGGGAAATAGCATTTAAAGTAGTGTAGAGACATGGACTTAAAAGTTGACTGACATTGTCTATTACTTTTTTATTTAAATTTTGACACTGTTTAAAACAGGTAACCTTGAATGGGTTTTTTTTTTAAAAAGATTTTATTTGAGAGAGAGAGCACTCGTGTGTGTGCACATGCGAGTGGGGGGAGGGGCAGAGGGAGGGAGAGAGAAAATCTCAAGCAGACTCCACACTGAGTGTGGAGCTCAATGCGGGGCTAGATCCCACGACCCTGAGATCACAACCTGAGTCGAAATCAAGAGTGAAACACTCAACTGACTGAGCCACCCAGGTGCCCTGAAAGGTTGTTTTTAAAATGATTTTCATTTTCACTCATACTTGCATTAAATTTAATGAGTTTTGGATTGATTGTGAGCATTTGGTGTTATGCCTGTATTTAGGATCTTAAATTTAGACCATCCAGCTATTTTGTGTGATACTTTCTAGAATAATAATTTTAAAATATTTTAAAGATGGGGGCACCCGGGTGGCTCAGTCATTAAGCATCTGCCTTTGACTCAGGTCATGATCCCAGGGTCCTGGAATCAAGCCCCGAATCGGCTCCCTGCTCAGCGGGAAGCCTGCTTCTCCCTCTCCCACTCCCCTGCTTGTGTTCCCTCTCTCGCTGTCTCTCTCTGTCAAATAAATAAATAAAAATCTTTAAAAAAAAAAAAAAAGAGGGCGCCTGGGTGGCTCAGTTGGTTAAGCAACTGCCTTCGGTTCAGGTCATGATCCTGGAGTGCCTGGATCGAGTCCCGCATCGGGCTCCCTGCTCGGCAGGGCGTCTGCTTCTCCCTCTGACCCTCCCCCCTCTCATGTGCTTTCTCTCTCATTCTCTCTCTCTCTCTCAAATAAATAAAATCTTTAAAAAAAAATAATAAAAAAAAAAAAGAATTTAAACCACTGAAAGACAACTTTGTTTTCAGGTAAGGTAAAAGTCTGGGTGTAAGGTAAGGTGTGAAAACAGAGGCAAGGAGATCAGTGGCGGAGGCTGTTGCTGTAATTCAGGGAGAGATTTACAGTAAAGGCTTAAACTATGAAATGTTCAGGAAGACAAAGAGTAAAGAATGGATAGTAAAGTATTTCAATGAGGTAGGATCAACAGTGTGTGATCAATTGATTAAATATGATAGGTAAGGGAGAGTGGCGACTCCAGTTGCTTTACCAAATATAAGAGGAAAAGTAGTTAAAGGAGTTAAGAGAATGAGTTGGGGAACAATAAATAAAGTTGGCTTTAGAAATATGTACTGAGGATGTAAAAACAGGAGTCTGGAACTGAAAAGAGCTATCTGGGCTACAGGCAACGGTTTGAGAATCATAAGTAAAGGAGGTACAGTTTTTTGAATTTTCTTACAAAGAGGATATCAGTAATTGTTTTCCACGATGTGAAGAATCCAAATGAGAGGAAAAACACTAAGAGGTGTTGCTGAGGCAAGGCCCACATGCCTCAAGCAAACAATCCATCTGACCTCTGAGTTCTGTGACCTCAAAACCTCCACAGTACTTCCTCTCCTTCCCCTCAGCCACACAAACCCAAACACATCCAGAATTTGACTTTGCCACACCCCAGCATCTCCAAATCACTAACTGCTACATCTCACTCTCTACCCACCTCCCTTCCAACTCACTCTGACACTCCTATGGGAAAATCTGCTTGCCCTCTTTAAGGCCTCCATTTCAGTGACCAACACGTCCCCCCAATCCCTGCTTTTCTCCATCACCTTTGTCTGCCTTTGCCTTCACCAAAACTCTGCCGATGTGTCTCTCTCTGTCACACTCATCTGAAGTCCATATGCTGGATAAACCTAATTACCTGCCTTTCCTCCATACTACATGTTTTGGAATCAACCAGCACCATGACTGACCAGTCTCAAATGTAAAATTATTCTTTTATCACTGCAAGAACATTTCTTACCTTTAATTAACTGCTGAAAACTTGCATAACCATTTACTCTCCTATAAGATGAGCCTTCCTCATATTCAATAAAACTATTTTAAAAAATAATGTAAAACCCCTATTTAAGCTCCTTTTTTTGGGTTAGGTTTTCTGTTAACTGAAGATGACATGCTTTGATGGATACCTCCTGTCTGTCAACCTATTCTATTTAGAAGTGATAAAATACTAGAATAATGAAATACTAGTCCATTATTATCTATAAGATAAGGAAAGTAATGAGAAATATCAAATTATGTAGCTAACAAAAAAAATCAGAATCCAATACTCACCAAATACAGATCATTGTTACTAAATTGCGAAGTCATGTCAGTGGGCAGATTGAGGATGGCATATATGTTAGGATGAAGTAAAGGGTTTAAAGAGTATTTTTCTCCCAGAAAAATGCAGGTTGCTTCATATGCACGTAATGCTCCACAAATCTCCAAGTAAAGATGTATGGGGGGTGGGGTGGGGGTTGTCATCTATTCACACGATTCCCCCCCATAGGAACATGATGTTCCTAAGACTACTTTAATTCTACTCTAGGCTCACCTGACCTTAAATGGCCACAGAAAAGTCTCTGCTGCCTCAACCTTACCCAAAACCCAGTTTGAGGTAAAAATATGTGTACAGAATTTCCTGAAAGATACACAATATATTTATTTCTTTGGGAAGTTCAAATATTACCATTCAATTAAAGATAAACCATCACATAGTTGAATATAATACCTAGACTGAATTACTTTGGTCTCTTATAGAATGACTTTTCCTGGGGTGCCTGGGTGGCACAGTTGGTTAAGCCTCTGACTCTTGGTTTCGGCTGAGGTCACGATCTCAGGGTCCTGGGCTCTGTGCTCAGTACAGAGTCTGCTTAAGACTCTCTCTCCCACTATGGACTCTGAGAAACAAACTGAGGGTTCTAGAGGAGAAGGGTGGAGGCATGGGTTAGCCTGGTGATGGGTATTAAAGAGGGCACATATTGAATGGAGCACTGGGTGTTAAACGCAAACAATGAATTATTGAACCCTGCATCAAAAACTAATGATGTAATGTATGGTGATTAACATAATAAAATAAAATTAAAAAAAAAAGAGTCTCTCCCCCTCTGCCCCTCCCTGCCTGCATTCTCTCTCTCTCAAAATAAATAAATCTTTTAAAAAATGACTTTTCCTATTGTACTGTCAATATTATATTTTAAGCCTAACCAGTGAAAAGATTCTATAAAAGAAAGGTATGTGGGGGCGCCTGGGTGGCTCAGTTGTTTAAATGGCTGCCTTCGGCTCAGGTTATGATCCCAGGGTCCTGAAATCGAGCCCCGCATCGGGCTCCCTGCTCAGCAAAGAGCCTGCTTCTCCCTTTCCCTCTGCCTGCCGCTCTGCCTACTTGTGCTCTCTCTCTCTGTCAAATAAATAAATAAATATATATGAAAGATATGTGAGAGGCGCCTGGGTGGCTCAGTTGGTTAAGCATCCAACTCTTGGTTTTGGCTCAGGTCACAATCTCAGGGTCATGATTTGAAGCCCTGCTTCAGCCTATGCGCTCAGGAGGGAGTCTACTTGAGATTCCCTCTCCCCTTCTCCCCACTCATGTGTTCTCTCTCTCTTTAAAGTAATAAATCTTTAAAAAAAAAAATGAATGAATCTCTAAATTCTACCTCTGAAACTAATATACTATATGTTAATTAAATTGAATTTAAATTTTTTAAAAAAGAAAGATGTGAAACATTATTTTATCTACTGTAATGATGCTAGTATGGGTGTTGGTGCCCACTCTATCTCCTACTGCGTCTCCTTCAGAAGGAACCACTAACATCTCTCAATTTATAGTAGTATCAGGATGAGTTCCAAACACCTGAATTACTAGTTTGTTTATCTTAGGAGTTTCTGAATATAACTGATCACATTTTCTTTGTTTTGACCACTAGCTATATTGCAAGAGAGCAAAATCTGTAGTCCAACATCAAGCAGTTATGGAGAATCTTACTATATACATACTTACTGTGAATCTTGCTCCTGACTTTTTTGACTATTAAATATCCTCAATTATTTTCTAAAAAGTCAAAATTTTGTATAGGGACACTGTGTATGTGTTGAGAGAGAGAGAGACAAAGAGACAGAGAGGGATCAAGCACACGTACACTTAGCTCAAACATTTGTAAAGTAGGATTTGGTAAATCATAAATAAAATGAAATATACATAAGACACATTTTGCATCTTTTGTATGATAGGACAGAATGAATTTGAGGATAAAAATTCTATTCAGTCCTTACTCTTGGTGACCCTGAACATTTACGAGACTTACGAATTTATCACCTTTTGAATACGGAATAGTTTATTCAGAAAAATTACAAGTTTAAAGAAATGAATATTTTTCAATGTTTTTGTAATAAAAACAAGCTACTTAAATTGCTAAACTTGAAAATGTTAGCATCTCTTGGTTTTTGACAATTTTTGAGAGTAAGAACATTTAGGAGTCTACTCCGTAAGTACTCAAAAAATATTACTTAGTATTTAAAGAACCAAAACAAAAAATGCTAGCTGTAATTCCATCAACCAACTTCTAAAAGAATTCAGATATAAGGAATGAAGTAAAATTATGGATCAGGTAGCCACAAAGCTCAAAAAAACTCAAGTATAATAAACTCGAAAAGTTCTATACTAGCTATAAATAGCAACAGCAAAGGGTATGATCCACAAAAGAATAATAAAGACTCTAACCAAAGCATGGGTGGTAACAATAAAAAAAGAGACCCTGCATATTCTGAAGAAATGTGTTCAAATATTACTCATTATCTAATTAGTCAAAGTGTGATTTAAGACCAAGTCATTAAGATTATATATCTACTTGAGAAATCGCCTAGTAATTTGCTAAAATAATTCAAGTTGATACACAGTTAAAAACAAACAAGAATACTAAAAGTGACCTACATTTAAAATAAAGTGGAAACAATAGCCAAACTATGGAAAGAGCCAAGATGTCTATCAACAGATGAATGGATAAAAAAGATGTGGTATATATATGATGGAATATTATGCAGCCATCAAAAAAAAAAACAACGAAATCTTGCCATTTGCAACAACGTGGATGGAACTAGATAGAGGGTATTATGCTAAGCGAAATAAGTCAATCAGAGAAAGACATGTATCATATGATCTCACTGATATGAGGAATTCTTAATCTCAGGAAACAAACTGAGGGTTGCTGGAGTGGTGGGGAGTGGGAGGGATGGGGTGGCTGGGTGATAGACATTGGGGAGGGTATGTGCTATGCTGAGTGCTGTAAATTGTGTAAGACTGTTGAATCACAGACCTGTACCTCTGAAACCAATAATACATTATATGTTTAAAAAAAAAAGAAGAAGAAGATAGTAGGAAGAGAAAAATGAAGGCGGGGAATCGGAGAGGCAGACGAACCATGAAAGACTATGGACTCTGAGAAACAAACTGAGGGTTCTAGAGGGGAGGGGGGGTGGGGGGATGGGTTAGCCTGGTGATGGGTATTAAAGAGGGCACGTATTGAATGGAGCACTGGGTGTTATACACAAACAATGAATCATGGAATACTACATCAAAAACTAATGATGTAATGTATGGTGATTAACATAGTAAAATTTTTAAAAAGTTGTATGTTAATACAATAAAAAAAAAGTGGGAAAAAAAAACCCTGTGTTTTCTGAACTTAGAATTTCCTATGGTAGCAGAATTAAAGAGAAGTTTTTGTTTTCAGAAAAATCAATAAGCAAAACTATATTCTGAACTTGCATCACATGGAATTTTGTCAAAATTGTCCCATTCCCTGATGCTTGGTCTGAATCATCTTCAGGCTGTGAAAAGTAAAGAATTTTAAAGGACCATCATGCTTATCACAATCATGTTTTATTGTCCAACTTTAGTAAACTTCCAGAGACCCTTTTTCACAAGCCCCAGAACATTTGGAGAACAAGAAAAGGCAGGCTTTATCATGCAAAGAACTGTCCACTGTGCTACAGCAAGGATGTGCCAAAGCTACACACACAATTCCTGAATTCAACAATTAAAAATGTTTCTGTGTTGGGCAAGACATGAAACTTTTTCCCAACATTACACCTAATTTCCTTCTTGTTCAGTAATAATGGCCAAAATCCACTACTTTCTACCTTTAGATATGAGACACAAAAAAAGGTCAAGTGAGATGAACAGGATGAAATTCCCACGGTTTCATGAAGGGCATCACTCTGTAAAGAGGCAGATTTGTTCTGGCTTTTGGGAGGAGTGGTATGCTATCTTTAACTAAGAATATAAAGATGTTAGAGATAGTTACACTAAAATGTATTAATGCATAACACAAATATTTAATTACTGTTCCAGGCACTGATAAGAGAAAAAAATTAAGATAGTTTCCTTCTTTCCTGAGGTTATATATATATTTAACAGTTTAGGTGTGCTGACACCCATGTAAGTAGGCTATGAGGTGTTATGATTTTCGACTAAGTATGCTATGAGATGTACGTGAGCTTGAAATTCTCTGGGTTTATCCTATTTGTGGTTCATTGAGCTTCTTGAATCTGTTATATTTATGTCGTTCATCAGGAAAGCTCCCAATGATAATTTCTTTAGTTTTTCTGAACTGTACTCTTTTTCTTTCTGGAACTCAGATTACACAAATGTTCAACCTTCTGATATTGTTACACACAGGTATTTGAAGCTATAAAGAGTTTTTTTCTCCCTCAATCATTTTTCTCTATTTTGTTCAAATTGGAAATTATTTTTATTAATCTTAAAATTCACTGACTCTTTCCTTTCTCATTATCATTTCACTACTAAGTCCATTCAATGAGTTTTTAAGTGATAAGTTATTGTATTTTTCAGTCCTAAATTTTCCATATGGTTCCCATTTTATCTTCTATTTCTTGACTGAAACTACTTTTCCATCCTTTTCAATTGTGTCTGCCCTTACTTGGAGCAATTTATATGTAATAACTAACTTAAGATCTATGTAATCTGAGCACTGACACCTATTGATTATCATTATCCATAGAACTTGAGATATTCCTGGTTATTTGCCAATTAATTTTAAATTGCATCCTAGACCATTATGACCACTACGTTGTAAGACTCTGGGTTTTGTTTATATCCTACAGAGAATGTTGATGTTTTAGGAGGCAATGGTTAAGTTCAGACTACAAGTTGCAACAAGCCCCTTGAAGCTATGGTTCTAATACCAGTTCAGTTTTCAAAATCCTTTGCAGAGCTCTTGGATCTGTCCTCTGTGTGCAGCATACAGTGACCAGACTGAGACCTGGTGGGAGCATATGCTACAGTTCAGTTTTCAAAGTACGTAGGAGTTAAGACTCAGATCCGCATTAAGTACAGCTCAGGAATAAACCTATAAGCATAAACAACTTTAAGGAGTTGCTTTCCCAAGCTCTTCCCACTCTTCAATCATCCAAGTATTTTTTGGTTGCCTAGGACTCCCCTTTTTTTAATCACCCAGCCAGAAAGCTAAAGCTTTATTCACCCACACTTCCTGCAACTATGCCAAACAGAAGAAGAAAAAGAAAAAAAAAAACCTGTGAGGATTTGCCCCATTCTCTCTACAACTCCTCTAATCAGAGAAGGTTCAACTCTGCATTTTAGGCCTGTCCCCATTGTTGCTGCTGCTGCCACTGCCACCACTGCTACTGCTCCCACAGGACTTCTTAGAAACTGGGGCAAATGACAAGAGAGAAGAAGAGGAAACAAGTAACAGAGGGGAAAAGTAGGGAAATTCTCACTCTCTGAGAGTTAGAAGAAAACCTCTTTCCCCCCAGAGTTCTAACTAGAGGGCTTCTTGAGTTCTGTGTGCACTAATGTCATCTTCTAGATTTGGGACAGCATTGAGTTCAGGCTTCTCCTGAATATTACGATACATACCTGAAAAGTAAAACACTACAAGGCTAAGAAAAGACTGATCAAGAAGCAATATGCTTCAGAATTCTAAGCACACTCACCTGGTCAAGACATTCATGTGCCCTTTAAGATCTCTGGGACTCTAAATATAATGGATTTTACTCCTGTGATTAGGTTATACTATTTGACATAACTGACTTTAAGGAAAGGAGATTATCTTTCATGGGCCTGATGCATTGGGGAGCCCTTCAAAAGGGACCAGGCTCTTCCTGGCAAGAAATTCGAAGTGTGAGAAGGATTTGATGCTTGAGAAATTCTCCATTTCTATAGAGTTAAAAATAGAGAGAGCCACATACTCAGGCTTGAAAGATGCCTCTAGTAACTGAGAATAATCCCCAGTCAATCCCCTACCAAGACCCAGCAAGGAAATGAGAACCTCAATTCTATAACATTCAAGGAACTGAATTTGGCCAGTAACTTGAATCCCCTTGGAAGCACATTCTTCCCCAGAGCCTTCAGGAAGAAATACAACCCAACTAACCTGGATTTCAACCTTGCAAGAACGTAAGCAGAAAACCCAGCCACACCATGCCCAGACTTCTGACCAACAAAATTGCAAGCTAATAAACAGGCATTCAAGCTGCTTGGTTTGTGGTAATTCGTTAAACAGCAATGGAGAACTAATTTAAGGGGCTATTATAAACTTAATGCCAAAAGTATAACAACTTAGAACAAATTCTTCAAAAGACAAAAATTATCAAAACTGACGCAAAAGAAGTAGAAAACCTGACTATGCATTAAAGAAATTAAATTCCTAGGGATGCCTGGGTGGCTCAGTTAATTAAGCATCCCTGACTCCTGATTTCAGCTCAGGTCATGATCTGAGGGTTGTGGGATGGAGCCCTACGTCAGGCTCTATGCTCAACGGGGAGTCCGCTTGAGATTCTCTCGCTCCCTCTCCTCTGCCCCATCCCCCCACACTTGCTCAGTCTCTCTCTCTCTCTCAAATAAATAAATCTTAAAAAAAAAAGGAAATTAAATTTCTAATTAAAAACCTTCCCATATGGTGGCTCTGTCAGTTAAGCTATCTGCCTTGGGCTCAGGTCATGATCCCAGGGTCCTGGGATCAAGCCCTGCATGAGGCTCCTTGCTCGGCGGAGCTGGCTTCTCCCTCTCCCTCTACCCTCCCCCCTGCTCATGCTCATGCTCCATCAAATAATTAAAATCTTAAAAAAAAAAAAAAAAAAACCTTTCCCACAAAGAAAACTCCAGGGACTGATGGCTTGGAGTAAATCTTACCAAATATTTAAGGAAGAAATAATACCAATCCTATATAAGCTTATTCAGAAAACTGATAAGAGGAAGCCTTCTCAAGTCAATTTGTAAGGGAAAAAAGATCAGGAACTTTTTTCTTTCATGGTGTTTGAACTATTTTACCTGTCCCAACAACCATGTTGTACTTCTGCAACTAGACAAAAATAAGGAAAGTTTAAAGGAAAAAACTGAATTACCACTAAAACAGAAAACAAAGGCTAACTGGCCATAAGCATACTCATTAAAAATTAAATCCTGAGAAAATAAGAGCCGAAAAAAAAGAAAAAAAAAAAGCCCTATTTTAATGACAGCTAACCAAAGAATCTTTAAAGTCCATTTATAAAAGCAAGCCACTGGTAATCTTTGGCAAGTTGCTCCCGAATATATCCTCATGCCAGCAAACATCTCAAACTAAGTGAATCTTTTCTTGGATCACAAAACTATTCACTTAATTTCCTGCCAAGCAAAATAGGGGAAAATGCACACTTTACACTTTGAGAAAAAATGCCTTGTTAAATCTTTACTTAATTGTATGGGGTTATACAATAAATCGCCAGGTGTTAACAACTTGTGGTCCATAATGTAGTCATCTATTTTCTTCCAGGAAATGATACTACATTTTCTCTGTGTTCAATAAGTTTAAAAGAAAGGGAAAGGTCTGAGAAAGGAGGCTGAGTGCGGCTCTAAACAAGGCTGACAAAGGAGAGTTAAGCTTGCATAGGAATCTGTGACCTATAGTTTTGGCTTAAACTGTATTTGCTGAATTCCTGATCTAAAGCAAGTTCTTTTACATAACACATACAGGAAAAATGTCACTATATCCAGTACATCTCCAACTATTCAAAGAATACTTTAAAACAAAAATCCTTAATTGTCTTGTATTAAGTCACCATATTCTATCTTGTGTAATTGACCAATATAGGGAAAATTTAATCTCCAATGTAACATTCATTGAATATTCATTTTGAGTGAATAACTCACTCATATCAGTTAAGTTATTCAAATAATGGAGCAGATAGGGGCACCTGGGTGACTCAGTTGGTTGAGCAGCCAACTCTTGGTTTTCGCTCAGGTTATGGTCTGGGGTCCTAGGATCAGGCTGCATTTGGCTCTGGGCTCAGCATGGGGCCTGCTTCTCTCCCTCTCCCTCTGCCCCTCCCCCGCTCAAGTGCTTGCATGTGCTCTCTCTCTCTAAAGTGAATAAATAAATCTTTCAAAAATAATAACAATGGAGCAGGTAAAAAAAAAAAAACTCAAATCTTAACAAGTACTCACTTTTACACTTTCTTCTGTGTTAAGTTTATTTCCCTTAACCAAGACAATCTGGAAAGGGTTGTTATTTTCCCAAACATGCTACAAAAGAATGAAATAGAGTATTTTAATTAAAGACATAAATATTCTATGCTAGCAATGAAATCATCTTATCTGTTCTCATGTCCATTGGCAAAATAATGAAAATAGACCTCTGAACTAACAACTGAAAATCATATATACTAAATTAAGCATCACAACCACTAGCACTTATTTCTTATGGCAAAACACAGGCAGCATTCCAATACTGCCAAGAGATTCACTAAATTAAACACCATAAACAAATAGTATTAAAGCTGTGGATGAATTAAAAATTGACCATTTAAATTAATATACAGTTAATAACTTAATCATCAAGGAGAGATTAAACATACAACTTGTTAAAACTGAGTAACTATTAAAAAATGTTAACTGTTCCAATCAATAAACAGAAACTTAGGATTTGCTTTATATAAATATATTCTGGAAAAAATGATATCTTTGATATATCTAAATTCTAAAAGTATTTAGTAAGCAGAAGGCAAGTTATACCAAAAATGCTATCATAGCTTAGCTGACAGAAATGAAATACATGAGAACATCAACTATTTTGCACATCTAACTTTTCTACTAGAATGTCTCAAATTTCTCAAACTGCTCACTGAAGTCTACGTTTGGCTGTACTCTCAAGAAATTTCTAATTTGGTGTCATTTTTTGTGATACCAAAATAACACCAAAACCAGAAATAGCACATTCACATTTATATGTAGCTTGAGCTGAGGAAAAAGAATAGTAGCTAGAAAGATAATTACCAATAAATGGTAATGGATCTTTGGCAAATGGGCATTGGTTTTCACAGAAGGAGAAGTGAGCAGAGAAAATATGTGAGGCTTAAGCATACAACCTAACAAAATTACATGCTTTCTGGGTTACCAAAGGTTCACACATGAAACTTACAGAAATAATTCGCATTTTCTTTGGTGGTAAAGGAAGAGGAAGGTTTGATGAATTTCGATTTATGGCAGCCTCTATGGCAATCATTTCCTGTTCATACATCTTCTTGATCTTGAAACATTCCACAAGCATAAAATGGGGCAAGGTCCTGTTCATTACACAATTCCGGATATACTACAGTGGCAAGAAAGAATAAGGTAAAGATTTTCAAGCAGGGGCACCTGGGTGGCTCAGTCGTTAAGCATCTGCCTTTGGCTCAGGTCATGGTCCCAGGGTCCTGGGAAAGAGCCCCACATCAGGCTCCCTGCTCCACGGAGAGCCTGCTTCTCCCTCTGTCACTCCCCCTGCTTGTGTTCCCTCTCTCGTTGTGTCTCTGTCAAATAAATAAATCTTAAAAAAAAAAAAAAAAAGATTTTCAAGCAAATACTTAAATCGACATAAGAATAATATTAAATGAACACCACTATACCAACTATGAAAATATCTTAACTAATGTCAAGAATATGAGAAATTAAAATCACAATATAAAATAGCTACCATTAATTAACACCTAAGTACCTAAGAACTAGCTACTTTTTATATTTATAGCTAATTTTCCTAACAACACTTTAAGAGAGATTTTCCTCCCTTTAATAGATGAAAGAACTAAAAGTCGGAAGAGCTAAGTTACATACCTGGCATCTTTATAGCTGGTATCTTTAAATCTACCTTTTTTTTTTTTTGCTAAACCTTTAAGAAATATATATCTCAGTCTAGATGTTTTTGCCTTCTCTTTGCACTTAATACCTAACATTCTGACCAACTGGCTCACCTTTCTAAGGGTGGGACTTGATTGGTAAAGACTGTGATATCACAATGCAGCTTTGACCAATCAGTCAGGAAAAGTGGACATGTAGTACATATGTGGTCATTTCTTCACATCCTGAGGTGGTCATCTTAGAATTTCCCATGGATCCCTGAGGCAGACCTGGTACCTTTACAGAACCAGGCTCCAGAAGATAAGCATTACTATCTCCCTTGCAAAAACATATTGGCTAGATTAGCTTGATACTCTGTTTTATTTCCATGAGACCAGAACGACTCTCCAAAGGCATATAAGAAAAGGAGTGGTTATTCACATTACCGGGGATGCCTAACAAACTGAATAGAAAGAAACCTAATGTTTCCTCAGAAGAATAAATTTCCTATATAGATTCAACATATTATATTCAATTCAGAACCACAAAATACTTTTTTGTTGAAATTTTAAAAAATTCCAGAATGGTCTGTAAGTAGGAGTTACATATTATGATAAATATATTCAATCAAAAATTTTTCACTATGAAATATGTATCATTCCACTTCCTTCACATTCCTTTACCTACATGGTATACTTTCTCTCTCCTACAACCTTGTACAAAACATATACAAGCCTTTAATTTTCTTAATAATAACAAATCCTAAAAAACAAACAAACAAAAAACCCCACAAATCCTAGTTGTGGCAAAACAATATGCCCTCCACTAATCGAGGTTAAAAAAAAAAAAAATCACAGCTCCTTATTGTCAGCCATCACTTAATACATGGCATGCCTGTATCCTTCTTGCTTAAAACAAAATAAAAAATCACAAGAGTAATGACATATTTTTCTAAAATCCTGTTACTATTTACCTCTAACTTGGCATTTAGCCTTTATTCTTTATGCAATGACCATTTCTCAGTCTCCAAATATAATTTCAACAAAAATATCTGCAAGTTTCTTGAAGGCAAAGCCAAGATCTATCTGATAAATAGCACACCTCATGGTGGGGGAGGGGTGTTGCACTGCATTCACTTTATTTATTTATTTATTTATTTAAGATTTTATTTATTTATTTGACAGAGAAAGAGAGCACACAAGCAGGGGAGGAGGAGAAGCAGGCTCCCCCCAAGCAGGGAGCCTGACACAGGGTTGGATCCCAGGTCCCTGGGATCATGACCTGAGCCAAAGGCAGCCGTTTAACCAACTGAGCCACCCAGGCGCCCCTCACTTACCTTATTTAAACTCCAGTTTACTCCAAAAACAATCTGAGGCACTATACTCAAGGAACTCATGATTGCATGGAAATAGTTATGTCAAAGATGGAGGAAAGTTTTTGAGGATGGTCAGACCTAATGCTTACAAATTTTCTACCATATATGGAAGTAACAAAAAGCAGAGGGAAGGGCAATTATACATATAAATGTTAAACTGAACTGAAGTTTTCTAATTCACAATGAAAATTTATAAGACCTTGTTAACGGATAATCACAAGTTTTTATACAATTTAATTAGTGACCATTTAATAAAAATCTTGTATTTTACTTCCCCCAGAATATTTTCTACCTAATTATTATGTTTATATGATAACATAGTAGGCAGTAGCAAATTTTATTAAGAATTCATTATGTCGGGGCACCTGGGTGGCTCAGTCTGATAAGCATCTGCTTTCAGCTCAGGTCATGATCCCAGGATCCTGGGACTAAGCCCCTCGTCGGGCTCCCTGCTCAGCTCCCTGCTCAGGGAGTCTGCTTCTCCATCTCCCTCTGCCCCACCCCACACCCCGCCTTGTGCACTCTCTCTCTCTCTCTCTCTCGCAGATAAATAAATAAAAGCTTTAAAAAATAAAAAAGAGGGGTGCCTGGGTGGCTCAGTCATTAAGCGTCTGCCTTTGGCTTGGGTCATGATTCTGGGGTCCTGGAATCAAGTCCCGCCATCGGGCTCCCAGGAGTGCGGGAAGCCTGCTTCTCCCTCTCCCACTCCCCCTGCTTGTGTTCCCTCTCTCACTGTCTCTCTCAGTCGAATAAATAAATCTTTAAAAAAAATAATAATAATAATTCATTATGCCACAGGAAATGATATAACACTGAAACAACCAAAAAAGTAGAAACATTTAGATACATACATTAAATATATAATCATTATGCCAAAAATATATATATGCATAACTGCAAGTAAACAACAAAAACATGTCAAAATTTTAACAATAGTTATCTCAGAGGTGGGTAGGATTACGAGTATCTATTATTTAATTCTGTATAATTTTCTGTAGGTTCTAAATACTTGACTATAACAACACATTTTTATCAGAAATTTAAATTGTTAAATACACACACGCACGTGCACACACACACCCCTCTGGAAAACTGATAGTTAATACACATACCTGGAACTGAATGAGTGGGTGATCACCAAACACATATTCTACTCTCCCACTGACTTGCAACACATAGTCATAGGGACTAACTTCATCTTCTTTCCCATGAATAGTCAAACGTTTTTGGATTGCCAGTTCATTTATTTTGATAGGATTCATATTAGGAGATATTTGAAAGCTAAACACATCCTAAAAAGGGGAACAGAAAAAAGGAGCAATTTTATATTTGTGCTGAAAAAACCCACTTTACATTTATACTTATTACTATATAGTATATACCCATACATAATATGTACATATATATATTACATATGTATACACTTTACATTTAACATTCCAGTACATTTTCCTATTTTCTAAATATAATCTGTCCATAACAAATTAAGATTTCTGATAATTTGCAAGTCATCTTACACTATACAAAGTGTTACAGATCCCACAGGTAAGATTCATATTTAACTACAGTGTATATTTAACTAAAGTTTACCACCAGAGAGTTGATCAAATGCATTTTCAGTGAATATCTTTATATTTTTAGTATCTTTCTTTAAAAAAGATACCAAAAAACCTGTAGTTGTTCAAATGTAGTCCATACTAAGAATTTTATGTTGTCACTAGTAAGAAGAGATCTATATAACAATTAAATTATAAATGAACAATTCAGTCCAATTTTATAAACATGTAAAAAGAAACAAAGCTTTCATTAATGCAAAACAAGGATATAGTCAGGATTGAATATTATCAAATCTGCTCATCAAAAATCCCAAAAGTACAGATATTAAAGATTACTTAACATCTGAAACTTCTCATAATCTAGCAAAATAATTTCCCACCATATGATCACATACCGAGAAGTTAAGAAAATTCACTATCTCCTAAAGCAGCCAACTGCTACTCGGGCTGTGATTGTTAAAAAATTCTCCCTACTGACTGGAGATTGCTTCTGCAATATTTCCACCAAGTCACCTCCCTTTTCCACAAGGTACTTCAAATTCCAACTTTTTAAACCTAAACTTACTGGGTGTTCCAATCTATTTTCTCTAGTTTTTTTTACCCTTTTTCTCCTAATTTTCTATATGAGTTGGTGCAATATGCATCAAAGCATATGAGCCAGGATCCACAGAGTCATTTGAGAAGTCACATGACTCCACTTTCCTCCCCTAACTCACTTCCCAATAAGATACCAATGATCTCATATCCTTGGGTTGCCAACTGTCACCTCCTCTCCATCTCCAATAACACTCTTCTACTTCAGCAATTCTTCGTCTTTCTCCTAAAGAGCAATATAGCTTCTTATTTAATTTCCTTGCACTATCCACCTCAAAACCTTCATCTACCTCAGAAAGTAATCTACCTTTAAAAAGCGAATCACAAAGAGATATGATACTTTTTTAACATAACATAAATAGTCATAACTGTCTAAAGCAGTGCTACCCAATAAAACTCTTTAAAAAGGGAAACAGTCTATTCTGTTCCAATGCAACAGCCCCTTAGCCACAGTGGTTCTTGAGAAACTTGATATGTGGCTAGTGTGAAGAACTGAATTTTAATTTTACTTAGTTTAATTTAAATTTAAAATTAATGTACATATGTGGCTAGTGGCTACTCTATTTAAACAGCACAGGTCTGAATAATAAGGCCTTATACTCCCTAATATATCATAAAATTATTTAAAGTTCCCATTTACTATTTCATAAACTATTTATTTATTTATTTATTTATTGAGAGACAGAGAGAAGGAGAGACAGTACAAGTGGGGAGGAGAGGGAGAAGCAGGCTCCCTGCAGAGCAAGGAGCCCGATGCGGGGCTCAATCTCAGGACCCTCGGATCATGACCTGAGCAGAAGGCAAACGCTTAACTGAGCTACCCAGGCACCCCCATAAATAAACTTTCTAGAAATACAAAACTAGAGGACACACTCATCATCAGATAGCAAGAACTTACAAAAAAGACCAGAAATCAAAACCGGGCTTGAAAAACGGCAGATATTACAAGACTCAGAAAATAAAACAAGTTTGGTTGATGTGTGTCAAGAATTAAAGGTGGTTTGAAAATTAATAAACAGCAAATATATCTGAAGAAGAATCAAAGAGAACTCCAAGAAATAAAACATATTAAGTGAAATTTAAAACTCAATGAAAAGAAACATGGCAAATTTTAAAAGATTTTTTAAATTTGACAATATCAAGTGTTAGCATAGATGTGAAGAAACTAAACTCAAAGTATTTCTGGTAGGAATGTAAATTTGAAAAACTGTTAGGGGGCGCCTGGGGGATGGAGTCGGTTAAGCAACTGACTCTTGGTTTCAGCTCACTTCAGGATTTCAAGGTCATAAGATTGAGCCTCACACTGAGCCCCTGCACTCAGCCGGAGTCTGCTTGGGACTCTCTCTCCCTCTCCCTCTGCCCCTCCTGCTTGCGCATGCATACTCACGCGTGCGCACGCTCTCTCTCTCTCAAAATAAATAAATCTTAAAAAAAAAAAAAAGAAAGTAAAAGAAAAACTGTTTGGCGTTATCCGATTACACACATACACCCATGACTCACCAATTCTGCTTCTAGGTTTATATCTAATAGAAATACATAAATTGATGTTATTTCATACAAAGCAATGTTGAACTTGATATGCTCTGTGTGTATAGATGTATATAACATGACAACTGAGAAAATCTGAACACTGACTAGAATTTGAGGATAAAAAGCAAGCAAAATAAAACTAGCAAAACAAAGAATAAGAAAGATAAGCCACACACAGGGAGAACACATTCCCAACACATATGAATGACAAAGATTCACTACTCCCCAAATACCAAGAACTTACACAAATCAGTAAGACACACACAACACAATTTTAAAATAGTCAAAAAACAAACAACAGAAATATGAATGGTTCATAAATACGTGAAAAGACATTCCTCATCATCATTTCTGAGAGAGATGCAACTGAGACAATGAAAATACAGTTGACACTTGAGGAACATGGGTTTGAACTGCGTGGGTCCACTTAATTACATGGATTTTTTTTTATAAGTACAGGATAATACCGTAAATGTATTTTCTCTTCCTTATGATTTTAATAACATTTTCTTTCCTCAGCTTACATTATTATAAAAATACAGTATACAACACATATAACAAATATGTGTTTATCAACTATTTATGATAAATCAGTAAGACAGTAAGTCTTACTAATCAGTAAGTCAATGGGAGGCTATTATAGTAGGAGGAAAGTTTTGTGGGGGTCAAAAGTTTTATGTGGATTTTTGGATATGGAGGGATTGGCACCCATAACCCTCGCATTGTTCAAGGGTCAACTGTACATTTGCATAATGGAATTGTATATAGTACCAAGGGCTCGAAACTTTCTTTTAAAGACCAATCATAGTATCATGATGATTACATTCAAGTCTTCTGAAGAACTACTGGTGTGTCTCATCACCCATGTTAATTTTCTTCACATAAACTGTTAATTGGGCTGACTTGGTCAGAACTCAACTGGTTTTTCCTGTATCAAGCGATTTTCCAACATCTCTTTTAAATACTTGACAAAATAGTGCACCTTTAAAAGACCTGTAATTCTCCTGAGGAGTCAACTCGCATTGTTTTGCTCAATGCTTACAAACAGCTGCATGAGAGACTACCCAGCAAAGACACTGGGCATATGGATGGGACAGAAACTTCTGTTTAGCAGGAAGGGAAGGGATACAGTTCATTTGTGACTACATCTATATCAGATATTCAGACAATGTCTACACAGGCGAAGAAATACTTATTATTCATAGTTTTACTGTATGGGCTTCATTGTTTCTCACACTTCTGCCCATGCTTCTGATATATTCTCTGAAATTCCCCAAAAGTATAGTCTCTACCTCCTTCTTCCTTCTCCACAACCCACCCTGTTCCCTAACACACAGGAGACTATTTCAAATGCCATGTGCCCCTCTCCCTTAATTGTTTATTTCATATAACTTATGCTGGCTGAGGTTAAAAAAACACAGGTTTGAAAGTGATGCTCGGGTTTATTGGCATCCTTAACAAATTAGGACTCTTGGAATTAAAAATAATGCCTCTCTGGTCTGGCTGCTGGGACTAATGTTCTTCAAAACTGAAACATGATAGTTCCATGATTATATTTATCTTGCTAAGTCCTAAGAGCCCTAATCTATGCTGGATAATACTGACAATGTGGTCATCTAAAATTTCACGGTTTTCATAGAAACTACTGTCTATATTGCCCAACTATCTTGTAAAACCATTTTTTAACCTATATGAGTACTTTGTTACACTTCATCTCAAGTTTAGTGTTCCTACATACTGCTTCCTAATGTTGGTCATTAGCAGTAATGATGAAATGGCAAAATGAATATTTTATATAAGTCAGAAGAGCAAAAAAAATGCATGTATGAGGGATCAGTATGCTAACGATCCTTTATTCTGATATCATCATTCTTATTTCTTGTTGGTAAAATATTCATTCACTTATGAAATGGTACTGGTAATAAATCACGAATTTGGGGTTTTGTTTTTATTTTTAAAGATCTTATTTGTAAGTAATTTCTACACCCAATGTGGGGCTCGAACTCACAACCCTAAGATCAAGAGCTGCATGCTCTACCGACTGAGCCAGCCAGGCACCAAATTTGGGTTTTTTAAAATGGTCTTAGTTGCATAAACAAAGAGCGATAAACTCTATGTGGCTTTCCAAATTTCTTTAATAACTTAATAATGTTACTAGTCTATATAACATAAAACTAGGAATTTTTTAATCCCCAGGGAAATGCTCAGCTAAAAGAAAAGTAAACTAAGGAGAGTTATGATAGCTGTATCTCAACTATCTGAATATTTGACATGTATAATGAAGGGAAGACTGAACGGATAAACAAGAAAGGACAACCACAGGGACAGAAGTCATAAAAGGCTAGTTTGAATTTTTAAACATATTTTATATAAAAATTTAAATATGTGCTTGCCAAAAGTGAAAACATGCTACTTCAGAAGGCTGAGTGCTTCCCCGAGTACTGAATGTATTTGGTCAGAGACACTACACTATATAAGGGATGGTGAAAAGATTTATTATATAAAGAATCTGACTAGATGATCTTCAAACTACTTTCAGCATTAAAGTCTATGACTGTTGGAGGGGAAGATGACAGCAGAAAAGGAAGAGAAGAAGATCACCTAGTCCCATGAATATAATAAATAACTATCAAATCCTCCTAAATTAAATACCCCAGAAATGAATCTCAAGACTGGTAGAACAAACTCCACAACTAAAGGTAGAGAAGAAGCCACACTGAAGAAGAGGTGAATTGCAGGGATGAGGCTTAGAGGAGAAACATATCATGGCCTGTGCAGTACAAAGGGAGCTGCTACAGTGCAGAAGAACAAGAGACAAACTAGCATACAGAGAAGCCCAAGGGGAAAAGGAGTCCACAGAGCAACCAGCAAGAAAAGAGGGCCCGATTTCACAAGTTCTTGCAACCAGTGGGGCTTAAAGTCTACAATTCTACAGTTAGGGGGCTTGGTTCAGGGAGAGCCCCGAGGGATTAGAAACAAGGTGGAACAAACAGCCCATGGAAATACAGCATGGAAACAGAGATCTTTAGAGGGCCTACAGTGCACAGAGGGGAAGATATTTGCTCAACTCAGGGCAGGAGTTCCAGAAAGGTAGCCCTTACAGAGAAACTCTGGGGGTGGGGGGGAGGAACTGCCTGCGCCCTTTTCCTTCCCTATCCCTCAGCATAAACACAGAACCACCTGAGGGAATGAACACAGCACTGGCACTCACGTGTAACTTGCTTACACCAAGCCCTGTCCCCACACTCTTATGGATCCATCCTTCCCAGTCATGCTTGCCTCGGTCCTACCACAGCATGCCTCCTCACCCAGAGGACCAGCCCAAAGCCCTGACAGCAACATGTCTCATATCTCCCGACCCAGGAGTTTTGTGAGGCCTCGGTTCCAGTGGCAATGCAACAGATCTCATTTCATAAGCAGACCAGAACACATCTAGTTAAAATGCACCACATTCAGGCCCTGGACCAAACACTGCGCACAACAGGCAAACAAAGCCTCTGCAGACTATTGACCTGAAGGACAAAGTGGCCAGGACACAATAGCAGACAACACTCAGCACACAATAGGGATGCTACTGGAAGCACCAGGCCGTGAGGAACAGGGAACACTACACTGCAGAGTACTACAGGACCTCTTCTGCATAAGGCCATTACTCACAAGAACAGAAGATGTAGCTGACTTTCTTAACACATGGAGGAACAGGCACAGACTTATACAAAATGAGAAGACAGAGGAATTTGTCCCAAATGAAAGAACAGGCCAAGGCCAGAGATATAAGCAAAACAAATGTAAGTAACATGCCTAATGGAGAATTTAAAGCAATGATCATAAGAATACTAACCAGACATAAGAAAAGAGTAGAGAACATCAGTGAGACCATTAATACAGAGAATAAGAAAAACATAGCAGAGATAAAAGGCTCAATAAACAAAAGAAGAAACATGTTTGATGGAAGAAGCAGAGAACAAATAACCTAGAAGACAGAGTAATGGAAAATAATCAAGATGGACAAAAGAGAAAAAAGTATTATATGAAACAATAACGGACTTAGGGAACATAATAATCCCATCAAAAGTAATAACATTTGCATTATAGGAGTCCCAGAAGAAGAAGACAGAGAAAAGAGGCAGAGAATTTATTTGAAGAAATAATAGCTGAAAACTTCCCTAATTTGGGGAAGGGAACATACCCAGATGGAGGAGGCACAGAGAAACCCCAACAAAAACAACAAAAGCAGATCCACACAAAGACGTTATAATTAAAATGGTAAAATATAGAAATAAATAAAAAATATTAAGAGCAGAGAGACACAAGAAGACAGTTACATACAAAAGAAACCCCATAAGGCTATGAGCTAATTTTTCAGCAGAAACTTTGCAAGCTAAAAGGAGTAGAAGGATATTTTCAAAGTACTGAATGGTACAATCCTGCAGTCAAGAATACTCTATCCAGCAAGGCCATCACTCAGAATAAAAGAAGAGATAAAGAGTTTCTCAGACATGGGGCACCTGGGTGGCTCAGTCATTAAGCATATGCCTTCGGCTCAGGTCATGATCCCAGGATCCTGGGATCAAGCCCCACATTGGGCTCTCTGCTCAGCAGAAAGCCTGCTTCTCCTTCTCCCACTCCCCCAGCTTGTGTTCCCTCTCTCACTGTCTTTCTCTCTCAAATAAATAATCTTCAAAAAAAAAAAAAGTTTCTCAAAGAAAAACTAAAGGAGTTTGTGACCATTAAACCAGCAATGCAAGAAATATTAAACAGAGGACTCTTTCAGGGGAAAGACCAAAAGTGAAAGTATGAAGATAGGAAACACAAAAACAGTAATGAATATTTTTGTAAAATAGCAGTCAAGGAACTCACAAAACAAAAGATTATAAAATATGACAAGGTACACCTAAAACATGGGAAGGAGAGTAATAAAGGATGGGTTCAAACCTAAATAACCATCAACTTAATACAGACTGCTATATGCAGAAGAGGTTATATACAAACCTAATAGTAACACAAATCAAAAACCACTAATAAATATGCACAGAATAAAGAGAAAGAAATCCAATTGTATCACTGAAGACAACCAGCAAACAATGGAACAGAGAAAGACAAGAAAGGATCAGAGAAAATCTTAACAACCACAAAGCAGGTATTAATATGGCAATAAATACATATATATCCAATTACACTGAATGTAAACAGACTAAACACTCTAATCAAAAGACGTAGGGTGACAGAGTGGATAAAAAAACAAGACCCATCTATATGCTGCCTATAAGACACTCATTTTAGACCTAAAGAAACCTGCAGAGAGAGACAAACCAAGAAAGGAAATCTTAACTACAGAGAACAAACTGATGGTTACCAGAGCGGAGGTGAGTAGGGGGATGGGTGAAAGAGGTGACAGGGATTAAGGAGTGCACTTGTCATGCTAATAACTAGGTGATTAAAATACCTTTTTTAAAAAACTAAAAGTAAATAAATAAAAGAATTTGGGGAAAAATTCTATGACTGCTTGGAATCCAGTAAGATTTCACAATATCTCCACTTCTCTTCTAACTTCAAAACATTTATTTTCACATATACTTTGTTACAATGATGATTATATTAAAATGTGTATATCCAGTAGAGATCTGACCCATATGTAATGAAATGCAGACTGACCTAGATGGGCAAATTGCCCTGAGCCAGTGTTTTCAAGTTGAATGCTAGTCACCTTTCAGTGGTAAAATTGCCCATTCCACCTCTTCCAACACTGCAGAATTCCCTAAATAGTATTTTAAATTTGACCTTGAGACTTTATAATATCCAAATCTTGATTTAAACTGAACTTTAGTCTCAACATATCTCGGAAGAAAGCAACAAATTTTTTTTTTAACCTAGATAAACCTCCTTTGTAAAATGCCAGGAGGCCGGCTCCTTCTTTCCTTCTTTTGCATTTGTTCTTACAAATACTTAGAAACACACTGTTGGAAAGGAGACAGAAGTGAATAAAACTGAAACACCTGGATAAAATCCTGTCTCTACCACGAACCAGCTATAAGGACTGGCAGCAAAAAAAAAAAAAAAAAGAAAAAGAAAAACTTCTCTCCCTTTCATTTTCTTCACTGTAAAATAGGGATGATAACATTTTATACAGTTGTTTTAAAGGTGGAAAATATATTAAAAATACCTTTCATAGTTCTTGGCATGGTAAAGTGCTCAATATAGAATGGCTACTGAAATGGTTTATGTCATTATCGTTATCACAGTAATTGAAGAACAACACAAACTATCCTTGAACTCCTACCATAATTCTAAAGCTAGATTCTCTTTGATAAAATGACCACACTAAATACAAAGGCAGTATCATAATCTGGTTTGTAAAACAGCTGTGACCATTCAGGTATAGACTGTAAATACACTCCAATATAATACCTATTTCCGTATCACCACTTAATTACATATCACAGAATGCACATATAAGAATATGGGAAAAAAGAGATCATTTGAACAAACCTTTCATTTTATAGACAAGAGAAAAATCAAATGAGAAAATAAAACATTTACACTAAAGAACATTATCTAGACTGGGGTTGGCAATCTTTTTCTGTAAACAACCAGGCTTTGCTGACAACCTGTGACACATTCCTTCCTCCCTCCCTCCCTTCCTTCCCTCCTCTCTCTCTTCCTTTCTCTTTCCATCTTTTAAAAATTCCTTGAATTTTTTTTACCTCCCTTTAAAATATAAAACCCAGAAACTAATAATACACTATATGTTAATTGATTTTAAATAAAATTTTAAAATAGTTAAATAAATACATAAATACATACATACCATTCAAAAACTGCAGTTTTCCAACCCTGATCTAGACTAATACATCATTGCATCACAAAATCATACAGGTGCAAAAGATGTGTCACTTCTGATTGTTATACGTAATCCTAAATTTATTTCCATCTTTAAATCTAAAAATGCTCTTTGTAATAATATTTACCAGCTATCTCCTCTACGACTGGTGCTGCATTCAGGTAAAAACCACAGATTTATTACAATGTATTTCTTAAATAACATAATACTACCTGACAATTTTCAAAATGAACAGCCACAATGAGCTTTCCTCCATATAGTTTATCTTCTAAGTTTTCAAGGATTGATGGTTCATGTTCTGGTGGATATGTCTGCTTTAGCCAATCCATCCAAGACAATCCCACAAGCGACTGAATCTTTTCCTCACTGAATTTGCGCATTTTTATTCGGAATTCATTCACTTCAGGATCCTTCAGTGCATCAAATTCATGTAGACCTAAACAAATTTTTTTAAAATGTCATTTTGAGTAGCTAATAATACAAGAGAATACAAAATATATTCGACCAAATACATTGGATATGTGGTTCTTATCATGCAAACAAAACTGGGCAGGAAAATATTATGAAAGATCGAAAGACCATCCAGAAAAAATAACAAATTTCACGTACAGAAGATGAACATATAATTAAGATTTCTAAAGAAGACAAACTTGAAACCTTTGAAGAATGTAGCTGGGTACCAGTTTTAGAAAGATAATCACTGAAATAGTACACACTTTAAAACCACATGTAAAATATCCAGTTTTTCTTTAAAAACCAAGTAAATCACATTTGATATATCTGAGAAAGCCTAAGAATCTGAAAACTTTTAAATTTAAAAGACTTAAAATATAAGCTATTACTTAACTTAAAACTCAGTAAATTTAAATTTTATAGATTAAACTTCCAATTCACTGTGATTTTAACAATGGTTATATCAATTAATCAAAAATCTCAAAAAATTATTTTGTTGTACTTAATTATGAACCACTTCTACCATGAAGACAACTAAATATAGCAACCTTTTCATAAACTTATCATTATCCTAATAAATAATTCTTGAAACCTACAATAAATGAACATGCAGAAATTTTTATACATAAACTTTTAACTGTGAGATTAGCAAACATTTTAATTTAAAGATTATTCAAACTGGCCACACCTCATGACCCAGTACAGCTTTTTCTGCCCACAGGTCCTGTCCCCATGTTTAATAAAACCACCTTTTTGCACTGAAGATGTCTCAAGAATTCTTTCTTGGCCATGGGCTCTGAATCCCAGCAACACTCCAAAACTACATCAATACTGTGCATGTATTGAGGAGACTTTTCAGTGTCAGCTCTCATTCTTTTAAACTGATGTTTAGGGACTCCTGGGGGGCTCAATCGGTCAAGCATCCAACTCTTGGTTTTGGCTGAGGTCATGATCTCAGGGTCATGAGATCGAGCCCCACATCTGCCTCTGCACTCAGCAAGGAGACTGCTTAAGATTCTTTCTCTCTGGGGCTCCTGGGTGGCTCAGATGGTTAAGCATCTGCCTTCAGCTTGGGTCATGATCTCCAGGTCCTGGGATTGAGCCCCACATGTCAGCTCCCAGCTCAGCAGTGGTGTCTGCTTCTCCCTCTCCCTCTGCCTTTCCCCCTGCTTATGACCGCCCTTTCTCTCACAAATGAATAAAAAATCTTAAAAAAAAAAAAAGACTTTCTCCCTCTCGCTCTACCCCTCCCCCTCAAATAAATAAAAATCTTTAATAAATAAATATTAGAATCAATTGTGGCATTAAATATAGAAAAATAAAAATGTTTAAGTTGCACAATGCAGCAAAGTTAAAGTCTTGACGGTACATTATGATTTCCTGGATAGTTTTAGATCTGAATGGAAATACATACTCTAAATCAGTTATGAAGGAAGTGTAACTTATGCAGACTAGCTGAGGCATTTTGGAGCCTCTTCCACAGCACTGTTGAAACTATTTCTACCCACAGACATAGGTATTACAGGTAAGGAAAGGAAAATGAGTACCTAATACATTTAACAAGAATCACACTCTTTATCTCCCTTTATCTACTAAAACTCTATCTAATCTACTTTCTGAATGTTTCTCAACTCTGTCTACTTCTCCTAGTTCCTGCAGCCATTAATTTAATCCTGGCCATCACCATCCCTCCCTTGGATTATTACATCAGTTTTTCACTAATTTCTCTATTCCCAGTCTTAATCTTTCTGATCCACTCTCCATTTTACAATCTGAATAATCTTTATAAAATGTAATCTGATCATGTTACTCCACCACTTAAATCCCTTCGATAGTTTCCCAATTGCTTTTAGGAATCAGTCTCTAATTCTTAATATGGCCTGAATGGCTCCACATACTCTGAAGCTGGCTAGCTCTCTCATCTTCCTGCTTGTCCTAGCTGTCCCTTGATGCAAACCATAACCAATTACTTTTATTCCTTGAATAGGCCATTCTTCACACATGCCATTCCCATTTGATTATCCTTCTTCCAACTCCTTCTACCTGTTCAACTAGTCATCAGCACTGAAGGCACAATTTAGTCGTGTGTCTTCTATAAGGCCAACCCTCTCTCACTCAGTTCATTTTACGTCCTTGACTTATAGCAGTTTACACACTGTATTGTAATTGTCTATTTACTGATCTCTATTTCCTACAGCACTGTGAGCTCCAAGCAGACAAAGACCATAATTATCACCCGAGTTCACTGCTGTAGTCCCAATTAAAAACACTTGATATATACTGTTGAACTGCAATTGCTACTGCTTTGGTCATTTTTTCAATATATTATAAATAAGAAGCTTTGCTCACATAACTGTTAGAACCAACTGAAAAGTACAGATTTCTTTAATTCATCCCAGACTCACTGAATCTCAATCTCTGAGAATCTACTTTAAAAATAAATAAATAAAACTTGAATTTAGAAACCATTACAAAGATTTCTTAAAAATAGAAACTTCGCCAAAAATAAGAAATTAGGGGGGTGCCTGGCTATGCAACTCTTAATCTCCGTGTTGTGAGGTCAAGCCCCACGGTGGATGTAGAGATTACTTAAAAAATAAACAAAACAATTAGGTCAAGTAATTTAATTTTCAACCTAGTTAATTTCTACATGTCTTCTGATAAGAAAATCTGATAGCAAACCTTAAATTTTAAGATTAAAATATTGTGTCATTTACAGTCAAATATAATTTTTTTTTAAGTAGGAATCCCACCCGGCATGGAGCCCAACTCAAGGCTTGAACTCACAACCCTGAGGATCAAGACCTGAGCTGAGATCAAGAGTGAGATGTTTAACTGAGCAACCAGGCGCCCCAAATATAATTTTTTCACATAAAAAAAGTACTGAGTGGGGGCACCTGGATGGTTCAGTTGGTTACCCATCTGCCTTCGGCTCAGGTCATGGTCCCCGGGTCCTGGGATTGAGCCCCACATCTGACTCCCAGCAGGGAGCCTGCTTCTTCCTCTCCCTGCTACTTCCCTTGCTTGTGTGCTTTCTCTCTCTCTCTCTCTCTCTCTCTCTCTATCTCTGAATTAAATAAATAAATAACATCTTTAAAAAAAGGTACTGAGTGAATAATTTCTTCACATTAAAGATAGTGTTAAAATCCTGCAGACTCTATATTTCCTTCACTTTAAAGTATACCACAACTTTATATAGGTTAGGTAAAAAATAGGGAGTTTTCCAATTTTTTTTTTCAGGATGTTGACAAAATTCTCTGATCAAGATTTACTAATGGGAATTTGAAGGGGTGACCTTCACTACGGAACATAATCAGAAGTCGAACAGAAGCTCTGCATATAATTATTTAGAATAAACATAAAAAATAAAATGATCAGACACATCATCATTCAGGAAAAGGTATTTTTAGACCCACTAGGGCAGTTACATTTGTAAAGGTTCTATTGTTTTCTCTGGAGAGGAGGAGGCAGCAAACTTGTTCCTGAAGTTAAATTGAAATAACTGTTTATTGTTTTACCAAGAGGCATGATCTCACCAAGTCCTGGTTGTAGTCATCACATACAAATTAGCAACTGCAAAAACTGACTTGTTAGGTAATTAAAGTGAAAATTCATTCTAAAATATTAAAACAGACTTACTCAACTTCCTAAATGAATGTTAACACTTGAATCTGTGTATATGATCATTAACACCAGGTTTTCTAGATGCGCTGAAAATCTAAAGTACAATTTATAGTTTAGAATTTATAAACTGTTCGATTTATTTTTTTTTAAGATTTTATTTATTTATTTATTTGACAGAGAGAGAGAGCAAGCACAAGCATGGAGAGCTGCAGTGGGAGAGGGAGAAGCAGGCTCCCCGCTGAGCAGGGAGTCCAATGTGGGGCTTGATCCCAGGACCCTGGGATCATGACCTGAGCCGAAGGCAGATGCTTAACCAACTAAGCCACCCAGGTGCCCCATTAACTGTTCAATTTAATATAAAACACAGCTTGCATCTTGATCATCCAAAGTGCAGGGCACACTGCATTAAAAATTTTTATATAATAAACTTTATGATACAGATGAAGTATGGTCACACTGCTTATAGAAAGAAAAATTCAATTTATATATATGTATATACATATGACCCCTGCACTGTGGCAAGGTAAGACTTTACCCTGGGTTGCCAAATAAAAAAAACAGCATGCCCAATTCTATTTGAATTTTAGATAAACAATGAATGATTTTTATCATTAAGTATATCCCATATTTGCATCTAGTATATTTTTATTTGCTAAATCTGCCAAGCTCATGTAGAGATAGAGATGGCTAATGAGCTCATATTTTTTGAAGATCACAACTAGAAGACAGTACAGTGATCTAAGTTTTGAAAACATGGTACATCTCAAAAAGACACCTATATCCTGACAAAAGTTAGGCTCTCTCTGTGGTGCTAACCTTTTGGGTTATCAAATATTTAACAATCAGTGCGGTTCTGGTCTACTTCCTTCCATCAGCAGGGAAACATAAAAGCTATATATTTCATACACACATACAAAGCCACTTGGAAAGAACTATATCTCAATATCAGTAGATATTCTTGTCTTCAATAAGACTGTAAGTGATTGATTATTCTTTTTTACTTTTCCATATATTCTTCAATTCAAACAAAGGAGAGACTTTTTGTAATGGAGAATTTAAAATTTATCAAAAAAATCTTTGGAGTTCTAGCAAATGGAAAGGAATGCTTTCTAGTGAGGCCATTAATATGTAAGAAAATTGTGGGTGCTCCTGGATGGCTCAGTCAGTGGAGCATGTGACTCTTGATCTCAGGGTTGTGAGTTCAAGCCCCACACAGGGTGTGGAGATTACTTAAAAAAAAAAATTAAAAAATTTAAAAAAGCAAAAAAAAAAGAAAGAAAAAATCTTGTATTTTAAGTAATTACAAACTATTGAAGGGGTAAAAAATTACTGCCTAAAGCAAACTAGCTATCCTCTGAAGTAATCAAACCTTTTTAAATACTAGGCTGTCTGGGTACCTGAGTGGCTCAGTCTGTTAGGTGTCTGACTCTTAATCTCAGCTCAGGTCTTGATCTCAGGGTTGTGAGTTCAAACCTAGCACTGGCAGGCCCAGCATGGACCCTACTTAAAAAAAAAGAAAAGAAAAGAGAAATACATACTAGGCTGTCATTCAGTAAATCAACAAGGTTCTGTTCTAAATACTCAGAGGGAAGAATGTAGCCCTACATTTGTAATCATTAGTTAGCCCGAATAACTATAGGTCAAGATCAAAGAATGCAATCTTACAGGACATGGTTCTTAGAGGGGATGATACTAGGTTATCTTGAAGATATTTATAATACTAAATGAAATGCTACTATATTATTTTATAAGAGTGAATTTAATCAATACAAGAGGCCAATCCAAATCCAAAAACCTCCAGTGGATTGTTTGGTTTTGTATTTAAATGTCAAGTCTCTTAAAAAATAAAATAAAAATGAAAACAACAATACAAACCTGATACTTCAAAATAAATAAACAAACGTCAAGTGTCCTCTGCAGTTAACCTCTTATAGTACTTAATTCTAGTACCTTGTCTAAAGCAGAATATTGATATACCATTGGCCCCTGTGACACCTAACATTATTATAGCAAGAGAGCCTCTACCACATTTTGTTACTCACAATTCTCCCTGGAATTAATATATCTTGACTCCCTACAAAAATACCTCTACTGGGGCGCCTGAGTGGCTCAGTCGTTAAGCGTCTGCCTTCAGCTCAGGTCATGATCCCAGGGTCCTGGGATCAAGCCCCACATTGGGCTCCCTGCTCCGTGGGAAGCCTGCTTCTCCCTCTCCCACTCCCCCTACTTGTGTTCCCTCTCTCACTGTGTCTTTCTCTGTCAAATAAATAAATAAAATCTTAAAAAAAAAAAATCTCTACTTAAAGACAATTTTAGCTAAGGAGTAAAATTGTCAATAATGTGGGTTATTTATAGAAACTTTTCATTCAGTTTAAAGTCTTGGTATAGAGAGTTGTATATAAATTGTGTGTATATCGTGGATCACTACATCAAAAACTAATGATGTATTGTATGGTGACTAATGTAATAAAATAAAATTAAAAAATAAGTAAGTTGTGTATATAGTATAGAAGCAGTTCAAAAGAAATGGAGGACGTATCTCTTAGAAAAGGGCTTCTCAAACTATCTGAGACAAAGGGACAACTTTTTTCTTTCCAATCTGCCAAAAAAACACTTTGGCAAATAAAAGTAAGTCACTAGAAAAAGACATACAAAACATATTACCATAGTGTCCCAGGGGTTATCACATTGCTACAAGAATCTATAAACATTTACTCTCAATTTTTACACTTACATTATCTCAGACTGGCTATCAATTTACAAACAAGTATTGGTCCTTGAGTCACACTCTACAAAGCAATGCCTTTGATCATACTTACTACATGTTTATACATACAACAACAAATATGTAAAGAATTCATACCAAAAAGTTTTTAAGTTACCTTTTCCTATAAGGACTCCAATTTTTGAGTCTAATTTTTCCCCTGGGTCACAACTTCTTGTCACTAATTTGAGAACTGGAAGAAAAGGTCTGACATCACAGAGTCTTCTTGTTTCATCTTCAAGTTCCTCATATACAGCAGTTTGATTCACACATGCAAACATATAGGAGTCAATTTCCATAAGGAGGTTAAACATTGGGTAATTGTGAACTTGCTTCCATAATATCTGCAGGAAAAAAAATAAGACACTTTGTGGAAGAGAAAAACTTGTTCAAGTATACAAAGATACATCTACAAGGATACTCACTGCAGCACTCTTTATAAAACTCACAAACATAGGACAAGTTAAATGTTTAGCAATAAAAAACTGGCTAAATCAATTATAAAGTATTACAAATTTGTGAAAATAAAAATACATGGTAACATGGAAAGTTGTCCAAGATATAAGGTTTTTTTTAAATACAAACTTACAAGAGAATACATGTAGTATTAACCCATTTTTTTCTAAGTAATAATGTAATGCACAAAAAAATGCACTTAAATAAACAAAATTATTGAGTATCTGCCAGACTCATTAAGAGAGGACTCAAAATCAGAAATGAAAGAGAAGTTACAACTGACACCACAGAAATACAAAAGATTTTAAGAGACTACTTTAAAAAATTATATGCCAACAAACTAGAAAACCAAAAGAAATAGATAAATTCCTGGAAACATACAATCTTTCAAGACTGAATCAGAAAGAAGCAGATACTCTGAACAGACTGATTACAATAATGAAACTGAATCAGTAATAAAAAAACTCGCAACAAAAAAAAAATCTAGGGGCACGTGGGTGTCTCAGTAGGCTAAGCATCTGCCTTGGGCTTAGGTCATGATCCCAGGGTCCTGGGACTGAAGCCCCTCCAACCCCCATCAGGCGCCCTGCTCGGCAGGAGCCTGCTTCTCCCTCTCCCTCTGCCACTCCCCCTTGCTTGTGTTCTCTCACTCTCTCTCTCTCTCTCTCTCTCTCTCTCTCAAATAAATAAATAAATAAATAAAATCTTAAAAAAATAAAAAAAGTCTAGAACCAGATGGCTGCATTGGTGAATTCCACCAAACATTCAAAAAAGAATGAATAGAATGAATATCGGGGGTGCCTGGGTCGCTCAGTTGGTTAAGTGTCTGCCTTCAGCTCAGGTCATGATCCTGGAGTCACAATATCGAGTCCCGCATCAGGCTCCCTGCTCAGCAGGTAGTTCTCTCCTCTGACCCTCCCCCCTCTCATGCTCTCTGTCTCATTCTTTCTCTCTCAAATAAATAAATAAAATCTTAAAAAAAAAAAAAAAAAGAATGACTATCAGGGTGCCTGAGTGGCTCAGTCAGCATCCAACTCTTGATTTCGGCTCAGGTCGTGATCTCAGGGTCGTGAGATCAAGCCCTGCTACAGGCTCCTTGCTGGGCACTGAACCTGCCTAAGACTCTCTCCCTCTGCCCCTGCCCCATTCTCCCTCTCCAGGGGGAAAAAAAAAAAAAAAAGAATATCCTTTTCTTTTTTTTCAAAGATTTCATTTATTTATTTGATAGAGAATGCGCACACGAGCCTGCAAGTGAGAAAAGAAGCACAGGGAGAGGGAGAGAGATGAGTGCAGGGCCCAACCTCACACCCTGGGATCATGACCTGAGCCGAAGGCAGATGCTTAACAACTGAGCCACCCAGGTGCCCCAAGAGTCAGAAACTTAACTGACTGAGCCACGCAGGCACCCTTCAATCCTTTTCAAACTTATCCAAAAAAAAGAAGAGGAAGGAATGCTTCCAAATTCATTCTACAAGGCATTACTCTGATACCAAAACCAGACAAAGACACTACAAAAAAAAGAAAATCACATACCGGTATGCCCAATGAACATAGGTGCAAAAAATTCAACAAAATATTAGCAATGCAAATTCAACAAGACATTAAAAGGATCATTCACCACAATCAGGCGGGAAATATTTCAGGGATGCAAAGATGGTTCATTATCCACAAATCAATCAACATGATATACTACCATTTACAAAATGAAAGATAAAAACCATCTAATTATCTCAGTAGATGCAGAAAAAGCATTTGACAAATTCTAAATTTGTTCATGATAAAAACTCTCAAAAAGTTGGAAACAGAGAAAATATACCTCAACATATTAAAGCCATATATGACAAACCCATGGCTAACATACTTATGGTGAAAAGCTGAAAGCTTTTGCTCTAAGATCAGGAACAAGACAAAAATGTCTACTCTCCATACCTTTATTCAACATATAGTACTAGAAGACCCAGTCACAGCAATCAGACAAAAAGAAAAAGCATCCAAATTGTTAAGGAAGAAGTAAAATTGTCACTATTTGCAGAAGACAGGATACTGTATATAAAAAACCCTAAAGATTCCACAAAAAAATACCCTAAAGATTCCACAAAAAAATATTAAATGAATTCCATAAAGTTGCAGAATACAAAATATATAAAAACCTATTGTTTCCATACACTAACAGAGAAATGAAAACAATGCCATTTACAAATACAAAAAAAAAAAACAAAACCCTAGTCTTATGTTAAGTAAAAAAGTCAGAGAAAGACAAATACTATATGATTTCACTTATATGTAGAATTTAAAAAACAAAACAAAAAAAAACAGAAACTAATAAATACAAAGAATAAACTAGTGGTTGCCAGAGGGGAGGAGGATGGGGGAAAGGTGAAACAGGTGAAGGGGATTAAGAGGTCAAAATACCATTTATAAAATAAATAAATCATAGAGATGAAAAGTACAGCAGAAAGAATACAGTCAACAATATTGGAACAACTTCATATAGTGACAGACGGTAACTACACGTATCATGGTGAACATTTCATAATGTATATAACTGTTGAATCACTAGTTTGTACACCTGAAAGTAATATAATATTATATGTCAACTCTACTTCAATTTTTTTAAAAGTGAGTATCTATGAAGATGTCCATATTTACCATTCTTATGAACATAAATAACTTCTAATTAGAAAAAAATAGAAAATTCAAAGTATGTACCATTACCCCCTTACAAAATTTATATTATTTTTCCTGCATTCTTTTCTATTCACCAGGGTTATCTTCATTAATTAACACTGCCCTGTCAGAAGAAGCAGACATATACCCAAAAAAATTGAAAGCAGGGACTCAAACAGATACCTGTACACCAATGTTCATAGTAGAATTATTCACAATAACCAAAAGACTGATACAACCAAAATATCTATCAAGAGATGAACAATAGACAAAATGGAGTATATCCTAACAATGGAATATTACTAAGTCTTCAAAAGGAATGAAATTTGGATTCATATTACAATATGGATGACCTTTAAAATATTACGGTAGGTAAAGTAAGTCAGACACAAAAGGACAACTATTGTTTGATTCCACTTTTATAAGGTAGCTGGAATAGACAAATTCCTAGAGACAGAAACTAGAATAGTGACTACCACAGGGACTTGGAGAAGAAAGTTTATTATTTAATGAGAACGGAATTTGTGTTTCTGTATAGGGCTGATGGTTGGGCAATACTGTGAAAGTATTTAATACCACAGAATTATGCACCTAAAAAATTATTCTTATGGTAAACTTCACATTGTGTATGTTTTACAATTAAAAGAATGGAGGGCATGAATGGTTAATCCAGCTTCAGGTGCAGCCACAGACATCCATTCTTGTCACTGGTAACTATAAAAATAAGTACTCTCTGAACCTTGGGATACCTAAAATAATTTTCTATTTTTTTTTTTCTACTTCAGGGATCATGCAGTTTTAGAATTCTCATGTCTCCCGGAAGAAGCAGCTTGGAAAAGAGTTAAGAGGCTGTCCAAAGTCAAGAAATTTAAAATGGCTTGTCATAAATACTTTTTCTTAAAAATATCATATCCCCTGATTTTCATATTGGGTTCAGCTATTTGGAAAACATTAAAGAGAAAGTTTAGCAAAATAATTTCATTTACATTTCATAGTACTCACAAATCAATACCACTCATCAATTCATGTGAAAAAATAATCCAACAAAACAGGCAAGTCTTATTATGTAAAAGTAGTTGCTTCCAAACTGATAGTTACCAGAAGGGAGGTGGTTGGGGGAAATGGGTGAAATAGGTGATGGGGATTAAGGAGTGCACAGTGCACTCGTAGTGATGAGCACAGGGTGTTGTATGCAACTGTTGAATCACTATATTGTACACCTGAAACTAATATTACACTGTGCATTAACTAACTGGAATTTAAATTAAAACTTAAAAAAAAAAAAAAAAGAATGTGCTTCCAAAGGAGGGCATGTTATTCACTACTGGGGGGAAAGCTCTTCTTTCACATAATCCCCATGAAAAGTAGTGGGGGTATGGAGGGAAGAAGAGGAAGGAAAAGGAGACAAGAGAAAACCAACCAAAAATCACATACAGGAAAAGTATGACAAGTTCAAAGACAGTATTTAAAAAGATTTTAACTCAGAACTTTGACAATGTCAAATTCCTTTAAATCACCTGAATGAACATTTCAAACTAACATAATTTTTCTTAATTTCAGGTATCACATATGGATTAAAAGTGAGAGTGAGAATTACCTTTTATACATCTACAAAAGACAAAGCATATATCAAAATCTTTAAAATATAGGGACCTAAAGGTTCATTTTCCCTCAAATTGACTGTATGACTTACATTAATAAAATTTTCTGTAATACAATAACATCTTCCCCTAAGTGATACAGTAAGTAAGCTACATTTATAAAAATTCCACCTATTAACATACCTGTTTAATATAGGAAATGGTAGCTTCCCGAGGAACCTCCAACTGAATATAAATCCCAGTGGGCAAAAGGAAATCCACAGGTATGGAGCCATCAGATGCTAACTGTGAATCCACTGCCCAGATGTCAAGGATGTCTGCCATAGCAGGAGGCATTATGAAACTGAAGCACATTCATAACCATGGGGCCCTAGAAATTATTAAGTAAAACTCAGTGAAACAGAAAATTAGCCAAATCTTATACTAAAATATGATAAAGCCCACCAATCCATAATTAGTCTTTGGATTTCAATATAGCCAATAATAAGGTGGCTAATTAAAGATTAAGCCACCAGAAATAAATTACTTAAAAACACTTATCATTACATGCATTTTATATATATATATATATATACAAATACACACATAGCACTAACTCAAATTCAACAAAAGTATATCACATGTGAAAAACGAAAGATTTAAAGATTAGAGGTTTCTAAGAAATTCAGTAAACAACCGCTCAAGTGATTGTTTACAGATTTTACTTAAATAAAAAAATAATAAAATAATAAAATAAAATAATATTGGCTTCTTTGGCTGAGTTCTTCTCTGCAAACTCCAATGAAAACAGCAGTCAAGAGGGCCTTCTTTCAAACATAATTTTCTATCTGGGCGCCTGGGTGGCTCAGTTGGTTGAGCATCTATCCAACTCTTGATTTCTGCTCAGATCATGATCTCGGGGTCATCAGATCAAGCCCTCTGTCAGGCTCCATGCTCAGCAAGGAGTCTGCTTGAGCTTCTCTCCCTCTCCCTCTAACCCCTCCCCCCTCCATATGTGCACTCTCACTCTCTAAATCTTTTTTTTTTTTTTAATTTATCAATCTCAGGTGCCTGGGTAGCTCAGTCGTTAAGCATCTGCCTTCGGCTCAGGTCATGATCCCGGGGTCCTGGGATTGAGCCCCGCATCGGGCTCCCTGCTCTGCAGGAAGCCTGCTTCTCCATCTCCCACTCCCCCTGCTTATGTTCCCTCTCTTGCTTTCTGTCAAATAAATAAAATCTTAAAAAAAAAATTTATCAATCTCATGTACAAAATGTCATGAACTTATAGTCTCATGACCCACCACCTGAGAATTAAAAACACCAAATCCCTCAACCCAGCTGGCAAGGGCCTTTGTGCTATGTTTCTGTCCTAATTTCCTTTACTTGTCCTATTACTGCATTGCCTAGGCCTTTGTACCACAAAGAACTATGTTCATACAAATGTTGACACTCCTGGAATCAAACCCCTATTCCAAAAAATGTACCCCTCAACTGCTCCTTGAAGACTTCCTTGAGAGCTTCCTTCAAGAAAGCACAACAATAACAGTGGGAAGAACATGGGCACTGAAGTTAATTAAGTCAAGATTTAAATCCCATTTACTGAAAGAATGAAAGTATCACATCAAAAGAGACAAAAGTCAACCTGAAGCATTTCTGAGCATCAAAAACACTCATGACATCCATGGACTGAAACATATCAAATATATACAAATGAGTGACTTAAAAATAATAAAAAGAAACAAATAAATTGTTTACTGATCACCACTGGAGATTGCTAAGACCAACTCACTATTTTGAAAATTGATAAAGAATGGGGAAGTAAATCAAACATGTTTTGACCAGCTTATACCAAATATTGCAGGGTAACCAAATGAATGATGAGGGTAAGGTTTTTTTTTCTTGATTTTTAGAACAATTTTAGTTCATAAACATAAAAAGAATGATAAAATTAGAAAACCACCATTGTGCAACCTCTAATGAAACAATGAATCTAGGCAATAATGCATAATTAATGGATGCTAAAAAAATTTGCAAAATAAAGTGAAAGGATGATGAGGAACTTTATAATGAACATTATCAGGTTGACACTATCTAAATCCTGTGAATAATCCAGAAATATGCCTCCTCCTGTAATGCAAACAGAAGTACTAACCACACCTATAGGATATGGTTGATTTTAAAAAACAAAAAACCTGAATTTAATCAAGACTCTAGATCTGACTTATTTATCAGTTTACAAGAAATAGGAAAATAGCGAAAGGAATTAAAGACTTCAAGGAAGCATCAGTCAAGTTTCCAATGAATCATCAATAAAAAAAGTAATCAACGACAATAAAACAAGCTAATCGACAACAAGAAGAGAAAGAAAGAGAATGGTGCAAGGACTGTTAACAAACACTCAGGAGGGGCACCTGGGTGACTTAGTTGGTTAAACGTAGTACTCCTGATTTCAGACCAGGTCATGATCTCACAGTTCTAAGATCAAGCCCTGCCTCAGTTCTGTGCTGGGGGTGGAATAGCCTTATCCAACATTACTTCACCAAATCAGCTATAAAAACCTATCTTTAAAACAAACTGGGAGGGGTGCCTGGGTGGCTCAGTCGTTAAACATCTGCCATCAACTTGGGTCATGATCCCAGAGTTCTAGGATCGAGCCCCAGGTCCGGCTCCCTGCTCAGCAGGAAGCCTGCTTCTCCCTCTCCCACTCCCCCTGCTTGTGTTCCTTCTCTCGCTTTGTCTCTGTCAAATAAATAAATAATCTTTTAAAAAATAAAATAAACTGGGAAATTTAAATATGAATTAGACGATTTTAAGAAAATACTGTTACATTTGTGAGGTATAATAATGGTCTGCTGGTGGGGCGCCTGGCTGGCTCAGTTAATGGAGAATGTGACTCTTGATCGTGGGGTTGAGTTCAAGCTCCACATTCGGTGTACAGATTACTTAACAATGGGATCTCAATAGATAAAAAAACAGATCTATCTATATGCTGCCTACAAGAGACTCATTTTTTTTTTTGGATTTTTTTTTATTTATTTATTTGAGAGAGAGAGAATGAGAGATAGAGAGCACGAGAGGGAAGAGGGTCAGAGGGAGAAGCAGACTCCCTGCTGAGCAGGGAGCCCGATGCGGGACTCAATCCCGGGACTCCAGGATCATGACCTGAGCCGAAGGCAGTCGCTTAACCAACTGAGCCACCCAGGCGCCCAAGAGACTCATTTTTTAAAGACACCTGCAAATTGAAAGTGAGGAGATGGAGAACCACCTATCATGTTAATGGATGTCAAAAGAAAGCTGGAGAGAGAGCTCAGGCAGGGAGAGCAGCAGGGAGAGGATGAGAGGGAAAGAGCAGAGGAAGAGGGAGAAGCAGACACCCTGCTAGGCAGGGAGCCGGACACAGTGCTGGGTCCCAGGACCCTGAGACCATGGGCTAAGCCGAAGGCAGATACTTAACCAACTGAGCCACCCAAGTGCCCTGAAACTGGTCCACTTTTTTAAACCATACACAAAAATAAATTCAAAATGGATAAAAGACTTTAGTGTGAGACAGGAAACCATCAAAATCCTAGAGGAGAACACAGGCAGCAACCTCTCTGACCTTGGCTGTACCAACTTCTTATTAGACACATCACCACAGGCAAGGGAAACAAAAGCAAAAAAGAACTATTAGGACTTCATCAAGATAAAAAGCTTCTGCACAGTGAAGGAAACAATCAACAAAACTAAAAGGCAGCTAAAGAATGGGAGAAGATATTTGCAAATGACATTGATAAAGGGTTAGTATCCAAAATCTACTAAGAACTTACCAAACTCAACACCCAGAAAACAAATAACCCAGTTAAGAAATGGGCAGAAGACATGAAGACATTTTTCCAAAGAAGACATCCAGATGGCTAACAGATACACGAAAAGATGCTCAACATCACTCAACATCAAGGAAATACAAATCCAAGCCACAATGAGATACCATCTCACACCTGTCAGGATGGCTAAAATTAACAACACAGGAAACAACAGGTGTTGACAAGGATAAGGGAAACTGCACTCCCTGAACATTCCAGCCTTTACTGATTCCTCTCCTAACTCTTACACCTCTTACCATCTGGACCCATTACACTGACACTTATACAGGCCCTGAATCTTTCCCATGTGCCCGTCTTGTTTCTGTAGGCAGGACAGTGCACTGATGAAAGACTGTGGTCTCAGAATCCAACAGCTTACTTGTGAGAGCTGGTTTTCCATCCCTCACTGGCTGAAAGATCTTGAGTAAATCACGTATCTTCTCCCTAAAGTTCCCTTATCTGCGAAATGATGAAATCAACAGTAACTACCTTAGAGCACATAGTTATAAAAATTGAAGAACGCCTGGAATTTAGTAATCCAATATAAATATTTGCTTATTTTTTATTTTTATTCAAAAGCCATAAGTTCTTTTGAGCTATGAGTTATATATTTTCAACTACTTTCATTTCCCCAAAAGTGATTAGCACATAGTAGCCATTTAATAATTGTTTAATGAATTTAAGAAAAACATTATTATCCCTACTCCTACAATTAAAAAAGAAAATCACAGGATAATAAGAAAATCTAAAACAGCTAATGGTGAGTTCTTACTCTGTGCCAGCATTCTAGTAACTTCTTTACGTGCATTTCTGTATTTTATCCTTACTACCATCCTATGGTAATATTACTATTCCTTGAGAAACTTAAAGAGGTTGAGATCTCATAGCTACCAAGTGGCAGTCCTGGATCTGAATTTGGGTCTAACTATAGAGTGTGAGCCCTATACAACCCTCTGCATAATAACAAAGTACCAGAAAAAAGTCTGATACATTAACCATAATAAACTGCATTATGTAAACTATAAGCTTCTTGAGGGCTTGCCCCCATGCTTTTATTTTTGCTTTTTTCCCCCATGCTTTTTAAAGTACTGTCTCTTACCACAGTGTATGGAGAAGTTATTATACTTGGGCACTCTGAACTAATATTTTTATAAAGATTTATTTTTATTTTTATTTTTATTTTTATTTATTTGACAGAAAGCACACAAGCCGGGAGAGTGGCAGACAGAGGGAGAGGGAGAAACAAGCTCCCCGATGAGCAGAGAGCCGGACGCGGCACTCGATCCCAGGACCCTGAGACCACGACCAGAGCCAAAGGCAGACGCTCAACAGACTGAGCCATCCAGGCGCCCTAACCTGATACTTTTATAAACATGAACAAACTACACAAAGTTACTACAGATGTCATTAACAGTCACTGGTCCTGGAATAGCTTTAGTTACATCACTGCAGAACAGACTTTGGAGACTGTCTTTAGTAAAGGTGCTTTTCAACCTTGCAAATAGCATGTGTTCAAGAAAACGTGCTACACCAAATTATAAAGACCATGCTTTGCCTATACTCATCACCACCACACAAAGATGCGAGAAAGCCAACTCCCTGAACACCAAGCACAGCATGTATGACATGAATCAGTAATTTGCAAGAAAAGCCCAGAGAGGAAAAACCAAAGTTTCCATTTAAAACAGAGAAGGGTTTATGAAACATCAGCCACCTGTAACACAATTACAATCATGATAAACCTGTACATGCCCCTACTTTCAGCACAGATTTTTGGCAAGACTCACAACTGAAACCAAATCACCTAATGAATAACAGTAGCAATAAAGGAACATGAAACTATAAAAACAAAACCTCTATTATCTCACCCTTACCAGATAGCTGGAAATGCTGAGGCTTCCTCAGGCCTGAAGCCCAGAACAGCAATCTTTTCAAAGAGACTGCACCTCACACTACCGCACAGCATTAACTCCCTAGATACAAAATTATGAACTTCTGGAGGTATTGGAAAGAAAAAGCACTATGGTAGATTTAAGAATTTTTTTTTAAAGATTTTATTTATTTATTTGAGAGAGAGAGAATGAGAGATAGAGAGCATGAGAGGGAAGAGGGTCAGAGGGAGAAGCAGACTCCCTGCCGAGCAGGGAGCCCGATGCGGGACTCGATCCCGGGACTCCAGGATCATGACCTGAGCCGAAGGCAGTCGCTCAACCAACTGAGCCACCCAGGCGCCCGATTTAAGAATTTTTTTGATGAAGTCGTTGTAACTAAAATGAATTACAAGAATTAATTCATGGGCCCCTGCCTTCCTTCCTTTCTAGATCTGTTGCTCAACACCCTCACACGTCCTATCCTTAATCCTGCCACCCCAAACCACTAATACTTGCCAGCATATCCCATACTCTCTTCCTACCTTAATCATCATTCCCTCTCCCTAAGATGTCCTTATCTATGTATCTCCCGATCAACTCTTATTCTTCTGGACTCTTGGAATCCTTCCCTAATACTCCTGTGCACCCAAGCACCAGGGCATACCTATGTCAAAGCGGGAGCACACCACACTGAAGGTCATTGCTTACAAACAGCTCCCAACTTCCTATTATTCCCACCTCTTTATTTGCAGCTTTGACACATATTATGGTCTCAGTAAATATTTACACATGGCTAAATGAATTAATGAATGAGTGAAACAAATTCTATGGAAGTCACTTAGTAGAATAATTATACTGGATAATTAAAAATGTGATTTAAATCATTCTTAACAGGAAAAATTTAACTACGTGGCCTTCAATGTCGTCTCTCAGTGCCTAGTCTGAGAAAATTCCATAAACAGCCCACAAAGGTGACATCTTTACACGAAGTCATGGTAATACCTACCATTACACAGATAAAATGCCATAACACATATAGATTTCCTATAACTCATTAAATTAAAAAAGCTGAAATGATTTAATTCAGATATTAGTTAAGTCTATTTGCACATGGCTTTACAGAAATCTCAGTCTATATTTCATAGCAGATATACCTTTCCATAAAAGAGTAAATCAGAAAAGTATTAACAAATATACAGAATTCTGACTGCATCATCACTTGCAATGGATCAAGCTTCGCCTAATATCAGTTGGTCTCCAATCCACACATTCCTGTCATGTGAAGTGGAACATGAAATATATCTTACCTATAACCTAAGCACTGCGTTCCCACCGTATAGCAACCCAGTAACATTATAGGCATTTCTTCCCCAAAATGATGCATTTTTAACTAATGTTTAACTATAGAATGGCTTATTCCCATAAAATGCCATCTATTAAATTTAGACAGACTGGTGAACTCCCATGATGTCAAGGGATAACCATTATTTTTAATATAGAGAAAAATACAGAATTTCACTTCAGAAAAATTCACTAAGCTCCATATTTTTTTGTATTTTTCTGTATCTATGCTATATTTCACAACAGAAATACTTAGAAACAATTAAATAAATTAAATGTTTAAAACTGGCAAAATAAGTTGCAAAGTATTTTTCTGGTGCCATCTCAAAATGTATCAAAAAGGAAAGTTTAATCATTTAGCTTTACAGTTAATCATGCTCTTTGCTTCCTAAAGGAACAAACACACCGATCTCCAAAATCAATTCCGTGATCTTCCATTTCAAGGGCAAAATCCTCACTTTCAAATGTCAACTGATTCAAAAAGATGCCAATGATTCAGCAAGATAATAAAGATGCTTGTTAAGCAATGCTAGGTTTAAAGACTTAGAAATGTTTTTCTCAACCAGGAGTAAATTATCAAAAGGGAATACTGCAAGGTTACAACCACGTCCACTAATTTCTACCATAATAGTCATATTAATAATTCACTAATAACTGAGTTAGACTGTTGTCATACTTTATAAACTCTCAGGTAGAAGGGCACCTGGCTGGCTCAGTCAGAAGAACATGAACTTTTTTTTTCCCCCTTAAAATAGGTTCCACACTCAACATGGGACTTGGAACTCATGACCCTGAGATCAAGAGCTCCATGCTCTATTAACTTAGCCAAAGAGGTGCCCTGAGCAAGGAACTCTCAATCTCAAGGTTTTGAGTTCAAGCCCCACATTGGGCACAGAGCCTACTTAAAACAAACAAACACACACACACACACAAAAAAAAAAAAACCCACTCAGGTAGATATATGGTATATAATTACAGCATAACATGTAGGTTGTACTTGTGTGTCACTTTAATAAAAGCACTTTTAATTAGGCCAATGCTCAAGGTTTTCAAGTACTTTAAGCTAAATACTACCTAGAAGAATGGTTTTCAATCCTCTCATATTCCATACTCTTCTTTAAACAAGTATTACACCAACACTTTAAAAATCTGAAATGAAACTATTCATGTAACTTACATAGATGTACCTAATTAAAAAAAAAACACCTATATAATGCTCTAGCTGTACATAAAAGGAGAAATAAAAGAAAATAATAAAGCTTCTCTCAATATATAAATACTTGGACATGACCAAACCTTTGCTTAACGAAGCAGTCAGGTTTGCCTCTATACAAACTGGTGGATATGACAACTACAAATGCAGACTAATCCAGATGTGTTGTACTGATGAGCAAATACTACAAATGCTGCTCACTGGTGTCACAGATTTTCCAAATCTTTATCTTTCAATGTCAATATTTTGAAATCATATAAAAATTATTTTGTATTATATTTTTATGTAATACAGAGTTAAGATCTCAGCTCAGATAATAATAGAGTTTTCACCTACATGAGTATCTGGAAGAAAATTCAAAAACTGTGTTGTACTTGAGACATTTTTTCGTTGTAGAAGACTGTCTTATGCATTACAGGATATCCAGTAATCCATTACCTACTAATAAGTAGCACCTCCCCTAGTCATTGTATCAACAAATACAACAAAATCACCTGTTACAAATTTCAAAAACATAGGAGGGAGGTCACTGTCCACTTTCAGAACCACTGCTCTAGGATAGTTCCTATTATTTCTCAAAGTAATGACCTAGAAATGGACTTTTTTTAAGATTTTATTTTTTGAGAGAGAAAGAGGGAGCATGAGCAGGGTGAGGGGCAGAAGGAGAGGGAGAGGGACAAGCAGATTCCCTGCTAAGCGAGGAGCCTGACTCGGGGCTGAATATGAGGACCCTGAGATTATGACCAACTGAGCCACCCACGCTCCCCAACCTAGAAATGTTTTTATCTAGACCTAATTATATTCTGTATTTAAAATAGTAATGAACACAATTTATCATACATTTCTCTTGGCAAACCAATGGTGTTTCTTGTATTTGGCTATGTTGTCTTTGGCTAATTCTTGAAGGGTAAAAGAAGCTCAAGTAAAGAAAACTTTAGCCCCTTAAACAATCAGAGGAATATAAGCCCAGTATGACTAGCTCTTAATTTTCATGACTCTTAGTAAACAAACTTAGAGAAAGAGTGGTCAAACTAAACCCACAGGGTAACTGGTAGCTCTTCAGAACATCATACACAACACTGTACATACGTACTGAGAGAGGGGGCATACTTACAAAATGTGCTCTGCTGTCATTAAAACAGCATGTCCTTTGTCAGACTAAAACTGTGACATGGTTGCTAAACAAATGAAGTAACAAACCAAATGCTAACAGATAAATCTTTTGCAGAGATATTTTGAAAAAAATATGGCTACACATTCAAATATAAAATATATCTGGTTCCTATTTCCCTTTGTCACCCTTATTTCATAGGGAGCCCCACACACAAGAGTCCAGCCTAAGAATTAACTCAAGAGTTTCCAGTTGGGGGGGCACCTGGGTGGCTCAGTCATTAAACGTCTGCCTTCGGCTGGGGTCACAGTCCAGGGTCCTGGGATCGAGCCCCGCATCAGGTTTCCTGCTCAGGGGGAAGCCTGCTTCTCCCTCTCCCACTCCCCCTGCTTGTGTTCCCTCTCTCACTGTGTCTCTCTCTGTCAAATAAATAAAATCTTTAAAAATAAATAACATTTTTGGTAGATTATATTAACTATAAATTTTATTTCAATATAGTACAAGTATTACAAAATACGCTACAAAAAAGGGATGTGAGGGGCGCCTGGGTGGCTCAGTAGGTTAAGCATCCAACTCTTGATCTCAGCTCAGGTCTTGATCTCAGGGTTGTGAGTTCAAGTCCTGCACTGAGCTCCACGCCTAAAAAAAAAAAAAGATTTCAGTCCAACAGGGTTTAGAATCACTGGTATAAAGGTCATCAAGGTTCTTTATATGTATTGTCAAACTTTCTAGAAAGACATTTTCTAGAAGTCTTTACCAATTCGTATTCCCACTACATAGATGGATGTACATAGTATCAATTAGCAGAATTGTAATACAAGTTTTTAATTTTAGTCAATTATCTAAAGGCAAAAAAGTTCTTGTGAGTTAAACTGCATTTTTCTGATTACTTATAAAATCAAACTTTTACTGAAATTTGAATTTCTGTATGTGTTTAGTCACACTAGTGTAATTTATAGATGTTTCACTTAAACATTAATAGTCTTTTTACTGCAGAGTAAATAACCATGTATAGTCTTTTTACAGCAGAGTAAATAATAACTATGTGAAAATGTTAGAATTATAAGTCATAGTTTTATTAACCCGTTGCTTATCTTAGACTCTGTTACTTTTAATACGTTAAGGTATACTATCCAAGTATACTGAACACTTCGGTATCTTAGAGAATATTTGCTTTGAGAATAATTCTTATATGATAAAACTGAGCACTGAGGGAAACCTGCCTGGCTCAGTCCGTAGAGAATGAAACTCTGAGTCTGAGGGTTGTGTTTGGGCCCCATGATGGGTGTAGAGAGTATGTAAAAAATCTTTAGGGGTGACTGGGTGGCTCAGTCAGTTGGATGTCAGACTCTTGAGTTCAGCTCAGGTCATGTTCTCAGGGTTGTGAGATCGAGCCCTGGGTCAGGCTCTACACTCCACGGAGAGTCTGAGATTCTTTCCTGCTGCCCCTATCCCGCTCATGCACAGGCACATTCTCTAAAATAAATAAATAAATCTTTAATAAAATTCTTTAAAAATATATAAATACATTATTTTTTTAGTTTCAAGGTTTTAAATTCCACTTAGTTAACATATTGTGTAATATCAGTTTCAAAATAAATAAAATCTTTTTTAAAAAACAGAGCACTTAAATCTCCAAAAGACTTAAACACTTAAATCTCCGTACACTTAAATTTTGGACACTTAACTCTCCAAACACTTAAATCTCTATAATAAAATCCTGCTTTCTAAGAAAAAAAGTTTCAAACACATTCCAATTTCAAATACTCGTCTAAAGTAAGTTTAAATTAACTAGAGTTTATCAGTTAATGGAATGCCCTAAGTAGACTTCACAGAATGCTAACATATCTGTCATTTATGTTACATTAGAAATGATGAGGAACTGTATTTTTTCTATTTTAATTGTACTGCTGCCATTATTTTTTCCTTTAAAAAAAATTCCACGGGCGCCTGGGTGGCTCAGTCATTAAGCATCTGCCTTCGGCTCAGGTCATGATCCCCGCATCAGGCTCCCTGCTCCACGGGAAGCCTGCTTCTCCCTCCCGCACTCCCCCTGCTTGTGTTCCCTCTCTTGCTGTGTCTCTCTGTCAAATAAATTAAAAAAAAAAAAAAATACCATTCACAGAATACTTTGTGTACTAACAGAATCACTATTCAAGAGACATTCTGGTTTTGTTTGGAAAACATCACACACAGATCAATGGAATAGAATAGATAACCCAGAAGTAAACCCACAATTATATAGTCAATTAATCTTCAACAAAGGAGGAAAGAATATACAATGGGAAAAAGTCTCTTCAACAAATGGTATTGGGAAAGCTGGACAGCTACATGCAAAAGAATGGAATTGGACCACATTCTTATACTATACACAAACATAAGTTCTCAAAATGGATTAAGGACCTAAATGTAAGACCTGAAACCATAAAAATCCTGGAAGAGAGCATAGGCAGTAACTTCTGTGACATCGGCTGTAGCAACATTTTTCTAGACATGTCTCCAGAGGGCAAGGGAAATAAAAGCAAAAAATAAACTATTGGGACTACATCAGAAAATGCGCAGCAAAGGAAACAACAGCAAAACTAAAAGGCAACCCATAGAACAGAAGTAGGTATTTGCAAATGACATATCTGATAAAAAGTTAGTATATTCTACTCTATAAAGAACTTATACAACTCAACACCCAAAAACAATTAACCCAATTAAAAAATGGGCAGAAGACATGAACATTTCCCTAAAGAAGACCTACAGATGGCCAACAAACACATGAAAAGATGCTCAACATCACTCATCATCAGGGAAATGCAAATCATAACTACAATGAGATATCACCTCATACCTGTCAGAATGGCTAAAATCAACAACACAAGAAATAACAAGTGTTGATGAGGATGTGGAGAAAAAGGAAACCTCGTGCACTGCTGGTGGGAATGCAAACTGGTCCAGGCACTCAGGAACCCCTAACTGGTACAGAGGATCCTCAAAATATTAAAAATAGAACTACCCTATGATCCAGTAATCACACTACTGGGTGTTCACCCAAATAATACAAAACCACCAAGTCAAAGGAATACATGCACCCCTATGTTTATAGCAGTATTATTTACAATAGCCAAGATATGGAAACAGTCCAAATGTCCACTGATAGATGAATGGATAAAGAAGAGATGGTATATACGTATACAATGGAGTATTATTCAGCCATAAAAAAGAACGAAATCTTGCCATTTGCAACAACCTGGATGGATCTAGATAGCATAATACTAAACAAAATATGTCAGTCAAAGAAAGACATATGCCATATGATTTTACTCATATGTGGAATTTGAGAAACAAATGAGCAAAGGAAATAAAAGAGAGAGAGAAACAAACCACAAAAAAGACTCTTAACTACAGAGAACAAACTGGTTACCAGAGGTGAGGTGGGTGGATGGGTGAAATAGGTGATGGGGATTAAGCGGAGTGCACTTGTTGAGATGTGCACTGGGTGATGTATGAAATTGTTGAATCACTATTTGTACAAAATTCAAACACTGACACTGTGTGTTAACTATACTTGAATAAAAATTAAATTTTTCAAAAAATGCAATGTATCTCAAAATTTATGGAAAACATCAAACTACAGGGTACTCTACAATTCATACCATTTACCCTACATTTTTCTTACACCTTCCACTGATAGCCATTGAACAAATAATGTTTGAAACCAGCTACACTGGGGCACCTGGCTGGCTCAGTCAGTAGTGCATATGACTCTTGATCTCAGGGTGGTAAGTTCAAGCCCTACATTGAACATGGAGCCTACTTAAAAAAAAAAAAAAAAAAAAAATCTTTCAAAAGCTATATAAATTACCTATGTTCACTTAAAAGGCACTAGAGAATTAAGTAACTCCCATATTCCCAACAACTTTTTAAAAGTCATTATCAAGTAAACATTTAAACATAAATTTAGATAGAACAATGGAATTCCAATGGGGAGAGGGGACATTGTTGGTATTATTTCTTCAGACAAAATGGGCTGATGAAAAAGTTTTAATTCAGCAGATTCCGAAGTCTAAAGAATGTTAATAATTTCCTACAAAGATTATAAAAAAATAAAAATCATATCACCCCATTATTCAAAAATAAACTGCTAACTTATTTAAGATACTTATTTAAAATAAATGGCCTTGGGATGCCTGGGTGGCTCAGCTGGGTGTGTGTCTAACTCTGGGTTTCGGCTCAGGTCATGATCTCAGGGTCATGACAGAGCCCCGCATGGGGCTCAGGGGAGAGTCTGAGATTCTCTCTCTCCCTCTAACCCTCCCCCCACACGTGTGTGCTCACCCTCTTTTTCTCTCTCTAAAATAAGTAAATCTTTAAAAAATAGTAAGTAAATAAATCTTTAGAAAATAAGATAAATGGTTTTGATTCAAATACTATTTTTTTTAAGACTTTGAGAGAGACAGCAAGAGAGAGAAAGCAGAGTGGTGAGGAAGGGCAGAGGGAGAGGGAGAAGCAAACTCCCCGCTGAGCAGGGAGCCCAAAACAGGGCTTCGATCCTGAATCCCAGGACTTCAGGATCATGACCTGAGCCAAAGGTAAACGCCCAATTGACTGAGCCACTGTGGCACCCAAATATTAATTTTTATTAAGTAATGCTAATTAATTTTTTCAGTGTTTTCAGTCTGCCCTCCTTTCCTCTAAATATTCGATCATGTTTATCAACAAAGATAATAAACTACTCAAATTGGATATATATTTCCAAGAAACATATATTTCATCCCCACAAAGCTCTCCCCTCACCCTGTCCCTTCTCTTCCACTTCCAAATGAATGGTATTTTGGGCACGGGGACTAATTGTTAAGCCTATTTTTATTTATTTATTTATTTATTTATAAAGATTTTATTTATTTATTTGACAGAGAGAGAGACAGTGAGAGAGGGAACATAAGATGGGAGTGGGAGAGGGAGAAGCAGGCCTCCCGCTGAGCAGGGAGCTGGATGCGGCACTTGATTCCAGGACCCTGGGATCATGACCTGAGCCGAAGGCAGACGCTTAAGGACTGAGCCACCCAGGTGCCCCAAGCCTATTTTAAATCACTGTTGACCATAACCCTGTTTTAGGGTAACATTGATTATCTTACTAAATAGATAAAACTAGTAAAACAAAGACTTACTACCAATAATCTAGTTCAAAATATGGTGACTTTCTTTAGCCTTTGAAGATATTGCTGAGGGAATTCTTGTACATAATGGGGAAGTATTTTCTATTTTTTTAAACATTTTATTGTTTAAAATAATAAAACAAAAAAGCGCACACAAAAAAAGAAAGTATGCAATGAGTTACTATAAAGCAAACACACAGTCCAGGTCAAGAAACAGAACACTGCAAGCATTCAGAGCCTCTTTGGGTGTTCCTTTCAGATAACAAACCCCCTCCTCTCCCTAACCTCTCATCACAACTCTGATTTCTGAGGTAAGTTCTTTTTTGTTTTTTAATCACTTTAGCTAATAGTGAAGGAATGAAGTAAATAATTCTGGTTTATTGGATATACTTTTGCATCTACCATGCAGATACATATTTTAGAAGTTTCATCATCCAGACTTCTGTTTCTCAATACAGTGGCAATGGGGGTCCAAAAGACTTACTGGGTGTCTTTTTCTTTTGGGGGGGGAGAGGGATGTCAACCATTCATCCCAGAAATGTTATCCAGTCAATTCTGGTACCTATTTATAACAAATAACATCATGACAATCAAATGACTGTATCTAGCAAAGGATACCCACATGTTAAGTGCTGTGAGAGTGAGTCATGAGCCAAACTATACAAGTGTATGGTGATGCTGGTGAGTAACTAACCAACAGCCCTCACATCTAGGAACTGAATCAGTGCCAGAAAGCCATCTGGATGGCAAACAGTAACATGAGAAGAATTTTAAATAGCTCTACAGCTGTAGAAAAAGAACTATTCCAGGCTCCAGATCTTTTAGTTCTGTCTGCTGTCATTTTGAAAGTAAGTTGTAATACATAAAAATTCAAACAGCATCCTAAAAAGCTAGCATTTGTCCCAAACCATTTCAGGATTACTACTTTAGATACTAATTTAACTCTGGTCTATTCAAGTATTTGTTTGTCTGTTTAAATGCTTTTCTTCAGAGACCAATTATTCTCCTAAGGTATCTAGCCAAGAATGACAAAATGTTTGTCTTTCATTTCCTCTTCATTACTGACAGTAAAAGAATTTGAAAAAATTTAAAAGCCAGAAAAAATTGAAAAGATGTTTTCCTTGGTGCCAACACTGTTCTTTCACTGCCTATTCTATCTAGAGGACATGGTAAATGAGGAGAGGAGGAGGACAGTGTCATCTCAGTGCTAGGCCTTGATCAAGAGAAAGACAGGAAAAAAAACTGGAATTCAAGTTAATAAATATTAGCTACTTATACTTTTTTAAGACACCATATCACACACTTGACTGGGAGAAGAGAGAATTACAAAAATAAAGCATGGACCAATTTGCAACCCAGCCTGTAACAGAGCACTTAGGTTGGTTGAGACAGATGAATGGGAGATTTGTCTGTTCTGTTTCATTCAGAGGGTACACCTTCTTAAACTACTGGAGGTAATAAAACACAGAGAGACAGTAAAGGCTCATATTACTGACTATAATATTTTTTACCTCAACCCCCACACAGCCTCAATCACAAGAGATGAGGTTGGACTACTGGAAATGGGAAATATAAAGTACCTGCCTGAACTTCACAGAGGAGGTTGGAAGGTAGTGTCTAGAGATCAGGAGACATCACCTGAAAAGTTGAGGCAGCAACACAGTATTGTTGTCATGAAACCCCACCTCCATTGCCACACACTGCCTCAGCTTATGACCTGTGCACAACAGAACAGGTACTAGAAGTTACATGGTTTGGAATATAATTCATTAGAGGTCACTATGTCTAGTTTCTCAAAAAGTTGAAATCTTGGGGCGCCTGGGTGGCTCAGCTGGTTAAGCATATGCCTTTGGCTCAGGTCATTTATCTCAGGGATCTGGGATCGAGCCCCACAGTGGCCTCCCTGCTCAGCAGTGAGTCAGCTTCTCCCTCTCTCCCTCTGCCTCTTCCCCCTGCTTCTATGTTCGCTCTCTCTCTCTCTAATAAATAAATTAATTAAAATCTTTTTAAATAAAAGAATCTGAAATCTTCATCTATTTATGCTTCAAACCACTTCTGGCTACTGTTCTGTATTTAATTTATAACAATACCCTATAGTTAAACTAATAAATCACATTTTGTTTCAAAAACCTCAAATACAGCATTGTTTTTAAAACACCATTACTTGGAGCACCTGGGTGGCTCAGTTGGTTGAGCGTCCACTCTTGATTTTGGATCAGGTTAAGATCTCGGGGTGGTGGGAATGAGCCCAGCTTGAGATTCTCTCCCTCTGCCCCCAACCCCACTGCATGCGCATGCTTGTGCGCATGCATGCTCTCTCTCTCCCCCTCAAATAAATAAAATCTTTGAAAATATATTTTATTTGAGAGGGAGAAATAGCGAGAGAGCAAGTGAAATCATAAGAGCAGGGGGAAGAAGCAGACTTCCTGCTGAGCAGGGAGCCTGATGTGAGGCTTGATTCCAGGATGCTGGGATCATGACCTGAGCCAAAGGCAGCTGCTTAACCAACTGAGCCATCCAGATGCCCCAATCTTTAAAAATTTTTTAAAACTAAAACAGCATTGGGCACCTGGATGGCTCAGTTGGTTGGGCAACTGCCTTTGGCTTGGGTCATGATCCCAGGGTCCTGAGATCGAGTCCCACATCGGGCTCCCTGCTCAGCAGGGAACCTGCTTCTCCCTATGCCTGCCTCTCCCCCTACTTTGCACTTTCTCTTTCAAATAAATAAATAAAATCTTTTAAAAAAATAAAATAAAACAGCATGACTTTTTCTCTTGTCATGAGAAGTTTTAAGATCTACCCTCTTAGCAACTTTCAATTATGCAATGCAGTATTATTAACTACAGTCACTATGCTGTATATTACACTCCCATGACTTATAATTTATAACTAGAAGTTTATACCTTTTGACCCGCTGCACCCATTTTGCCCACAACCCACCCGTGCCTTTGGCAATCACCAATTTGTTCTATGTATTGATTAGTTTGGTTTGGGGATTTTCTTCTTAAGATAATACATGTTAAGTGACATCATATAGTATTTGTCTATCTCTGAGTTATTTCATTTAGCATAATGCCCTCAAGATCTATCCACGTTGTTGCGAATGGCAAGATTTCCTTCTTTTTATGACTAATATTCCAGTGTGTGTGTGTGTGTGTGTGTGTATACCACAACTTCTTTATCCATTCATCCATCGATGGACACTTAAGACTGCTTCTACATCTTGACTATTGTAAACAATGCTGTAAGGAACAGAGGGGTGCAGACATCTTTTTCAGTTACTGTTTTTGTTTCCTTCACATAAATACCCAGAAGTGGGATTGATGGATCTGTTTTTAATTTTGGAGAGGAATCTCCACAGTACTTTCCATTATGGTTCCACCAATTTACATTTCTACCAACAGCACAAAACGGATCCCTTTTCTCTACATTCTCACCAGTATCTGTTACTGTCTTTTTGATTACCAGCCATTCTAACAGGGGGAAGTGATTATCTTATGGTTTTTTATTTTAGTTTCCCTGATGGTTAGTGATATTGAGCAACTTTTCAAGTACCTGTTAGACATCTGCAGGTCTTCTCACGAAAAATATCTACTCAGATCTCTGCTAACTGGGGCGGGAGGGGGGGTGCTATTAACTTGTATGGGTTCTTTGTATCTTTAGAATATTAAACCCTCAACAGGTATATGATTTGCAAATATTTTCTCCCATTTGGTAGGTGGGAGGTTGCCTTTTCATTTTATTGACAGTTTCCTCTGCTGTATAGAAAAGTTTTTTAGTTTGATTTAGTCCCATTTGTTTATTTTTGCCTTTTTTGCCTTTGCTTTGGTGTCAAATCCAAGAACTCATCATCAAATTCAAAGTATCATTGCCAAAATCAAAGTAGGGGAGCTTACCATCTATGTTTTCATCTAGGAATTTATGGATTCAGGTCTTAAGTTCACACCTTTAATCTGTACTGAGTATTTTTTGTCTATGGCGTAAGACAGGGATCCAGTTTCATTCCTTTGTATGTGGCTGTCCAGTTTTCCCAGCACCTTTTATTGAAGAGACTGTCTTAACCCCCACTGTATTTTCTCGGTTCCTCTGTCATAAATTAATTGAACATATATACATCACTTTATTTCTGGATTCTCTATTCTGCTCCATTGATCTATGTGTCTGTTTTACAACACTAACACACTGTTTTAATTACTAGAGCTTTGTAACATAGTTTGAAATCAGGAAGTATGATGCCTCTAGCTTTGCTCTCCCTCACAATTGTTTTGGCTAGTCAGGATCTTCTCTGGTTAAACACAAATTTTAAGAATGTTTATTCTATTTCTGTTAAAAAAAAATTACACTGCAATTATAATAGGAATGGCACTGAATCCGTAGATTGCTTTGGGTAGTATGCACATTTTTACAATACTGTTTTTTTCTAATCCATGAGCACAAACTATCTTTCTGTTTACTGTATCTTCTTTGTTTCATCAATGTCCTACAGATTATGTGTGCAGTTCTTTCACCTCCTTGGTTACATTTATTCCTATTTTATTGCAACTGATTTATTTTTGAAGCAACTGTAAATGGGACCATTTTCTTAATTTCTATTTCTGATAGTCCATCAATAGTCTAGAAATGCAACAGATTTTTGTATATGCCAACTTTACTGAATTCGTTTATTAGCTCTAACAGTTTTTTGATGGAGTCTTTAGGGTTTTCTACATCTTATCTTCATTTCTTCATCAGCTAATAGTGACGATTTTAATTCTTCCTTTCTGCTTTGGATGCCTTTTCTTTTCCTTGCCTAAATGCTCTGGCCAACACTTTCAATACTATGTTGAATAAAAGGGGTGAGAGCAGTCATCCTTTTCTTGTTCCTTGATCTTAGGGGAATATGTTTTAAATTTTTACCACTGAGTATGATGTTGGCTGTGGCTTGTCATACATGGCCTTTATCATGTTTAGATACGTTTTCTTTGTACACACTTTGTTGAGAGTTTTTATCATAAATGGATGTCAAATTTTGTCAAATGCTTTTTCTACATCTATTGAGATAACATGGTCTCTAACCATTTTGTTCATGTGATGTATATCACTGGTTGATTTATGGATATTGAACCATCTTTCCATCCCCAGAATAAATTCTACTTAATCACAGTTTATAATTCTTTTAATGTATTGGTGAATTCTGTTTGCTATTTTTTTTTTTTAATTAGAGAGAGAGAGAGAAAGCACGAGCAGGGGGAAAGGCAGAGGGAGAAGACGACTCCCTGCTGAGCAAGGAGACTGATGCAGGGCTAGATCCCAGGACCCTGGGGTCATGACCTGAGCTGAAGGCAGATGCTTAACCAACTGAGCCACCCGGGTGCCCCAGTTTACTAATATTTTGTTGAGGATTTTTGAATCTATATTCATCAGGAATATTGGCCTACAATTTTCTTTTCTTGTGGACCCTTGTCTGGTTTTGGTGTCAGTGTAAAGCTGGTTTGTGGTTCATAAAATGAGTTTGTGATTCCTTCCTCTTCTGTTTTTATGGAAGAGACTGAGAAGGATTGGTATTAATTCTTCTTCAAATGTTTGGTAGAACTCACCAGTGAAGCCATCTGGTCCTGGAATGTTGTTTGTTGGAGGTTTTTGGTTACTGACTCACTCTCCTTACCAGTAATCAGTATGTTCGGATTTTCTACTTCATGATTCAGTCTTGGTAGACTGTATGGTTCTAGGAATTTATCCATTTCTCTAAGGTTGTCCTATTTGTTGGTGTTTTGTTGTTTTCTTTTTTTTAAAGATTTTATTTATTTGACAGAGAGACACAGCGAGAGAGGGAACACAAGCAGGGGGAGTGGGAGAGGGAGAAGCAGGCTTCCCGCGGAGCAGGGAGCCTGATGCGGGGCTCAATCCCAGGACCCTGGGATCATGACCTGAGCCAAAGGCAGACGCTTAACGACTGAGCCACCCAGGCGCCCCCTATTTGTTGGTGTTAAAACAGCATTATTTTTTGTCTCTTCTCTTAATATACCATTTAAAATACTGCTTTGGAGGCACCTGAGTAGCTCAGTTGTTAAAGTGTCTGCCTTTGGCTCAGATAATGACCCCAGCGTCCTGGGACAGAACACTGCATAGGACTCCCTGCTCAGCAGTAAGCCTGCTTCTACCTCTCCCTGTACCCCTCCACCCTGCTTGTGCTCTCTCTCTCTCT